>NW_004955435.1:10008401-10083012 GCF_000276665.1 Chinchilla lanigera | reverse complement strand
AGGAGAAAGAAAGGGGCCAAACACAAGAATCCTTCTTCCTTCCAGGTCATCCACCTAGTGACCCACCCCCTTTGAACAAGCCCATCTCCAAACGTGAGACTTATAGGGGAAATTCCAGCTGTAAACCAGTGCAGCGTGCTGCATTACACACACTTCACAGACTGAAGACTGCACTTTGTTTCTCTGCTCTGTGCATCGTTCCCAAAATAGTGGATGGCGTGTGCTACTTGTTCATTAAGATGCTTGAATGTTTGAATAAATAAAATCAATAAGAAATGTCTGAATGAAAGTTCAGTCCATGTTAAGTAGTTCTAAACTGATCTTTTTCTCATGAAAACAGATACAGAAATGCAAAATATGTAATACAACAACCATTGTTAATTCCCTACCACTTTGTTTGTAACTCCGTATTGCTGTACTGTTCTTTTGATATGTTGTAAAATGTTGTCTGTCTGTTAATGTTTTCCTCCTTTTATTTTTAAAATAAAAAAAAATTTTAAAAAAAATTGATCTTTTTTAGAGATAGTTTTTTCACCTACAATATGGCAATTTAATAGCATAGATAACAAAATGTTACCTCTTTCTACCAGGTAAACAAGGATAATCAAGCTAATTGAGGTTTTTTTGGTTTTGTATTTTTACTGTGTGCTATCGCGGGCATGTGTGTGTGTGTGTGTGTGTGTGTGTGTGCGTGTGTTTGCTGCAGGGTTTTCCATTTCAGCTGGTAATGTATTTAACAATTCAGGCTAGATTTTATTAACTTCTTTTTATTACACCCTTTAATTTTGTGCATAAATTAATTAGTGTCATTTGAACATGGCTGCATTTACCCACCACTTCACTTTTCACAACTCTGTGATTCTCAAACCAATATTAATTGCAGTGATTCTGTCATTCTGTTCTTCTGTACTTATAATGCAATTTATAAATGTCACAAAAATGAATTAACTGTAAATTGCTAAGGATGTAGTTACTGTGTAAACCTCAAGTTTGGGATTCCCTCTTACTTTCTTTTGTTTGTGATTTTTCTATTGTGCATTCATATTTGTTGGCCATTTCTCTAGAGGTAAATACAGATTCAAAGACAGCTGTATTGAATTGTAGATCACCATGTCCTCTGTCTCCATGATATCATCCATATTCAGTGTGGATATTAGGCTATATTCATCTAAAAAGAGTTTTACTTTATTTTTCTTAGAATTCTTGGAAATATATCAACATGATGGTGAGGATATAAGAATTCAGGACCTCCATACACAAATTAGTAGATGCTTTTGAAATACTAAATCAGAAGCAGGCCTTTGTTTGTACAGGCCCTCCTCATTTCACGACTGTCATTCTGTTTCTGCAACTAGATTGTTAAATTAATTGGGCACTAAATGAAGAACTGTATATAGTATGTATACTACAATATTCAGAACAAATGAACAGTCAAAAAATTTGAACTTGGTGACTTTGCCTTTATTTCTATAACACTTACATGCTGCATTATAATGTATAACAGAATATAAAGCTATAGTACTGTACTGTATACAATCAGCACAATTATAGAACTGTGTAGACAAGGTGTACTGTACAGAAAAAAAATCACTTGGGCTCTATAAGCAAGCTGTGCAAAACTATACAAAAATGAAAACAGTTTGTAAATCAGAATATCATGACTTGGTTCTAAGTACAAACAGTTGTTAAACTAGTTGTTAAATGAGGAATATCTGTATATTAATCCTCTGTCCAGAACCCACAAGAAATTAGTAACTGTCATAGTAACTTTTTTTGTTGCTGGGACAAAATACCCGACACTCAAAGTTAAAGAAGGAAAGGTTTATTCAGCTCACAGTTGGTAGAGGTTTCAGTCCATAATCATTTGGCTCCAAGGCTGGGGAGATGGCAGAGGTACACAGCAAAAGAGGAACAGTTCATGCAGGGAGAAGACAGGAGAGCAAGCAAGAGACAGCAGCAAGCCTCTTTCGGTCCTTTGTATTTTATCCAGGCTATCCGCCGATAATCCTAGTGCCTTTACACCTAGCACTGCACTGTGAATCAATCCCAGCAACACACACTTATCCAGCTACTTCTGCACAGCCCCACCTATGACCCCATGAGGCTTTGGGGCACATCTAGACACAAGCCATAATGCTATGACTTTAGTTACTAATATTCCTCAAAATATAACTTTTACTGATTTGCAGATTTTACAAAGGAGTTTTGTATTTGGTTCACCACTTAGCACAGCGGCAAGACCTAGCCTAGGTTTCTGTCTGTAACTCACCTGTAGTCTCCATACATGAAGGATTCAGGGCTTAAAGCTTAATTCTACCAGGGTACTTAGGTGTTCTACAAACACAGATAGACACACACACACACATTTACTTTCCTTTTTAGATGTCTGTGTTTCATGACTATTCTCCAATTAATTGTCCTACAACTTTGTGCTATCTTTCACTTCCTTAGACTAATATTTGGGGATTTTGTTTTACTTTTTCAAAATTTAAATTAAGGGGGGTGGGGATTTAGCTCAGTGGCAAAGCATCTGCCTGGCAAGTGCAAGGTCGTGAGTTCGATTCCTGGTACCAGAAGAAAAACAAAACAAACAAACAAACAAAAATTTACATTAAATTACTTTCAACTAATACAAAAAGACATGAAATTGTCATACTTATGGGGTACCCCATGTTGTTTTTATACAAGGACCCATGGTACACTGTGTAAATCCGGTTAGACACCTTATAGCCTCAAATATTTATCATTTCTGTATGGTGACAACATTCAAAATTCTTCCTTCTGGATTTTAAAATTATACAGTGTGTCATTGTTATCTGCAGCCACCCTAATTTAAAATAGCATATCACATCTTAAATTACCTGAATCTATTCTATAATTATAATATAATATACATTTATTATATATTATTGCTTAATTTATTATATAATTATCATACAATATAATTTGTCGACCTCCCCTCTTCTCTTTCACCCACTCTTGCAAGCCTTTAGTAACCACTGCTTTCTCAGTTTCTATGAAATCAGCTTTTTGGATGCCACAATGGGTGATATCACATAGTAACTGTCTTTCTATACCTGGCTTACTCCAATGAGCTCTAGTTACACCTGTATTGCTGCAGTTGACAGGATTTTTATTTTTTTTTTTGGCTGAATAGTATTCCACTATGGATATCAGCCATATTTTCTTTACCCATTTGTCACTGGTGGACATTTTGGCTGTTTGTATTTCCTGGCTGTTGTCAACAGTGCCTCAGTAAGCTTGCAGTGCAACTGTTCCTTTGGTATGCTGATTTTATTTCTCCTGATTACACACCAAGAGGTGCTCGATCCTATGGTAATCTCATCATTGCTTTTTACAGTAACTGCTGCATTTTCTTTAGTGGCTTTATTAATTTACTTTTCAAGCCAACGGTGTGCAAAGATTAACTTTTCTTTACATCCTTACCAGCACTTCTTAGTTTTTGCCTTCTTGATAGCCCTTCTTCCTGGAGTGAGGGTGTCCTTGTGGTCTTCATTTGTATTTCCTTGATATTTGGTGACATTGAGCATTTTCTCACATTTGGAGATTTGATGTCCTGTTGGATATTTGATGTCTTCCTCTCAGAAATGTCTATTTTGGGTGTAATGAGGGCCAGGGATGTAGCTCAGTGGCACAGCGCCTGCCTGGCAAGTGCAAGGTTGTGAGTTCAATTCCTGGTAACCACCCCCCACCAAAAAAGAATGTATTATTTTGGGTGTGGTGTCAAGTTTTTATTTTAAGGAAAAAAAAGGTACAGAATTTCAAAACAAGAGTATAGGAAATTGTATGGTCAATTTTTAAATCAAGTTTGAAAAAGATTTTCTGCTATTGATATTCTGAGTTCCATACATATTCTGTATGTTAAACTCTTGGCAAATACAGTTTGCAAATACTTTCTTCCATTCTTTTGGTTGTGTCTTGAAATAGCACTGTTTTGATTGTTTCCTTCGCCATATAGAATGTTTTACACTGATGACACTCCATTTTTCTACTTTGGTTTTGTTTCCTGTACTTTTAGGATATTTTCCAAACAATTCCTGCCCATTCCATTCCACTGTCTTGAAACATTTGGCCTACTTTTCCCTAGGAGTGTCATAATTTTAAGTTTCTGCTCCATTTTGAGTTGATTTGTGCAATAGGTGAAAAAGAAAAAAATGTTTTGTTCTTCTGCAAGTAAATGCGCAATTCCAGTGCCTTTTGTTGAAAAGACTGTTCTGCAGTGCATGTTTGTTTGTTTGTTTCTTTATTTGAGAGAGGGTCTCACTATGAGGCCAGGCTGTCCTTGAACTCACTTTGTAGTCCAGGTTTGCCTCAAACTCAGAGTGATCCTCCTACCTCGGCCTCCCTGGTGCTGAGATTACAGGCATATGCCATTCTGCCTGGCTCAATGCATGTTTGTAAAAGCATCTTTGTTGAAAACAAACTGGTTGAGAGTTTCTCTATTCTGTTGTGTCGGTCTAGGTGCCACTCTTTATACTATTGTACGTGGATTTTAAAACTTGTTCGTCAGCTAATTCATTGTAATTCATATCAGAACTCTGCCTGTGATTTTATGTCTTGCAAATTTGTTGAATTAATATACTTGTACTAAGATGTTTTGGTGTAGTATTTGGTGTTTTCTAAACATAAGGTTGTGTCTTTTATGAACAGTGAGATTTGATTTTCAGAATCTGGATGCCCTTTATTTCTCTCTCTTGACAATTGCTCTGACAAAGACTTGTACTACTATATTAAACAAAAAATGAAAGCATTTGTCCTGTACTGAGTCTTAGAAAGATTTCAATTTTTCTAATTTTAGATAATATTATTTGTTGCATTATTATATGTGCCCTCGATTGTGTTAAGGTATCAAAAATATAAGAGAAAAACAAAAAATAAATTTTAGTATTAAAACTCTGTATTTACATTGCATTCTTCCTTACATTTTGCATTTTATGCCCTGTTTTACATATTTCCGTGGTCAATCTCTTAATATATTAATGTAGCTATCATTAAGTTTTATGGTAAAGGTATTAATGTCTTAAACAACATGTTTACAATATTAGCGCAGGATGAATTTATTCTTGTAGTTACCCTTTTAAGTGAGTCTTATCCACCCCGTGTTTTCTTTTATTCTTTAATATCCCCTGTCACTATCAGGAGCTCCCGTCATGTTTTATGGGAAACTTCAGGTAGAGATAGCTTCTCTTACCTTTTGTTTGTTGAGGAATAGCTCCTTAAGTTCTAAAAGATACCTTTTGTGAATATAGTACTCTTGATTGACAGGGCTTTTTTTTTCTTCGGTTCTTGAAAATTTAATATCATTCTCTTCTGGCCTGTGATATTTCAACTGAGAAGTCTGCTCTCAGCAGACCTGGGACTCTCTTCTGTGTTTTTCGTTCCTTTTCACTTGTAAACTTGAGGAACTTTTCTACATACTTCATATTTGACAGCTTGATTCTAAGCTGTCTTGGGCTTTGCCTTGCTTGGGTTGCATGTGATTTGTCATATTTGACCTTTCTGCACATGAATACATATGTGTATCTTTCTCTAGACTTAGGGAGTTTGTTGTTATTTATTTGAATAACCTTTCTACCCTGCCGGTATTCTCATGTCTATTTTGAACCCTAAAACCTGAATATCTGCTGTGTAATGCTCTCCAAAGTTCCCATACGCTTTCTTCACTACTCTTCATCTTATGTTTTCCTCTGTGTGCTTTCAAAGAGATTGTCTCTGAATTCTAATTCCTTCTTCTGTTTTACCTGTTCTACTATTTGTGGTTGTTTTATATCATGTTTGCAGTCTTTGAATGTACTTCCCAGCTCAAGGACTTCCACTTTCATTCTTGTAATCATCTTCATCTTTTTTGTTAAGTTTCTCTTTCCCCATATTAATTATTTCATCAAACCTCCTTAAAACAGCAGTTTTAAATTCACCAACTCAGAATACTCCCATACTGGATACGGTAGGAACATTTTTGTCCATTTAATTTGGTAAGTGAAGGCATTGTTACCTAGCTATTGTTGACCCTTATTGGTGTGTAACGTTTGAACATTAGATGTTTATCGCAGTCCTTGTAATCTGGCCTTCTTTTTGCCTCTTTCCCAGACTTTTAATCAAATGTTCATTTTCTCTGAGTATTGCAGTCATTCTATGATTTTATCCCTAAATGATGCCCTTAAATCAGGTGCGCTGAGGCTGGTCTTGATACATTTTAGATGTTTTATCACTAGAGAGCACTCCAAGCCCAGATTTTCCCCAATCTGCCTTCGGTGTGGTACTCAACATTCACAAGGGAAGCAGATAAAATGTGGAGTTTCTCCCCGCAGACCTCTGCCTGGGGCTGGGGTAGGTCTAGATATTTCATTCACAGTTAAATCCTGTGGTCAGATACTAAAGGATTCTGCCCAGCTCTGCACAGGGTCCATGTGGAGGAACAAGCCCAGCGCTTTACGTCACTTCTGCAGCCAACAATGCCATCATCTGTATCAAACCTTGAGCCCACAGCTCACCCCAACCAATGCACCACTAGTGCAGGATCAAGGTCCATTCCCTATGGGCTACCTTAGTTACTGCTAAGACGCATTTATGGTCCAAGACCGCTGCAAGCAGCCACAGGTGAGGCTGTTCAAAACAGAAGCTGGAAAGAATAGAATCATTTCTTTATTTCAAGGCTGTTTCCGTGGCTCCATTTGTGATAGCTGGCCTGGACACAGGGCTGTTAGCATCTGTCCAGCATTATGTTCTGTCTCCTTGGCACCAGGGCCAAGGTAGTCTTGTGCTTAATACATCATCATACCCACAGCAGTAGGGTCTTGCTCCACTGTGTTCGTCAAGGGTGAGGGAGGATTGCAAACAGTCCCTTGGTTGCTCAGGTCAGTGCTTAATCGGTGCTGTACTTTGTCTTCCTGTTACAGGACCTGTACAATCTTGCGGGGTACACACAGGCCTTCATCACAGAGAACAGAGGAAGGCTGAAATCAGAGTCTATCCCTCAAACACACACATTTCTGTCTGATGCAAGACCAAGTCCCAAGCTCCATGTGCAGTCACTGGGTTGAGTATGATAGATTTCAGTTTTGATGTAGTGTCCCTAGCTGTCCCTACAGTGGCTCTGACTTTCAGCTCTGCTGTGGCACTGTGCTAGCTGTCCCGCCCAGCCCTCCATGTGGGGAGCCCTCTGTGCTGTACAAAGCTGGAGGAGCGTTGTACAAGAAATCCTTTGACTGTCCTGCCAAAGCAGTTCTCACAGCTTAGTCTTGTGCTGGTCTCTGGCCTGAGGGTCCATTGCTGGGTCCATTCCAGCAATGTTTCGTCTTGACACTTGTGGTGATGGTATTAAGCCTGTGACCTGAATTTACTCTTTTTTCCGCCTCCAGGAAGGGTCTATCTCTCTCTACATATCTTGGAATTGCCAGGGAAGTGAGCCAGGTAACTTTTCTGCCTTCTTCAGTGCAGATTTCTTATTATTACACAGTGCTCTCTACACAGTCACTGTGGTCCCTCATCTGTCCTCTAGTGCATGTGAGCACTCCTTGGTACACCAGTGACGTTCAGATTGGTGTGTGGGGCGTAAGTAATTGCTGAGTATCTTCCTCAGCTGATCTCTTGCGTTGCCCCATATTCTATGTGTTCTGTGGTCAGTGGGCTTGGAAAGTTTCAATATAAATTACTTAACAGACAACCTTTTAAATTTCTTCTTTAAAGAACTTTTTCCTTTGCATTTGCATATGCTTATCTCTAATAAAATAAAATTAAGAGGCAAATTAGAATAGTTATGTCTTGGGTTACTATTTTATATAAAATGACTCTTACACATAAAAGACTTTTATACAGTTTTTTATATTATATGGGTATACTTAGAAGCAACAAAAAATTTCAAACTATTGCAGTGACCCTAATAGCCATTTTTTGAGAAAATTTCTGTGGCTGGGTGCAAACTGGATTTCTAGAATGCTAAGGGAGAAATTCAGAGTGAATTTCAAGTCAATTATTCAGTACAAATAGAGGCCTTTCAAAACCTACCCTGACACAGTGAGATCTACTAACATACAAGACATCAAACACAGCATGAAGTGATTAAGTTTTCAAACTTATATACTGAAAGGAAAGTTACTTAATTTTCTAAATATAATTGAACACAAACCATATCAAATAATTCAAAATTTATAAATGTTCCAGTTCTGACCAACTGTATCTTTTCAACTCTAGAAATTAAAATTAGCTTTCCTTAGGCTTCCTTTTATAGCCTTTGAAATAATTTTTATAGCCTTGGAATAATTTTTATTCCAGTGGTAAATCAAGAATCTCAGATATTCATCTTGGGTAGTTCTTATTTAAAATTTTTGCTCTACAATAATATTAAACTATAAATGATAAATTATGGATACAATTATTTTCCTAGCTTAGAAGTATGATGTTGACCCATGAACTTTGAAAGAATTGATACGGTAAGGATACTGTAAATTCCTTAGAACCAAAGCATTGAATGAGATTTTAGAATTATTTAAATTTTCTGAGCTACTTGAGTACTTTCCTAGATGAAAAATGCACTTATATCACAAGACTCTTTCTTTTTTGGAAATGTTTAAAGATTATAAATTATGTCTAATTATAAGCAGTATATCATATTCATCTTTTATTGTTTTATCTATTTATGGCTAATTACCCATTCTTCTATAAATGTAGATATATTTAATTTAGGAAATTAAGTGATAATTCAAGGAGAAATTTCATTAATAAAATGTTCTCATTTCAGTTAAATTTAAAAATTAATTATAAAATCATGACAATTACTTAGAGTGAAAAATTTAGATCCATAAATTCATGCTAATATCCATTTATTCCACATAGTAAAACAGTGGTTAGTGGGAATGGCTCATTATTTTCCAAGAAACGGAAATTTACCAAAATAATTATTTTATAGATCATGATTTTAGTGTTATATATAAGCATTGCTTTTCCAGCCCAAACTCAGAAAATTTTCTTCAATATTATAAGCAGGCTTAATTGGACTGATGTGGAGATACACTGAATCAGTTGTGCATTCCTTAGAAACTTCTCTGCTGTCCTCAATTTGTTAATATTTTGCTGAGGATTGTTGTGTCTATGTTCTTGAGAAATATTGATTTACTCTTCTTTCTCTCTCTCTCTTTTTCTCTCTCTCTCTCTCTCTCTGATATTTATATAACACCCCTTTGCTATTTTATGGAGACATTTACATAGAATTATTATTTTTCTTTAAATAATTTATGGAATTTTTCCAGTTAAACCATCTAGGCTGAATTTTTTCCTGAAAAATATTAATATAGTACTTAATTTTTCTAGCAGCTATAATGTTCTTCACCTTCCATCTTAGGAAAATTTGGTAATCTGTTGTGTTTTAACAATGAGTCCATGTTATCTCAGTTCTTAAATGTACACATGTGGAGTTTTAACATCACCTTGTCTGTAGTAAAGCTCCTTTTTCATTTCTGATATTAGCGACGTGTGTTTACTCTTTTGCTCATTGATAGAAGCTTATGAAGCCTAACTTTTAACTCCTTTGTTTCCTAGTTAGTGTTATATTTTTATTATTATTTCACTTTATCTCTTGCCTTTTCGAGTGCATCCATATAGTTTTTCACCTTGAGGTGGCACTAGATATTGATATATTGATATAAAACAACTTTTCAGTATATTTGAAACAGAAGTCCACTGATAAAATGTAGAAAATTTATCATTGCCCAGAAGAGTTATCATTGCCTAGTTCCACTTTCTCTCTTTTTTGTAGTATAGTTATCTCATGTATTACCTCCTGACATAGTCAGAATCCTACAAGATTATACATTATTTTAAACAAATCGAGAGAGGTTTATATTTTATATTACTCAGGTATCTACCATCCTATTGTTCTTTGTTTTCTCATGTTCCAAGTTCTCTTCTGCTCTTATTTCCTTTGTCCTTCAGAACTTCCTTTAGGGGCTTGGGGATTTAGCTCAGTGGCACAGCGCCTGCCTGGCAAGCGCGAGGTTGTGAGTTCGATTCCTGGTACCGGAAAAAAAACCAAAAACAAACAAACAAACAAGAAACAGAACTTCCTTTAGCAAAGATGTGAGAATGATTCTACAGGTTATGAATTCTTTTAACTTTCTCTTGTTTGAAAATGTCATTATTTCCCTTTCATTCCATTGTGATACTTGGGATTCATTGGGTCTCACTGTTTTGCAGGTTTGTCTGTACATTCAGTTGACCATGCCAGTATGGTCCTCCCTGGTACACCGCGGCAGGAGAGAGCGGCAGAGAAGCTTCAGCGTGGCCAAGAGGCAAGCGAAGAGACAGGGACTGGCATCCCATATCTCCTTCGTGGGTGCACACCAGTGATACCTCTTCCTTCTACTAGGCTGCACCTCTTTAAGTATTCCACCATTTCCTGATAGCACCATGAGCTGGTGACCAATCCTTTTTATCATGTGCTGTTCAGACAGCAGGTTAAATAAAAACTACGGCCTTGCTAAAAACACTCAGAACAAAATTCTAGGGTCTTACAGTGCAAAACTCATTATAATTCTGTTATTTAGAGACCTGCACATGAACTTAGTTCTAAGTTCATGAACTTAGGGCTTTTGGTCCAATTTCCAACATAGCAGCCATACTGAATATTTTCTCCTTTCTAAGCCCTGATTAGCCTAAGTAGTGTGAGAATATGGTACATTGTGGGAGGAAAGCTAATCAGGGCTGGGAGAAGTTCAGTTCTTCACCAAATACTGACTTTAAGTTATTGTTGTATAAACCAATTTAAGTACTTCTAGGCCTGCACGTTTGAACAGGAGTCATATCCCAACATTTTGCAGCCTGTAAGGATTATTGCATTTGGCATACAGAGCCATTTCCTCTCAGTGACATGTTACATATTTAAAATTTAGGTCCTATCACATTGCTTTCTTGTTGATTATTGTCAGAAGAGGCTTTCAAATATATGGACAAGCGTAGGGCCTGAGCATGGACTCCCAGTGACTTCTGGATATTGAATATTCATGTGGGTACTGGAAAACCCTTTAACTCCAGAGATGATTATCTGGATGTCTTTTCAATGATTTGATTTTCGGTTATGTCTCAGTCCTTTCATCCAGTTCCTGGTGCAACACCCTTAGTGTAGGGATATGTTAGCCTGTATCACTGTCCCAAAGACAAGTGATTGAAAGTAAAACACCAATGTCATTTCTCCGGGGTATAGAATTGTTTTTAATACAAATAGGTAGAATTCATGTTAATCTAGGCAGATTACTACTTATCTACTCATCAAAAAGAGGTCAATGCTTATTGAATTTAATGGAATCAGAATTTATAATAAAATATAATTTAAAATTCATGTGGGACAAAGATACTTAGATTTTTTTTCCGTTTTAAAGATTTCATCCTATGCCATAATAGTCAATGTCTGAGCCACTGAGTATTGAAGATATTATTCCTATTCAGAACTGCTATTATAAAAAAAAGGATATTTCCATAGTACTGAGTAATTCTCCAAGTATGTTTAGAACTATAACCACATTGTGTCAAGGGTATAAAATCTGAGTAGTTGTTATGGAAATTAAATTTTGTTGCAGAGTAATGTGTTTCATGCTAGGTCCAAGTGAAAACTGTACCATGGTCAAAATGTCTTCAAATTGCCCTGAAACACAATGAGAATATAAACCTAATCTCTCCCTGATCTTACACTCAAAGCAACACAGTCATACAAAAATAGTACATTATAAGTACTTTCAAACTTTTATACCTCTTGAAGAAGATTAAATAGATCAAATTAGTAAGCCAGAAGCTTTTTTAAAGTTTCTATCTCTCCTCTATATCTTGTGAATGGAAATTACCGGATACATAGTACCTAATCAATGTTAGTTCTTTGCATCTCTTTAATGGGAAAGCAGTTGCTTTGCTGGAGCTTTTAATATTTCCTCTAATTTCTCCCAGAAATATGATGGAACTATTTGGAAAATATGACAGAACTTAAAAAAGGGACATGATTGCTGAGCACTTTTTATGGATTCCATATCTTTAGTTATGTGAAATTATAGCAGCAGAAATTTATATAACTAAACTTATTCTCTCAGTTCTTCCAAGAACTGATTTTACAAAGGGTCAATATGTCTATTGAATATTTTTTATGGTGATTGGTAAAATTACATTTGGAAATATTGTTCCAATCTCATTTCTTGGCAATGATGGAAAAACCTATGTCATTAAACCTTTTGAGATTTTACAGGGGATGAAAAAATTTCTACCTAGTAGACTTCTTACTAATAAATGATGAATATGTTCCAATTCATTATTCTTTCATGTATGCCACTAATTTAGACAATGCAGGAAAAATATTTGGTGCTTAATAGCGGTGATTGTGTTTAATCTACATTTTAATGTAAGGCTATTGTCCTTTAAATAGGGTTTGCTTTTAAAAATGTGACACTTGTTATAAGATAATTCTATTGTTATAAGTTTATTAATATATTTCTGTGTTTTGGAAAGGGGTGGAATTAATTAAATAATTTGTTAATTAAAATTTTATATAAAAATCAATATGGAAATCTTTTTCAAATTCTTGCTCATGTTCTGTTTAACATTCTGTCTGTTCACATATTTTTTTTCCTTTGGTAGTTTTTTCCAAGAGACAAAAATGAATTTAATGAAATAATTTTACTTTCATGTTAAATTCTATCACGTTCTGGACACATTTTTTGTATCTCAGTTTATGACAAAATCTGAATGCATGAACTATTTAAGTAATATAAATGGCTTATAGTATGACAGAAAAACATTTATTAGGATGAAAAATTGCTAAAATATTAAAGTATTTAGAACAGCATAAGAAAAATGTGTTCAGGGCTAAGGCCAGGTGAAGAGTTTTGCAATATGACGCCAAAAGCATAATTCATTTCTTTAAAAGGATAAATGGGTTTATCAATATTAGAAGTTTTGTGCTAAAAAACTCTATTAAGAAGATAGGATACAAGTTATAGACTAACACAAAAAGTCTACAACTCTCATCCAACAAGATCTTATGTATAATAATAGCTCTCAAAAGTCAGTAATAGAACAAAAATCTAATTATAAATGGGGAAAATTATATACAGATAATTTACCTATATGAAATATGGGTGGTAAGTAATATTAAAAAATGCTTAGAACCATTATCCATTGGGTAAATGTAAGCTATACCTGTACTAATTTATCACTACATATCCTTTAGAAGACCAAAATTTTATTGTACAATATAATGGCAAAGTGCAAACACATGGCTGTCTTTTCACTCAATAGTCATACTCCTGGATATTTATCCCAGGAAAAAATGTTTTGTCCACAAATCTACAACAATAATTGTCATAGCTGTATTTAAGATATTCTATATCTAGAAACACTAAATTTCCTTCAAGAGGTAATTTGTTAGACAACTCTGGTACAATGGAGTATAATACAGTAGAATACTAGTCAATAAAAATTAGTCAACAACTAGTTCACATAGCGATCTTTGTGGATGTCAACAGCAATTTGAAACTCTCAAAGGGCTTTTTGGGTTTGTTTTTTGTTTGTTTGTTTTTGAGACAAGGTCGCCCTATGTAGTGCAGGCCACCCTTGATCTCAACTATGTAGTCCAGGCTACCCTCCATATATGACAATCCTCCAATCTTAGTCTCCAAAGTGCTGGGATTACACGTGTGCACAAAGAGTTTTTGTAACTCAAGAAGTTACATTCTGTATGATCCTTTTTTTCTTAAGTTCTCAAAGTGGTCAAAGGCTAGAAATAGAGAACAAATTAATCTTGCCAAGAGATATAGCTGGAGGATGTAGGGACAATTTTAAAAATGTAGCTCCAGGAATTGTTTTGGTGGTTGTGATGGTTAAATTTGTGTCAGTATAATTGGGTCCTAGTGTGATTGGATACTTGGTCAAACATTATTCATTGTATTTATCTGAGGGTGTTTTGAATGAGATTAGTATTTGAATTGGCAGGAGTCAAATAGATTTCCTTCATTACAGTGAGTAGACTTCACCCAATTAGCTTAAGACCTGAACTAAATAAAAGCTCACCCTTCCTTGGGTAGAATTTTTCTCTCCCTGACTTCTGACACACTAGGACACTGACTGTGTTCACAGCTTTAGGCAGGAACATCAGCAGATCCTGGGTTTGTGAACTGCGGCCTTCAAACAGAACCACGCCACATGATTTACTGGTTCTTAGGCCTTGAACTCAGAATGGAAGTAAATTATCAACCTTCCTGAGTCTCCATCTTGCCAGCTCTCCCTACAGATTTGGGGTCACTCCCACTTTCATAGTTATATGAGTGGATTCTGTACAATAACATTCTCTATCTGTAAGCAGACATGCATATTCTCCTATCCTGTGGTCTTGCATTGTTGGAACATGATATAAAACTACAGAGAACTAGAAATACAGCCATGTGCACATACTCTTGTGTGTATACCTGACAAATGCAAAAAGTGTTGAAAACTCATTAAGGTCTCTATATAATGTTGTACCAATGTTAATTTCCCATTGTTACCATACTAGAGTTTTAAAAGATGTTACTACTGGAGAAAGCTAGAAGAATGATACACAAAGCTATATACTGTATTTATAGATTCTAATTGCAAATACAAAGTTAAAAAGGGACAAACATTTCAAAAAGATGAGATGATTTTCATTGTGTTTCCAGCTTACTAAGATTCCTGTAACTGGACATTGCACTATTGTATGGGCATGTTAGTCTATATGCTGAAGCAGCATCATAAGACAAATATCTTTGACAAGGGATTATGTGATGCTTGTGATACTTCTCAATATTTGTGCATGTCTTCATGAGATAGCCAATATTTAATGAGTTTACACTACTCAAATACTTTATTATCATGATCTATTTTCTTCTTCATACATAATAATAAAAATAATATTAATATGTTGATATTAATAGTGAGGAAATTGAAGCTTAGGGATACTGAGCAATGGGACAGATTCACTAATTGAATCATAGGGTACAAACATAACTATTACAATGGACCATTATCAACTTCAGGAAATCTCCTTAAAATTGCCTAAAACCAGATAAAACAATAAGCTATATTTTTGCATCGGTCATTATAGTTTCTGCTATATTGTCTTTTGGTGATCCTTAAACTACAAAGCTAATAGAGCCACAGACTTTCAAAAGTCCTACCCATGCTGAGTAAAATTATGTAGACTAAGTGTAAAGGTGGGCCAAACATAATGTGGACTATTTGGACATTTTGTTTTGTGTTTGAGTTTCCTTTGATAAATAATACAATGACTTTAAGTGGAGACAGACAAAGATTCTTTTGCCATGTTTAAATTTTTAATGACTTGGTCTGATCATTTGCTATTTATTTTTTGTTGCTTACATCCTGGTCCTCTCTGCCACAAACAAATGAGAACAAGGCAAACGCATTTCTAATCTCAGCAAGCAAGTTTGATTTAGTTTCAGTAATTTCCCCCAATTGTTGTATTTTAATTCTATTATTGTATCAAGTAGTATGAAATTCCCATAAACTTTGGTTTTAAATTTAGAAGTCATATAAATTACTTCATTAGCTGTATATGAAATAATCATTGTTGCAAGTCAACATTTGCTGTACGTTAAAACACAAACTTAGGATGTTTGTTTACTTGTTAGAAAAGCTGGAAATTTGATCTTGCTTTAATAGTGACTTCTTTCATGCAATGAAGTTTACCTTTAAAATTTTTAAAAATATATTTACAATTATATTTACTTGAAGAGAAATCTGTTATTTTTTTTCAGTATTTATATCATAGCCACAGCGTTTGTCTACCAAAAAATAGATAACTTTCAAATATATAAACTCCTAAGAAAGCCTTTATTGATAGAACAAACCACGGTAAATACACTTGAGCAGCAGAAACTGTTGACTTATACTGGACAGGCCGAAAGTCCTCTACTCTGAGGAGGAAATTTCAAGGTAAATCCTTTTGAACAATCTCATTTCTTTTTTAAGGGAACATATCTTGTGGTGTTACTTGAACTTTAGATCAGTGGAAGCTGTATGCACATTTGAAACAAGCATCAGTGTTTATTTAATAAATAGCAATATATGAAGATGTATTATGCGTTCCAATTAACTACATGAAATGTTAACATTATGTATTATCTACATGTATTAATAAACTAAAGTTTAAAAGTCATGAAGAGAACAAACAGATAAAAATAAAAACAGAAATACAAAAGTAGCAATTTAATTTCTCTTATTTTAGCTCAGATTGTAAATTCTGTGGTTTACTATTCCACTAAGATAAAGTAATTTATGACTTGATTTATTTCCACAATTTTGAGGTGTGTCTTTGCATCCTTAGGCTGAATATTTGTTATTTCTACTGCCAAGTGCCTCAATAGTGGGAAAAGAACATCCTTGAGTGAGATGCAAAGAAAAATGTCCCTGAGATGAATGCAAGACTGGAAGTCCTACTCTACTTTTAGAGGGATCCTAATTATCTTGCTTTACCTGATTTCACAGAATTTCAGGAGATTGCCAACTGCAGTGTCAAACATTCTACATTTGTGGCAATTGTTTGCCATTTGCATATGGAGCAATTTATAAACTGGCATTTCATTTCTAATTCTGGGAAAAATAAAAAAGATACTACAATATGTCACTAAATCTGTGTCATATGTATACAATTAACAGTAAGTCAAGAAATGAACATGGAAGGTTTATTTTAATTCAGGCACTGTGTTATAAATTATTGGCACCAACGTTACTTGAGCAGGTGTCTTCCTATGAGGGAGTTTTCTGTTGAATGATAGAGGCCGACAGGTGAATTATTATTTATTGCATTCTTCATTAAGTACTATTTTATTTAGTGAGAGTACTGTTGGGATAATGAGTGGTCTGCAAAAAGCCAAATGGCGCATGAATTATAGACAGAACTGAGGAATAAAGTTGGCTTTTTAAAAATAATTTTTGCATACATTGTACTTAGTACCTAGAACAATACCATGGAGAGATATTTCTTACAAGACTCTTGTATATCAGTAAATACATCTTGTATTTTTAGCAACCTTAAGTGACCTTCGTCCTATTAAATTACCATTCCACCAAACCATTTTCTGAAAGTGCATGTGGGAAAAATAGAAAATATCTGTCTAGTCCTGTCACAGTCAAGTGTGTACAAATTTTACAAACTCGGAGAAATGGCCAAGATAATTCTAGCTCCTTGTTTACTAGTCAGAATATGTAGGCAATTCTTAACTCTGATTTATTGTAATGAAACTTTAACAGTCAAAAGACAAGATTTCTATTAGTTCTTCTACCTTACCAGTAACCCAAATCTTCCTGTTTTTTATGGATTCGAAATTTAAATGAGACAGTGGAAGTGAAGTGTTGCATCATTAGCTCTCAGACTGCAGAAAACACTTGCAAAATATAATTTATTTAAGTAGTTTAGAAAAAGGAGACTCAGAGTTCCACTCTTGTGGATAAGACTTAAAATAAGAAGCCAGAAATGGAAGTTTTAGGACTTGGATTTAAAAAATAAGTTACACGAAAGTGACAAAATGAAAATGTGTTGACAATATTAACCCTTGGTTAGTATTTTTAAAAAGAACTGTAACATACTACAATAAGTTATTTTTGGTCCCTTCCAATATTATAGGCAATCAAAATACTTAACCCTAACTTCTCTCTATGGTCACGAAATCTGGAATTTCTCAATTTTAATGCATCTCCATCTCTATATTTCCTTCTAGATTTCCCCCTCTTTTTAAAAACTAGACATCAATGTCATCAAGGTCTCAAACCTTCAGTTCTTGAACTTCACTATTTCTTCCGTTTTATCTCAACACACCTTGACTTGCACAGTCTTCAAAGTCAGGCTATGTATTAACCATTGTCAGAATTTCTTTTCTGTTTGTCTAGTGTAGTATTAGAGCCATCTTCACCCTGCACAGTGTGGGCCTGCCCTGTCTCACACCCACTTGGTGACCATTCCCAGTCAGTTTTCTCTTTCTACCTGTCTCCAGAACCTCTAGCTCCCACAGGAATGCCAGCAAGGTACTTACCACATCCACGAGTTTGTTCAAGAGACCATAATCCCCCAATCTCCCTAGACAGCTACCCATGTCTCAGCTCCAAGCATCACACCGTGTATCTCCTTTTACCTGTGACCTCAGTGACTCTTACTTTACTATTGTTTTTACAGTATTTTTCATAGAATCATTTTTATGTCCTCAACTACTATGTTGGTACCTTTAAGGGTAGAGTTGAAACAATTTGCCTATTTAAATATCCCTTCACTAAATATCTAGTTCAGTCTTACACCTCCAAGTCTGATCCTCCTGTAAAAGACAATCTAGGGAAACCTACCACAAGAAAATCTGCATACAAAGTCATCTGATAGTAGTTTACTCCCTTGCTGGTAAGGATCGGGTTTTCAAACAATCTTGAAAGATGGCAACCATTCCCTCCTGGTTATACCGCTTCAGCATCTGCATCTGTCATCCTGATCTATATGCTCAGTTGCTCCAGTGTTTTTTAAATCTGAATTTACTGTGGCAATCCTCTCTCAAATTTAGTCTCAGCCTAGTGTTCCCAGAGCTATGTTTCCCTTTCTGATTTACTGTTTTTGTTGTTCTTACTTTTTCTTGTAGTTATCTAAAGTGGACTCAACTTTTATTAATCTCTCTTTTAACTAATTGTTATTTACCAATGGTTATGGACAATTTTGTCCTTCGTAATTTGCCTTATAACCACGTTGTTATGTTTATTCCCAAGTTAGATTATACATCATCTCTGTGATTGCAGCATCTTTTTTATTTCTCTCCTCTGTTCTCCTTCCCTCTAGTTTATCTTGGGCTTTTCTGCTAGACCTCTTTCCTGGAAGGACAACCTTCCATCCTCTGCTCTAACTATCTAAAGCAGTAACTAACCAGTAAGTTTGGCACATGCCCTTGGACGTGTGAGTCCCACACTTGGCTTAGCATTTGCTGCAGCTGTTTGGCAAATCCCTTCATTTTTGAAAAAAGAGTTCTGTGCTTTCACTTTACCCTAGCCCTGGGAATTATGTATCCCATCCCATTTCCTATGCCATTGAAAGATTCTGATAATAGCTTCCTGCCTAAATCGCAAGGCCTTTCAGACCCATTCCTAATCTCTTAAATTACTGCTCCTTCTCACTC
Organism: Chinchilla lanigera; assembly: GCF_000276665.1. NCBI lineage: Eukaryota > Metazoa > Chordata > Mammalia > Rodentia > Chinchillidae > Chinchilla > Chinchilla lanigera. The sequence continues at coordinate 10,063,837 of NW_004955435.1, read as the reverse complement.
TTCTGTGAAAGTAGACTGCCAGCTGATATAGTCACTGAATTCCTTTCTTGCCACTGGATATACTCTCAGTTTTCCCCTTCAGAATTTTGCCCAAATTGTTTTCTCTAAGTCTCCTTTTCCTTATTTTTAATCTCTGAATCACCACACTTTCAAGTTCTTCTAAAACCTAGATTGATCTATTTTTACTAAGACCAAATGCTTATCACTTTCACTTTTATTATTTTGGGGCTAAATTTCTTGATATCACTATTAGATTTTTCATTTTACAAAGATAAAGTAAGTTTTTATTTATGTGGAATCATATGTAGTTGTTTAGTACAGAATATATGTGCAATAAATAATCTTCCATATATTTATTACAAAATATTTACTAACACAGTCTTTCAAACTTTTAAAAAATAAAATACTCTTGCTTAATTAAAAAGAAAGATGACATCACATCTAATGTGTTAAAATCTCTGTGTGTGTGTGTTTGGTTTTCTTGATTCCCCAGCTATAGCTTTGTTGCTTCTCATTACAGCAAAGGAAGGCAAGAAACCCAATCCACGATATGTTCAATGATGAGTAAGGGGGCTGAGGGTTTAACTCAGCAGCAAAGCACCTGCCTGGCAAGTGCAAGGTCGTGAGTTCGATTCCTGGTACCGGAAGAAAAACAAAACAAAAAACAAACAATGATGAGTAAGCTTATAATATAAAGAAGAGAGGGAAATAATAAAAAGAAGAGAGAAAAATATTAGAACATAAGCACAAACATATCAATTTTGCTGATTAATATGTTCCCTGGTTGCAATAACTGCACTTTCTGACAAGCCAGAAAGGCAATTGATCTTTTGCTGTGTCCAGGAAAAAACAGAGAAGGGAAATTTAGGAGCTAAAACTGTAGATAGCCTGGCTTGCCTCCAGCATTTTGTTTATGAGAGCATCCATTTGTGTCTGTGTGGGCTTGCTGAATAATACCCATTCTATCTTTGAGGCATAGATCAAACAATAGAGACTTGTTTTATTATTCCTTTCACACCTTTACTGATTCCAGAATGTCTGCAAATTTCATAGTACTCTGAGGTTATATTTGTCAAAATTGGCTTGGGTGTGTCAGTGATCACATTGCTTTGACTTTTTTTTAACGAGGTGAGATGAAGATTATACAATGGAGAAAAGGAGATAATGAATAACTAGGGGAAGAATAAGTATAAAAGATAAGAAAATACATTTTCTTTCTGTAGTGAAGCTCAAATATTATCCAAACCACTTCCATTATTTATTTACAATTATGTTCATTCATCATTCCTGATGTTTCAAAGCATGATTCTTTAAATGAATAAATATTTTAGGAAAAAAAAGTCAAGTCAAGCTTAGATTTTAGTATAATATTGTGACGTCCTTGTACTATTTAGAATAAAACCTTTGTGCATAAACTACAGTACAAAATATTAAAAAACAAAGAGATTATTTGTGAAGATGGTTAATGTAAATTTATATAAAGATCTTAAATAGACATAAGTAGTTTATTTTTGACTCAGTTTACATTCTCATATTTATTTAAAAAGTGCACAAAAATCATTTTGTTTTTCAGGTGATATTTATTTTTCTTTTTGATAACAGGAATTGAACTCAAGTCCTGCTTGCCAGGCAGGTGCTGAGCTGCTGGGCTAAATTCCTGGACCCTCAGATGATACTTAAAGTGGGTCTCTTTTATGTCCTATAGAAGAAATATTGAACCACCAGAAAATATTAAACCTAAACAAGAATTTAGAAAACACTTAATTCATCCTTCAAATTTAGCAATAAATGATAAAATTAAATAAAACACAAATGATTTCTCATCTCCTTTCCAATACCTATACCTCACGTTTACTAGTTGCCTCAGTATGGGTATATAAAACAAAATTAAATGCTAGTGGTGATGATTCATGAAAAAGAATACACACACATGCATATTGCATGTATATTTTTGTTTTGTTTTGTTTTGTTTTTCCAGTACCAGGAATCGAACTCACGACCTTGCACTTGCCCGTCAGGCGCTGTGCCGCGGAGCTAAATCCCCATCCCCTGCACGTATATTTTAATGAATCTTTGCACTGAATGACAGTTAAACATCTATTGAGATATTATTTTTTTCCTTTGGGTTATTACCATTGTACTAATTGTACACATCTGGTTCAGTAGAGTTGCAATATGTCCAAGTCTTGTCTTGTAATTATTTTCCTTTTTTAAAGTAGTAATGCCAATAGTTTAAATCACTTGTTAGTATGTATTTTCCATTTTTGAACTGTTATTAATATTCCCCAAGCCCATGGGAATGAACAAACCACCTAAGAAGTCTTTTAGCTCCTTGGTATCCTAGGTTTCAATGACACTTCTATATCTCATTCTTTAGTCGTGATCTGTGAACTGATTATCATTAATAACAGAACTTGATTCAAAATCTTGATTTGTATCCTCTGGTTATCCTAACAACTTTAATTGTCCTTCCAGCTCAATACTTCTATTGCAGCATTGATTCAGCCTCACTGAAAATCTCAGTCCTCAAATCTGCCATTCTTTTACTAATCTCCCTTTTCCACGTTCTGAAGATTTTTCCTGTCCCTGCATTCATTCCACTATTATTTCTTGCAACAAGAGCTATATAAATGTCACTAAACACTTCACGTTTCAATAACATTTGCTGAGAGGAAAGGAACAGTTATAATAAGAGGCAACTGTCCAATTAGACCTTCTCAAGAGCATTTGGCTGTGTTGGAGGACAACACGCAATTTGTTCATGCTGTAATTGAGGACCACTTATTTCAACTGGGAAGTCACACTGTCCAACGAACCTGTGATATACCCCAGTTATGTTTGCCATTCTAGGCTGTGATTAAATGCTGGTCTTCTAGACAGCTTTTTGCTGCATTACATTTCCCTCACTCTCAGCTGATGATCCTGTTTCTTATTTCACTTTTAGGAATAATAGAACCTTCCTTATCTCCTTGATAACTGGCCTGCATATTGTTTTTCCCTCCTTTATAATCAATGGATGTTATTATTTCTCTTACAAATGACTCTGCTCATCAAATATGGATCCTACAAACTCTAGCCTTTTCAAAGGATTTGCCATAAAATGCTCATTTCTTTGTATCATGAAGACTTCATTTACTGGCTTATTCTTCTCTGTCCCTCTCTCCCTCCCTCTCCCTGCGTTTGTGTGCCCCTCTATCTCTACTTCTATTACTCTCTGCCATTAAAAAGCAACTAATCAAACTCAAAACAAAAACATATTGAGCTCTCTGATCCATTTTGACTTGAGTTTGGTGCATGGTGATAAACTTGGATTTATTTTCAGTCTTTGGCAGGTGGCAAGCCAATTTTTCCAGCACCATTTATTAAAGAGGCTATTTTTCTTCCAGTGAGTTTGTTTGTCCCCTTGGTCAAAGAATAGGTGGCTGAGTGTGTTTGTGGTTGTGATTGTTTCATCCAGTCTGTTCCATTGATCCTCAGTATTTTAGCATGTATCAGGTTGATTTTATGACAGTAGCTTCATAGTATAATTTGAGGTCAGGGATTGTGATTCCTCCTGACTTGTCTTTGTTGCTCAGGATTGCTTTTGCTATTCTGGGTCTCTTAAATTCATCTGGTTCCAGATGAATTTAAGGAATGCTTTCTCTAGATCTGTGAGGTATGCTAATGGTAGTTTAATGGGAATTGCATTGAATCTGTACATCAATTCTGGGAGTATGGCCATTTTCACAACGTTGGTTCTTCCTATCCATGAGCAAGAAATATTCTTCCATTTACTGAAATCCTCTTCAGTCTCTCTTTTCAGATTACTGTGAATATATCTTTTACTTCTTTTGTTAGATTTTTTTTTTTCTTGTACTGGGAATTGAACTCACAACCTTGTGCTTGCCAGGCAGGCGCTGTACCACTGAGCTAAATCCCCAGCCCCTTCTTTTGTTAGATTGATTCCTAAATATTTCAGTTTCTTGGATGCTATTGTGAAAGGTATGGTTTCCTTAATTTCTGTCTCAGTCCATTTGTTGTTTGTGTATAGGAATGCTATCAATTTTTGGGTGTTGACTTTGTATCCACCTACCCTGCCGAATTTGTCAATTAGTTCAAGGAGTCTTCTTGTGGAGTTTCTGGGGTCTTCCATGTAAAGTATCATGTCATCTGCAAATAGTGATAATTTCACTTCTTCCTTTCCTATTCTTATTCTTCTTTTTCTCTCTCTTGTCTAATTTCTCTGGTTAGTGGTTCCAGAACTGTGTTGGATAGGAGTGGTGACAGTGGACATCCTTGTCTTGTTCCTGATTTTAAACTAAAAATTTATTTATTTATTTATTTATTTATTTATTTATTTTGTTTTTCTCCGGTACCGGGAACTGAACTCATGACCTTGCACTTGCCAGGCAGGCGCTTTGCCGCTGAGCTAAATCCCCAGCCCCCTTGTTCCTGATTTTAAACTAAAAGCTTTCAGTTTTTGTCCACTTAGTATGATGTTGGCTGTTGGTTTGTCGTAGATGGCTTTGATCAGATTGAGGCAAAGACCATCTCTTCCTACTTTCTGTAGGGTTTTTATCATAAATGAATGTTGGACTTTCTCAAAAGCTTTCTCTGCATCTATTGAGATGATCATGTGGATTTTGTCTTTGGCTCTATTGATGCAGTGTATAAAATTAATAGATTTGCAAATATTTAACCATCCCCACTCTCCTGGAATGAATCTGACTTGGTCACGGTGTATGATTTTCTTCATGATTTGCTGCATTCTATTTGTTAGTATTTTATTCAGTGTCTTTGCATCTGTCTTCACTAGGGAGATTGGTCTGTAGTTCTCTTTCTTGGTTGGGTCTTTCTCTGGTTTTGGAATCAGTGTGATACTTGCCTCCAGAAACTAGTTAGGGAGAATTGCTTCCTTTTCAATTTCACTGAAGAGTTTGAGGAGTATTAAATCTTCCCTGAATTTCTTGTAAAATTCTGCTGTGAATCCATCAGGGCCTGGGCTTCTGTTTGTCAGTAAGTTTTTAATCACATTTTCAATCTCATTCATTGATATTGGGTTGTTCAGGATCTCAATATTAAAACAGAAACACTAAGTCTACTGGAAGAGAAAGTAGGTAAAAATCTTGAGGACGTAGGGGTAGGCAGAGAGTTCATGAACAAAAACCAAACTGCATGTGAAATACTTCAAAGAATCAACAACTGGGATCTCATCCTACTGAAAAGTGTCTGTACATCTAAAGAAATCATCAACAGAGTAAAAAGAAAACCCATAAATTGGGGAAAAATTTTAGCTGACTGTCCCTTGGACAAAGGTCTTCTATCTAGAACATACAAAGAATTAAAAAACATCAGCCCCCCCCCCATTCAAAGACCTAATCCAAAAATGGGCATCTGAGATGAATACACACTTCTCAGATAAATACAAATGGCAAATAAATACAAAGAAAATGTTCAATATCATTAGTCATTTGAGAAATGCAAATTAAAACAACATTGAGATTTCATCTCAACCCTGGTAAGAATGGTTATCATTCGGTGATCAACTTATAAGAAATGCTGGTAAGACTGTGGATAAATAGGAACTCTTGTCCACTGCTGATGGAATGCAGACTGGTGAAACTACTATGGAAATCAGTTTGGAGATTTCTCAGCAAACTAAGTCTAGAGGTCCCATTCAACACAACTATTCCCCTTCTGGGTATTTTCCCAGAAGAACTGAAAACATATCACAGTGATGTATGCGCACCCATGTTAGTAGCAGCACAATTTGTAATTGCTAAATTGTGGGAGCAACCCAAATGTCCATCCACTGAGGAATAGATAAAAAAAAAAATCGTGGTACTTTTATGTAAGGGAATATTACTCAGCTATAATGAAAGATAAACTCAAGGCTTTTACAGGTAAATGGTCATAGCTAAAGACCACACTCATAAGTGAAATGAAATGGACCTCCATATGTAAGCAATGTAAGATCCTGAAAGAGTGTAAGATCCTGAAAGAGTGAATAAAAATTAGGAGGTATGATAGACATTGTGAAACAAAAGGAAAATGCTCAATAGTAAAGAGCAACCAGGGTGAAGGAAAGAGAAAAGAAAGAATGGGAAATTTTGTATGTACGTATATACAGAATAGCTAACATAGTTGTACTACTGACTTCTATCACTTTACTGAAAGGAACAGTTAATGATTAATTATTGATGAATCTTGCATGTCTCTATTTGTTTTCCTGAGAAACCACTATGAAGACATCAATATGTAATACAACAGCCACTGTTAATTTCTTACTGCTTTGCCTGTAACTCTACCTGCTTGTATTGTTCTTATGCTGTTTTGTAAATGGATGTCTCTTTGTTAAAAAAAAAATATTACTATCTATATAATCCTCTTCAGGTTCCCTTTCACTGTTTCTTTTTACTCATATATTACTTTGCAAAACTTCACAAGCCATGTCTGAGCTCATTGTGCCTGATTCCTAAGATTGCTTTTCACTCTCACTTGTAGTAGCAGCAATTTGTTGGAAGCAGGTTAATGTCAGTAATGTCTTCCATCTTCTCAAATCCAATGATCTGAATGTAAAATTCATTCTCCCTATGAAGAACTTGACACTTCTGATCAACTATTTCTTTTGATATATTTTCTTCATCTAGATTCATACTAACAGTGTCTCCTCATTATCTTCCTTCATCTCCCAGGCTTTTGTGGTCATCCTCAGCTGTTCATCCTTTTATTTATCTCTGAAAGGAGTGCTCCTTCATTCCTTGTCTTCTGTTCTTTTCTCCTCCCTATCTGTACATCCTTCCTAGCAAATCTAAGTTAGTCCTATAGATATCCAATTATAACTGTGTGACTGACCGCAAAATAAAAATATTTAGAAGTCCTTTTCCTTAATTTCAACTTCATCCTCTCAGATTTCCATTTCTTACCTTACTATTGCCAAGCTCAACAATGAACAGGGTTTCCTAGTCCAGACACCTACTTTTTGACGGTTTCCTCAAACTCAGTGAATGTGAGTTTCCATTGGAGTCCACTTGAGTAAACTCCTCCATAAACAGTAAAAGATACCAGAATTTTGTTATTTTTATGGGCCCTAAGTAGTTCTTCCAAGATGGGTTACTGAAGAGTAGTCACTGTTCATAATAATTGCATGGATTTATTAACATATGTAAAAGTTAATAAACAATACAGTCTTCTTTTCCTACAAAAATCATCAAATTGTGGGCAAGTTAGTCCCATTTAAAATGTCCCATTTAAGTAAGCATAATCAGGTAATACTGTACTAGATGGGACATACTGAAGAGAGACACAAATAGTCATGAAGATATTGAATCAAATAGATCAGGAAATGGTATAATTTATCTCCTCACTTCCTTCACAATAATTCACCAACTTTGTAATATTTTCACTTCAATGGGCTTCCAAACTTGTTTTGCCAAAGACTGGATTTGATTTTTAACAAAAACAACATAAATTTTTAAAGAAATTTGTTAGCTAATATATATTAAATGGACTCTTTCCTAGCTAAAGCTTGTAGGGGATATCAAGCTGGGAATGGAGGGTATTTAGTATGCTGAGAATCTTATTTTTTCTCAGTTTCCTAAATAGAGATATACTGGGATTGATAGTCAATGAAATTCTCTTCCTAACATGCAAACTTTTTAGGCTATGAGAAACAAAGAATAGAGATTTAGAAATAAGCTTTTTCCCAACTATATCACTCTGAAACTCTAACAGAATGACATTTCTTTTTTGCAAAAATTACCTTTTCAAGCAAGATTACTCTATCTAATTTCTGGATCCTAAATGCAATTTCTTCTGCTATCAGCATGCACCTGCTACATTGCTCAGTGGTTACATAATAATGACTAAGCACCCCATATACACAGTTGCATCAGGACTGTGTAAAAGTGAGCTGTCCATAGGCTTGCATAAGCAGTTATTTACAAAGTTGAGAAGCAACTCATCATGGCAGTTCTTGGCAAGGCTTCTCCTAGCTAAGCTCTTTGGAAAGACACAAATAAACAATTTGAATATAGGTTCTAAATTATGCTCAGTAAGGATAAGTTTGAAAGATATGCATGGGAAATAGAAATTTATTTATTTATTGGGGGTAAAGCAGGCAAATTCAAAGTACCTTAATTGTGTTAATATGGTGATGTGGTATTCAGAAACATATGTTTTGCTTTGTAATTCAAGGGCAAATTTTGTGTCTTGCAAGATAGGAAATATCAAAGAAATTTTGATACTGGATCTATTTGTTTATGCTTCAATATATTTCATGTCTTATGTATCTGCAAGTCTGAATTAGAAATTCTTATTGAACCCCGACTGCATGGTTATAAAACTGATTTATTGATAGACATCCGAATCAATAATTTCTTTTTATGTAAGAAAAAATAATACGAGTGAATAACTGAGTGCTATACTTTATGTTTGGTAGTTTATCTCTCGGCTAACAGTCACTCTTCTGGATAGTACTGCTAAGAGCTGGAATTTTCCACTCAATAATTAAATTAGTTGATGTGAAAGATCAAAGATGAGAAATAATTCTCAAATTAAATAATATAAATAATCTAAATAGATCCTCCTGTATATTTAGATAGCAAAATAGCAAAAGTACCAAAAGTTGTGAAAAAGCTTTAACTCTTTGTGTTTTTGTTTTTAGGAGTAAAATTAAATGAAGCCATTAGTATTAGATACCACCAGTGCCATCGGTGTCAAGGATTACCATTTTACTTGTTACAGAAAATTCCGATAAACTTTCTCTTTTGACAGAGAAAAAGAAGTCCTTTGTTCCTCTTGGATCTGTCTGCCTTACAATTTAGGAGGACAACAACGTCTGAATGCCAGACTTTGGCAGACTTAAGCAAGAGCTACCATCCTATGGACCCAAAGAGGTCAATTACAATTCTCTGTTTTGAAATTTAAAACTGGTATTTAAAGACAATTATTTTCTTGATTTCTTAGAAACAGGACAATGCAGCTACTTTCAAGTTTCAGAATTTTAGAACAAAGCCTTACCTATAATTGAGTCTGCATTACAGGATAAAATATTGGCTGATGTATAAAAATTAAAAATTAGAAAAAAATCTCAGTCTTTGAATGACTATTGACTCCAGCTATTCACTTTGGAAATTTTTTCTTTGAGAAGAAATAACAATCGTTTTTTTCCCAAGCTTTTCTAAGAGAGCTTTGGATCTCTCCTTCAAATATGAACTTTTTTTTGGAAATTTTACCCTAAGTAAGTTAAGTGTATGAAGAAAGAAGAGCTACTAAGAAGAGGTGACAGTGGGGTAAACAGAGCTACAGAAGCGAGAAATTATCTGAATTCAGAAAGTCCTCTGCTGCATGTTGAAAGACCTTTCCTCTTTGGTATTAATAGATTATATGGACTTCCTTTTCTCTGCTTAAAGTGTATTGAGATTTTCTTCTGAGTGACTGAGAATTTTCTTTTGAAGGCTGAGTTGGTAATTAACACAGCCCAGAAATGTGCCTACAAGTGCGGGCAGAGGGAATGAAAGTTCCTCTATCTTGTGCTGTGAAAATAGACCCACCCGTGCACTGATCAAATGATCTGCTGCTTTTGATCTCCCACATAACACGTCCATATCAAGCAATGTTTGAGGAGACTTGGAAGCCAAATAGAACCAAAATATTTTGAAAACATTCAAGGTTGACATTTCTACCACAAAAGGGTAGTGATAAGTGAATCAGGATAATAGTAATGCATGTATTACAACATTTCCCAAAGTTCCAGTGAGAGGTACCTTTCATTGTGCACAATAGTAATTTGTTGATCATCTCTTCATCTTTCTCTTCATTGTCCTGCTTCTATATCCACCTCGCCTATTCTCTGGAAATCCTAGCTGCAAAGGGCATTTGGTTCTACTATTCCATAATAATTATTAGTTCACATTAAATAATTACCTCTGTGTTGTTAGATGTGATGGTTATCTCTTGCCAATGTTTTACTCATATGACCGTGACTTTCAGGGAAGTATTTTTTTTTTTATTATTTTTCAAGTTTAAATTGCCAAAATAGTTTTTCCTTTCTTATTCACTTGTCATTGTTACTTATCTTCCTCATTTTCTAATTTGGAATGTTTCAAGGGTTCGTTCTTAATCTTTATTTGTCTTTCTATCCACTCAGTTTGATCACTTCCTGTCTCAAGGCTTTTAATATCATAGGTCTGGCTTTTCCAAAATTTAACTTTAACCCAAGATCTTTTCTTAGGTTTCATCTTTGATTGCATCCTGTGCACATGGGTGTGTGTGGGGGAAGGTTATTGTGCATAACTAACTGAAAATATATCAAATATCTGATATTCTCCCCGTCTTCATCAACTAAATTAGTAGAAACCCACCATGCTAATTGGATAGACTACACACTTTTGTGTCATATTTAACTGTACTCTTTGTAGTTCAAAGCCCCAAACTGCAGAAATCTAGTTGGCTTTAGCTTTAAAATAGCTCCAAAATCTGATGGCATGTCATTCTCTGTATAATTACAGTCTTGTTCTAAGCTAGCATGATCTCTCAATTGGTTACATTCAAAGATTAATGAATACCAAAATTTGTGTCCTTACATTTCTTATACTATGCCTTTCCCAATACTTGAGAGAGTTTTTTAAAACCTTACTCAGATTCTGACCTTCCTCTACTTAGATTTTCTTAGTGCTTCCTATTCCACAGTAGAAGCCCACATCCTAAAATGTTCTATAACTCCGTCCTATCTTCCCTCAACTCTCTAAATTTATTTCCTGTTTTTCTCTCTTAAATTGTATCTATCCAGCCACATGGACCCCTTTGGTCTTCTTTGAACATGTTAATCATGGCTCCTTCTTTAAAAAATTGCTTGGTTTCCAGGACCATTTCTTTTCCCTGCAGTGCTTCTCCTCCAGATAACCTCAGACTACATCTGCCTCCTTCCAATCTGCTTATATGTCATCAGCTTAGGAAGCTTATTCTGAGCACCTACTACACTCATATAATACCACACTTGAAAATTACATGCCCTTACACTATTTTCCCTTTGCTAATTGACTCCTAAACTACCATTTGTTTTATGTATTTTATAACGTATTACTTGTTCTCTATCCTTCACTATAGGAACTCCCAGTTGCCTTAATTTCTACCTTATCCACAATATCTTTAACAGTCCCTTCCATTAGCTAGTCGTGAGGCATTGGTGGTACACACTTGTAATTCCAGTACTTGAAAGGCTGATGCAGGAGGATTTCAGTGAGTTTCAGGACAGCCTGGGCTACATAGTCAGTTCAAGGACAGCCTGAACCATACAGGGGACCTTATCTCAAGCAAACAACATAAACATAAATAAAAGAAAATACCTGAGATAATAATTAAACCAAAGAATTTTATTTAAAACATCTGGACACTAGAAAATTATATTATTTAGATCACATCAGAAAAATGAAAATGAAGTTTAGTCCTTGAAATAAATGTACTGTACTACAAATAATTAGTTGAGGGGTGAAGAAAGAATTCAGGATCCAAAGAGAGGAGAATGCAACACCTGGAAATTATAAGCAAACAGGAAACTCAGGAGGACCCTGAAAACACACATTAGGTCTGTTGATGTAGCTTGGTGGGTAAAGCGGTGGCCTAGCATGCACGTTTGAGCCCTAGGTCTGTAACAGAACGAAAAGTTAGGTTGGGCCATGCCAGAAGTGAGTCTCTCTAAAGAGATTTGGAAGCACAGTGGCAGCAAGAGCTGCCTTCAAGGGCAAAGAGTAGCTTTCAAAAGCTGGGATCCTGGAGAAAGTGCAGCCCCTACTGGAAACTCACCCTAAGGCACTGCAAGGGAGCTGGAAATGCTGTAGATTTCTTCCTTCTTTCCACTTCCAAGCCTTCTGAGCTGTTATGTTTGACCGAAACCAGAGAAAGGAATTTGGCATGAAAGTCTCCGATTTGAAGTTCTCTGAAATTAGTGAAAAGAGCAGGGCAAGCATAAGCAGTGTTTTGTGTTTTATTTCAGCAAACAGAATATAGCAGCCTTGAGATCTCGGGCTGTAGGCTGTATAACTGATGGAAAACGCCAGTTTCTATGCTCCACAATACGACACCATCCTCACAAAGAGATCACTCTGCATGTGAGCTGCTCCCAGCAGACGACAGTGTGTAGCGTGAATGCTTTAGCAGGCCGGTTCTTCCATGATGGTAACTGCTCTGACTGGCCTTGTTGGCTTGTGGACTTCCCACAGACTTTGCAAGAGTTGTTTTTTTTTTTTTTTTTTAGACTAAATTGCTGTCAAAATCTCCAGCAATGCAAGTTTAAATATCGTGACATGGAGAAGTTTCCCTGGATAGGTCAGGTTGGTCCAGTGTGAACTATGTATTCTTAAAACAGAGTACCTTTCCCAATTGCAGAGAAAAGGGAAGATGGTAATGTTAGCAAGACTCTCCTCCCAGTTACTGATTTAAAAAGGAGAGAAGGAGTCCCGAGCCAAGGAAGGTGCACGGCATCTAAAAGTTGGAAAACTCAATAAGACAGATCCAACTCTAGGCTGCCTACAAAGAGCCCAGTCTGCCCCCTTTGCTGTTCGACAAACGGGACCAGCACCACTCCTCTCATACATACACCTGTGAAACCAATTACATTGGATGAGCCTCCAAATTTGCAGTAATATGTTACAGTAGCAGAAAAATAAGACTCCAGAATTTGCTATATATTATATTAAAACTACCATAATAATTTTGAAAACAGCCTCATTTTATTCCTCTACATATTTTTTTGTACCGGGAATAGAACTCAGAACCTTGCTCCTCTTACACGTTAAGTACATTTTTTATATCCAAACTCTTCCTCTATCTCATTATTTAGAAAATCAGTGCCAACAGGAAGAGTAGGGTAGTCTGTTCAGTGTGGCAATGAGCACAAACATACTCTTTAGATGGAAGAAGAACATTGTTTAACTTGAATCTTTAAGTAGTTGAATAGCTCACATGCCAAGACTTCAAATTTTGGAACATTTTATCAGAGAGGAGTCAAATCAGACAATGCCCTAGATTTAAAAATGGAACATGGCCCAGATGGATTCATTGAAAGGTTGCAGTTATTCTGTAAGAGTCTAAACACAGATTGTTAACTAGATATAAGGGAGCCATTCAATAGAAGCTCAAAAAATGTGAAAAATAACAGTTTTAGCTCAGTTCTCTTGTGAGCAGAAAATTGTTCTTTAAGTTATTTAAGTAGTGTGAGCTCAGAGAGGGAAAAATTAATGTGCAGCTGCTCTGACAATGACTGTAATATTGAAAAGAGCAGAAACGAATGAACAGAAGATGAGTTGACAGTAGTTTGGGTTATAAGACTGAAGGATATCTAAATAGTCATGTGTCTGTTAAGCTTCACGTAAAACTCATACATTAGATGAAGCTGGTGAGAAAGAGGAACAAAGGATGAAGGATAAGGTTTATGTTTATAATGACAGAATTAAAGAAAAAAGAATATTATATCTGATTTCAATAATAATAATCACTGTCTATATCTTCATGTGCAGTATGATCATACTAAACAAAATTATGAAATCACATATCTTAATTATTTTTGGAGAAATGCATAATTCATTGGTAAACTAAGTATCAACACATATCAGTAATACAGCAATTTATTTTCTTCAGTTTTGCTTAAAATCTAGTCATATGATTTGACTGTATGAAAGAAAATACCTTTCATGAGAGTAACAGCTTAAATATATATTACTGTGAAAGTTAATAGGCATTAATTATTATTTATTTTTCAATTTTACTACACACCACAGAGCTTGAAAAATACATTTGCTACTACTTATTAGTCTTTGCAAGAGGTTAAGCTCATATTCAATAACTGGAAGAAAATCTCTGCTTTGTTTTCTGTTCCACATCTACCCATGTTTCTTACTCATTTCATACACATAATCTTAGCCACATTCTTTTCAGTTACGCTTCTTCTCCTGCAGTTGATACACTCCTCTGTTCATCCTTCTCCTTTCTCACCTGTTCCTCCATCTCTTCTTATCCACCTCCTCTATGTCTGAGCACCTCTGATTCTTTGACATCTGTAAGGTGTGCAAAGACTCACTGTCTCAGCGAGGTAGCATTGCTGCAAAGACAGGATAATAACTGCAAAAATTATGATGAGGACCCAAAAGTATTGTAGGAAAAAATGGTATGGATGACAGAGGAGAGGCAGAACCCTAATGGATGCCGGAAGCAGTGTGCCAGAGGGGATGACAATTCAATTGGATTTTTATAGACAAGAATCTTTGCCAGGTTACATAAAGTGGAACGAGGAAGTATCTCTTCATTACTTTTTTTTTCTTTGAGAGAAGATTTTGTTGTTGTTGTTGTTGGTGATGGTGTTATCTTCATTTGCTTTGCTTTGCCTTTGTTATTATCTCAGATCCACAAAAAAGATACATACCACCTGTCTTGGTTACTTTTTTCTCGCTGCTGGGACAAAATACCTGACACCCAAAATTAAGGAAGGAAAGATTTATTTTGCTTACAGTTCATGGAAGTTTCAGTCCGTACTTGGCAGATTATAAGGCAGAGTGGCACATGGCAAAGAGCTACAGCTCAGGGCGGCAGAACACAGCTAAGCTGCAAGCACACACCAGGGCGGAATGGGGGAGGAATGTCCTCAAGCACCCTTTTCCTCTCCCTTACATATGCAAACTATCCACCCCAGGGCGGGTGCAGCTCTCACACCCACAATCATTCAGCTCTAATAGCCTGCCCCATGGTCGCATGAGGCTTTGGAGGGGACACACAGCCACAAACCATAACACCACGAGCCCACACAGACTTGTGATGTGCAAAACTTTGATATTTATTCAATATGCAGTGGAGTACCTGAAAGATTTCACAAATGTATTCCACATTTTTTTTTTTTTTCCTTTATCTGACCTGCTTCTTCAAGTAGGACATGAAGTTTAGATGCTGACTTCATGTTTGGCAATTTCTCAATTTCTCACTACTTTCATTTGAAAATTCTAACTCTAATTTAACCCAGTTTAATGTTACCAAATAATTAATACAGGATAAAGTTAAGTAATATGTGTAAAACACTCAGTACATGATTTCATAAATATTAGTTCCTAATAGACACAATAATTTATTTTAGATGAAGAAGTTTTAAAGTAGGTAATAGGAAGAATAATAATTTCAATTTTCAGTGTCATTAATTGGTTTTGCACCGACAAGAACTTTTGCATTGTTACATTGTGTTGACTGTGATTGTCTGTTATGGTATAAAAGTCTAAAGTCCTCTTCCTGAGACCTTGGCTTGGAAGAAAGGTGAATATGAGGTGCACTTAAAAACTGAATAGGTCAGATGCAGATGACAAGTTGTAAAACAATGGAATATCAATTTATATACAAGGGTTAAGTAAAGAATATTAGTAGATTAAAGGGACAAAAACCAAAACTATAAGGGATTCAACAATTAGATAGCAAAGATAATTGTTCAGCAATGTTCAAAAGAAGAAATTAGGTTATTTTATTCAGGGTACAAAGAAAATATTAATGGTTTTTCATAACCTGCTTCATAACATAGGTATTTATTGTGGAAAATGTCTTGAGTTCTTACTATGGGTTAAGAGATCTGATTCAAGTAGAACTCATTCTGTGTTGCAAGTTTTACTTACTACTACAGTATTTTTTAGGATAGGTCTGACATACAAATAAAACATTAAGCTGCCCCACTTTCAGTTCTGAGTGATTAGTAAGTACATTACTTCTCTGATTAAACAATTTCTGCTTTTCATGGAGTTCTGGGTATTTTATCACATTTTCTTTCAGAAAAAAGACATGTTCATTTTTAACAATTGCCAACATTTTTATTCTTGTATTAGTAGTATTTTTAAAAATTAGTATTGGTTTTAATTTTTTAGTTTAAATTTTTTTTTTTTTTCTGGTGCCAGGAATCAAACTCACAACCTCGCATTTGCCAGGCAGGTGCTGTGCCACTGAGCTAAATCCCCAGCCCCTAGTTTAATTTTTTAAATTTAACTCTAATTTTAATTGGAAGTTTAAAATATTTTCAATTTCCATTAAGAATTATATAGAAGGAAGTGGGAATTTATTCAAAAGCATACAGGTAACAATATCTGTCCCTACTTTATTCCGCACCATTACTTCTGAGCTATTTTCTTTTCTCACAATAGAAAAACATAACTACCCTGGGAGGCTTTTAGGGAACAGTTAATTTTGTCATTAACAGTTAAATTTAATGCTTAACAGTTAAGCATTCCAAGGTTTGTGCCTCCCACCTGGGTCTGTGTTGTGTTTTATTCTCCCTGAAAACACTTGTTTTTAAATTGTTAATGTTGAAACTGCACACAAATGATTTCACTTATCTATCATCTATGTATTCTTTTGTTAATTGTAGAAATTTGTAGTACACTATCATAATAAAATACACGTATGCAGGGTACAATGATCATATCAAAAGAGTTAATATTTCCCTCTCCTGAAACATTTTTAATATTTGAATAATGCCTAATAATTACACTCATTTATGTGGTATCCTGTGATATTTTAGTACTGCTATACAACATGTACAGATAATATCAAGTAATTAACACTTACATATCATTATTATTTGTTGTCAGAACCCTCAAGCTCTCCTTATCATTTATAAACTATATAGTAGGACACTGTGAATTACAGTTATGCCACTCTTATGTAATCATATCAAGTAGCTACCTGCAGAACCCTATTTTGTGCTGATCTATACAAAATAATTTATATGGAATCAGTTTATTTATTTATTTTTTTTTTGGTTTTTCTCCGGTACCGAGAACTGAACTCACGACTTTGCGCTTGCCAGGCAGGCGCTTTTGCCGCTGAGCTAAATCCCCAGCCCCTGGAATCAGTTTAGATGCCCAAATATACACTCTTATCTATTCATTAATTCCTAGTTTCTGATTACCTATTAATCATAAAATTACTTAACATAAGAGTAATATATTGTTCTTTGGTTCTAATGGAATATTAATAGCCACAATCTTTTGTGTACATACATACATAAGTTATCTGGAAACTGCAAACCTTTTAAGTAACATGTAAACTCCATTTAGGTTATATGCTACATATATTGCATAACACAGATGCAAAGTACTATTGAGAACTATGATGAATATTTACATTAAAAATTAAAAAATATTTATCGCTGTAAAAGACACATTGTCATTATGAGTAATCCTGCTGGAAGTGTTCTCGTTCCCTTTATTTTTTATTTTTTATTTTTTTTTGGTTATTCTCCGGTACCGGGAACTGAACTTACGACCTTGCGCTTGCCAGGCAGGCGGTTTTGCCGCTGAGCTAAATCCCCAGCCCCTCTCGTTCCCTTTAAACACATTCATTCCACCCACCTTCTTTCCACTCTCTGAGGCAGTCCTGCAAGTCTGCATTCATGTCTTGTGTTGTGCTGTCATGGCTACTTTTATTTTCTGAATGGACTCCATATGTGTTGTGGTTATTTTGACTTTGGGACAGATCTGGAAGTCATGAGATGCCAGATCTGGAGAATAAGGTGAATGAGGACAGACTGTAATATTCTTTTTTTTCTGGACCTGCCTTTCCATTAGGTGATATAGTGACAGCATTCACTATAGCTTGAATCACAACTCACATAGATATTCATAAAAGAAGGCTTCCAGAAAGGCTTTAAATAGTGGCAAGAATTAGGAGAATTCGCCATTGTAATTCCATTGCATATTGTTACCTTCAAATCAGTTGCTCAGACCACCAGACACAAGCATGCACAATCGATCAGAACGTAACGTAGCAACCACTGTTGATTCGTATTATTTTGTCTTCAAACTCTGAATTACTTTGAATGTTCTAGCTTTGATTTGTTTATGTTCGTGATACTGGTATGCTACTACTGTCCTATTTCTTTGTTTCTCATTTACTACTCTCTTTAAAATAAAAATAAAAAAAAAGAATTAGGAGACCAGTATGCTTAAAATGAGGAGGACCATTTTGAATGGAATTAATTAGTAATATGGTTTTTACTGTAATAATATTTTAAATTTAAAGACACGCCATATTTTGATAACTACTTGTATATCATATTAATACATATACATAATAATAATTCATATACATTTATTATAGCAGCAAATATTACTTACTCATTTTTTTTCTTTTTCTGTCTTAGATTTTATTTTACTAGAGACTATTTTTTTAATTATAGGAAATATTTTGGTGGGATAAATTCAAAATTTTTGTTTTTGTATTTTTGATAATAAACCCAGGTAGTATCCAATATATGAGTCAAATATAACAGATTGCCATACTTATCACAACACTAACAAAACTTCACTCCAATCTTCTCAATCATTTTGAATTAATCAGATCAAATTATTCTTCTCTGGCAATTTTTAAGAATGTTGACTATGCTAAGTTTAATTATGGACTTCCACAATTATAGGGTGCCTTTGCAAATTTTCTCTGGCTCCCAAAAAGAGGTAAGTCTGACCTTAACTCCTTTCTTGCTTGCTTGTAGATGGTAAATTTCCTCTCAGAAGCTAAAAGTCTTAAATACATACTTTATCTTTTAAAATTTTTCACATATTTAATGTTACCAGATCTGGACAAAGAAACTAGCTGAACGATTTCTAGCCAACGTTTTCTTGTATGACAATTACCACCACAGTACCCTACTTCTCATTGCAAAGCGTAGTTGTGCGCATGTGCGACACCTGGAAGCACTGTAGCTGTCATATATTCAAGAAGGGCGCTATAACCACCACACTGAGGACTGCAGTGTAACTGTGCTTGAGATGTGAATATGCACATTGGGGCTTCTCTGACTCTGACATTTTGGTTAAATTATATAACAGGGAAATATTCATGCACTGCTTTTCTGACCTCTGTTTTCATTATCTTTCAGCATGTCTTTGCTGCAGTTCTAAATACCCTGCTCAGGGGCTGGGGATTTAGCTCAGCGGCACAGCGCCTGCCTGACAAGCGCGAGGTCATAGGTTCAATTCCCGAAACAGGAAAACAAATAAATAAATAAATAAATAAATAAATAAATAAATACCCTGCTTCTCAGTTACAGATTTCATAGTTTAGATTCATCAACAATGAGGAAGTAAATTATATAGGTAATGTTGTAAAAATCAGAAAAAATGAGGGAAAGTGTGTATAAAGGGATGGAAATTCATTAACATGTAAACATTTATGTCATACTTCATATTTTGTTTAATTGAAATTTAGTCAGCTTCTTAATTCTTCAGGTTGTAAGTCAGGATCGTAAACTAGTCACAGACAGACAACAATCAGGTAGGTGTTTGTTTCACCGTCATCATTCAGGGTGGCAAATGCTTAGCCCTAGTGAACCTAAGTAAGTCAGGGCTCTGTGTTACAATGCCCTGGTGTACACATTCTATATCAACCCTTCTGAGGATGAAAAGAAGCAGAATTTTCCCACTTGGTGTTAATTATGTCCCTAAAGATCATTCTATCATTAATATTATTAAACAGAAAAACAGAACCCCTCATTTTCAACCTAAGAGGTTTCAAATGCCCAAGTAATAGAAGGAAAAAGATAGACTATGGGTATATCACTTAAGTAAAAGAAAAAAATGGAGCCTCTGAATAAAATCTTGCTAGAAGAAAAAAAGAATAAATGTTAAAGTGTATCTATTCCCATTTTCCACATAAATCAATATAACTTGGAGCCGTGGTAACAAGAGATGAAATATAGAATGATAAGACAGAGATGTATGACAAAAACACTGACTGAGTTAGACTGAAATAAAGCAGAGATGGATGAGATAGGGAAATATTGAAATTAAATTACATTCAGTGCCAGAGGAAATTTTTCTTTTACTTTAAAAAAGGGAATAACAGAGTTGATATTATACCAAGAGATCAGAAGGAAAAAATCAGTCTTAAAACAGAGGGTTTAGCAAAAAGGTTTGAACATAATCAGCATAGAGCATAGAGATGAATCAATAACAGAATTAGAAGCAGAGATAATTGGTGGTCCCCAGAGAAACCTCAAAGCACAACAGACTGGAGGGTATAGAAAAGAGAGGAAGTAGGATAAAGGTCTGATGATGTGATAGGCCTGAAGACTGAAAGGGTTCAAAGGGTTACAGGAAAGATTAATGGAAGGAGAAGAGATGTCTGTATAAGTTATGGTGACCTTCTTTAAGTCTCAAGTGCAGCAAAACATTCTATAATAATTTAAATGTGAACATTTCCAAAACAGAAAATAAATCAAAATATGCACAAAGGAATAAGAGTGTGTTTTCCTGCAATATTTTCATTTATAACATTAAGGGAAAGAATATAGGAAACAACAGTATGTAAGTTTTTTAATCTACATATTGTTGAGGAAACTAACAGTGATTCAAGAATTTCATTTTCTGATTATTTAAAAATGAACACAAGGAAAAGGAAGATTTGAACTATTATCCTTGTATCTTAGAACATGAAACAAACAAAAACTATCCAAAATAGCTTAGGTGCTCAAGGAAGAGCAATTACAATGTAAAACATTTATTTTAGGATCAATTCAAATTATCTAAAATATAAAAAATCAAAGCAATACAAATAACTCTATTACATATTGCACAAAGCCCCTAAACTTTTTATGGCATTAATGACTTTTTTCAATATTATGCTTTAAGTGAATGATAATTTTCCCTGAACACTCTATTTTACTGTTTGGTATGTCATCTTATAAAAGCTACTTTTCCAATAGAGAGAATACAGTGCTGTCATTAAAGATCAAGTATTTTTAAATCTCATGTAAGTTTCCTTTAGTCCATCATATTTAACCTCCATGTAACACCCCATCTGAGTGGTTTTATAATCCATATGAATAACTGAGAAAATCTTGTCTCTGAAAATATTGGCCTTTCTCATTTTGAAGGAGTTTTACCAACACTTTCAAATAAAACCTGATTACTCAAATGTTGAAAATAAATAATAAAAGTGTCTATTCACCACAGTATCATTTTGTTAATTCCATATTTCCAATTGTTTGCAAATTGTATATATGTATACTCACAACAATTTTTATGGAGTTAGATAAGGTGCAACTACTTTGCATTATTTTGCAAACCTGAACTGGAGTACTCTTATCCCAGGTATAAAAAGTGGAGAAAATTTCAAGTTACAAAACAGACTTTGCTGTTGTTTATTGTTCATTAAAGTAAGTCCTAGACATACCCCAAATGTCTATCATAATAAAATGACTAAATGCAAAATGTGATCAAAGCATATGACTATTTTGATTTAAAAGTTTAGTAGAGTGAAGACACATTCCCATAATCCCCCTCAAAATACTCCAGGTCTCTTAGAACACATTTACCCTTTCGTTCTTGCCACATTCCAAAGCAGTTCTGGAGGTGCTGTATTGTGAGTGTCTTCGTGAGATGTAATAAAAAATACAGGGAATACTGCTGGCAAGCATCTGACAAAGCAAAGGCAGGTTAATTTAAAAAAAATACAACAATGTGCAACAGACTGACCCAGTGCAACTTCTGGCTCTTTCTCAAAGTCAGAATGACCGCGAAAGATAAATATTTTTTTATAGATTCAGGAAATCAAAGCAATTATAGCACTGCTTTGATCACAACTAAAGACCCTTAGTACAGAAGACTTCCAGAACTGCCTGGAGCAAGGGGAAATATTTGAGGGAGATAAATATTGATGTGTATTTTACTATAGTACGTCTTTAAAAAAATTTAAATATTAACCATATTTTTGGATCTCACCTTGGAGGTTGTGATAGTATTCTGGGCAACTGAATGCCTATTTGTAAGATAATTGTCTGTAATTTCCCAGATTTTCTCTGAAGTGTATCTAAAGTCTTGTGATCTCCTGGTATATTTAGCTAATAAGAATGGTTGGTTGCTGTTAAACTGAAGTATTTCTTCTTCTGCATCTACTTCTTCAATATCTGAGAGGCTGCCTTCCTATGCTTTGTCATCCTAGCTATGCAAGGCAATCCCCATTAAAATATACGAGTCCATCAAAATATGACTCTTAATATGTCCCCTACCCTTCAAAGTGTTAGTAGCTTTTGTGAAACTCCAACATATATTGTCTGGTTTTCCAAATGATCAGATGAATTATAAAATTTCACAACATTTCTTATGTTTAGATTAGGAAGTTACTTTGGATGGAGTAGGATTGTAGGACTTGTAATTTATACATGTGTAGCAATTGAACGTTTCAGAGGAATTTGAAAGAGATGAAAGCTTGAGAAAAAACAACTTTCACTGCATTTTCCTCAGCTATAGAAATTCTCCCTTACACAGAAACCTATGGACACTCATTTGTGAGGTTCTGTAATGGTCTGATCAGAGGTATTTGCTTTATATCTTTTCACTTTAAGACTCACCTCCACAAACCTCTATTTGCCCTATATTAATTTTTACCATAAAAAACTAATCACTGTTTAGAGACAGTATCACAAGTATTTTTGAAACATAGCTTGTAAAATAATTGGACATAATTTTGTTGTCAAGTATCTTAATGTATGCAGTGTAACTGACAGGGATGTGAGTTTCTGTCTTAGTTCAGATCAAACTTATCCATGTAGGTCCATTTAAATGGGACTTTGATTTTATGTATTTGGAATAATCTCAGTTAATTCATTAGTAATGAATTTCGATTATGTTCTACATTCAAAGATCCTGACATTCCAGGTCATCTCTGGACATCATGTGGAGGAAAAAGAAAATATTCAGAAAAAAATGCAGTTGTTAAATTGGATTATTCTGTTGAAGTGGCTTGTCAGGTTACTGCTCATCCTAACCTGAGAGAGAGTTTAGGGAGAGTTAAAATCCAATGAATTAAAAAAGGCATTGGGAATAATAAAGAAGAAAGGCAAGAAATACACAAAGGATATTCTCAAAATGCTATTTGGTGGCTGTGTTCGTAGCAGAAGATACTGCTAATGTAATGAATTCTAAGAACTTCACTAAGGCTTTCATGTAAACATTAGGACATCAGTTGGAAAGGAGTAGAACCTGAGATGGAATGGTACTATAGGAATATAAAATCAGATGCTTATTTTATTTTAAATAACATCTCTATGGGACCTTCACAGAATCTGAAAATGTGACTATATGTTATAAAGGATTAGGCAATTTAAACTTGCAGGTAATCTGTGTTCTGCATGATCTGCCCACACATAAGCATGTGGGCAATCTTTCATTAAATGCAAGTAATGTATGAGGTTTGATGGATGAATAAAAAATATTTAAACTGAAAAACATTATTACAAGAAAAGACCCATTGTCATTAATCTCCCTCAAAATACTCTCCACTTCAAACACACTTATCCCTTGGTTCATGACACTTTACCAGACAGTTCTTGAAGTCCTTTCTTGTGAGTGTCTTTCGTTATGTGGTTCTGGCTGCCTAGGAGGATTGAATTAATGTAAACCATTCACTGATGATGGTCATTTTTCTTACAGGAAAAGCCAGAAGTGCCACAGTGCCAGAACTGGTGAATAAGTGAATGTGGACACACCATACTATTTTTACCAGCTTGCCTTTCCATTGGACGGTACTTAGCAGAAGCATTCACTGCACTTTTGATCATACCTCAAAGAGACACAGAAGTGAACTTTCATGACTGCTTTTGAAAGTGGTATGAATTATGGGGTGACTGTGTTCAAAGTGGTGGTGAATATCATGAGGGGATTAATGCCAATGTGTCTTTACTGTAGTTTATTTTTTAATATATGGGATCATTATATATTTTGATCAGTTCTTCTGTATTAGGTATTAGATGAAAACCTGAAATTACAAATTTATTTTATGAATAAGTCACTCAGGCTTTAATTACAACTACTCTCATATTTGTATGCATTTATCGGAATCAGAAATTCCTCATCAGCTTAAAAAAGAAGAAAAATTTCTTCTCTCAGATTTGTGAAGAAGTAGGCTGATTTTAGACAATGATAATTTAAAATTCTATCACAGCTCTATTTTGAGGGTACTCCTAAAAGACAGTGGGAAATAAAATTCATTCCCCTGGACAAAATTTCAATAAGTATATTCGGCTGTCTGCTTACCTAGAAGAAGCGATAACCAGAGGAATGTGTTTTCATGAATTCAGAGGACTTGAAATGTACTAACCAACCAGGGACTGGAAAGAAATAAGAATAAGTAATAAAGTATGAAAAAGTCACACAGATATATTTCTGTGTGCAAGCATAATCTGTGAGGATGTTTGTCTCTCTTAATACCAAAAATGCCTAGTGCAGTTTAAATTTCAATAATCTTATAGACAAAATGAGCCGGTTTTGAATATTGATCACCTTCATTGCTTATCCCTCTGTGCATAGCTCATTATGTAAAATGCATGCTATGCAAGGGCCATTAACATGGGCTTATGGCAATCTGACAGTTCAGAGCAAAGTGCCAAAGCTCCTGAAATCACCGGAGCTCTTACTATTATAGGGCTTTGGTGGAGGTTTATGAAGAGGAGAGAGGATAGAGATTTTATTTTCCTCTTGCAAAGTTTCTGACAGAACTGTGGAATGACTTATAGAACATTCAGTTATGGAACCTGATGAAAAATGAAACTAATGTACTATTCTATACATTTTAGTAAATGCTTTGAAGCAGTGATAATTTTGGTATTATTTCTTCCATGGCACGTATAAGCAGCTTTGAGACCTAAGAAGTGAAAGAGCGTTGGTTACTCTTATTATAGCATGAAAATATTGGCTTGCAAATTCTTACTTCCATTTTCCACAGTTTTGGACTCTCTGGGTAGTTTCCTTTATTCTTAAGGTAAGACTAACTAGTTCCTTGGTTCCCAGAACCAAGAGATAGAAAGATTGATTTCCAGCACCAACAGAAATAAGGCTGGTGGCACCCCATGGAGGCAGGGAGAGCAATGACAGCAACTGAAATGTTTTGCTGGGCCCCTCCAGGTACCTCTGTGGTAAACAGTAGATGTCAATGGAAAAAATATAGTATCAAATTAATGTAGGATTGTAATGGACTCTGACACTTTAAAAAATTGAGTTATACTATTATGTAGCAAATCCTAACCATCTCAGCCAGTATCCCAGGATGATGGAAGCATAGCATACTAGAGAGTTTCATATTACTATAACAAAATACTTGAAAGAATTACATTATAAAGAGAAGCAGTTTATTTTGGCTTACAGTTGAGGATGTCCCAGTCCACGATTAGGTGGATACCTATCTTAGGCCTCTGGGGAAGGCAGCACAATATGGTTGGAGAACTGCTAATACACTGGGATCCAGGAAGCACAAAAAGACCGAAACTGGAGTTCCACACATTGCTTCCATGGCGTGTCCACAGGGATCTCAGGCTCTCAGAAAGCCAACCTCCTAACAGCACTTATCAACAACACTGTCCTGGGATCCAAGCTTTAACACATAGACCTTTACTATGCTTTGAACTCCCAAACTATAAAACAAGGTACAAGTAGAAAAGAAATGAAGTGATAAATGCCAGTCACAGCCTTTCAACCAGTCAGAGAATATAAGTGACACTATCCATGTATATTTCTTTATATTTACATCAAACTAAATTTTATGTGGGTTTATTTTTTGTATGATGTATATTTTTCCTTTAAATATGCCCTTTCCTGTCACATTGGGAATCAGAATTTTTGTGAAGTTTAACTTTAATGTGGAAGACCATTAGAAACTACATCCCAAACTAAGAATATATCCTGCTTGGGATTCCTGAATTGTGATGGTCACCAGGACTGTTGATAATTTGTGTGTGTCCTTTTCGCAGAGGTGTCTAGAATGTCTCTGATTGTGACAGTCACCTCATGCTAGTCTAAAACAAAATTATTGTATCATTGGAGGAAGTATTCAGTGGATACTAAGAAAAAAACCCAGACATTTTAAAATAATAATTTCATAATAAATACAAGGTTCTAGAAAATACCTCTAAAGAAGAAAATCTGAATTCATTTAATGGTTCTTATAATGTTCTAATCCTTTAATTGTTAATATTCATTATATTAATATATTGTTAATATTCATTATATTATCATGCTTTAAAACTTCCATTATGTTTTATATACTCTTTTGTATATATCAAAAATTCACACATGATTAAACTATCCTTTCTAGCATTTCTAAAACTTATGACATCTTTTCTATAAATCATATTGAATCCTTGTGTCCTAGACCCTTTATTTTCTGCTTGACCTCCTCAGCAATTTTTATATTCAGGATATGACACCATTTTTAATTTAAACTATGGTTTTACCAATTCTACCTATTTTTCTCTTGTTTTCCTTCTGCATCAACTGAAGTGATTATTCATACATGACTTTCTTCATCAAAGGCAACTGTATAACTGTCCTTTCTGCCTTTGTGGTCCTAATGAAGTATTACCACCGATCTACCCATTTGCCCACACTATTCTTTCTTCTTCTTAACCTTTTAGTTTTCCTCATCTTAACATTCATAAAACCTATTAGGATCACTAACCTAGGCTGTCTAAGTTCTACCACAATTTGTAATAGCAACCTACAAACTTAGGCAACATCTCATATTCCACAGGGTGATCAAGGTGATTTTTAAAGTGAATTTGTAAATTTTCTTACATCCTTCAATGACATGTTATTATAACAAGGTAAAAAAAATTATAGCATGATATTATGGAATAATTAAAATTACTTCTAAAACTATGAAATAAGATAAGAAACCCTTCAATATATATTTGCAATTAATGCATATTATAGAGTTATATAATTTCATTTCAGCTTTTCAAAAATAATGTTTCTCATCTATGGAAATATATTACTCTTTGCTTGTCTTGCTTTTGTTTTGCTTTTGTTTCTTTTTCTATGTTTTTTTTTCCTGCACTGGGAATCGAACTCACGACCTTGCACTTGCCAGGCAGGCACTGTGCTGCTGAGCTAAATCCCCAGCCCCTCATCTTGCTTTTAAAATATTCTTTTTTATCCACTAATAAGAACTACTGTAGAGAAATATAGCATTTTTAAGAGTATTTATTTCTGAATTAAGGAGTTGTGAGTTACATTTTCTTTCTTGTTTTCATGGTCATGCCCTTTGTAAATTATTATAACCTATGTTTATGTGTTCCATTATTTTTATATGTATCTATGGACATAAACAAAAAATAAGTTAAATACTAAATAATATATTATTTCCCCTTTGGACCTCTTAGCTCATAATGAATTTTCCTGCTCTTTTTTCAAAAGCAGCTAAGAAACTGAAAGAAAAATATACAATATTAGATCCTGTGAGACTGTGCCTCATTTAATCCCTGATCTTTTGTACCAAGTAAATGTCAGCTAACTTCACTTTGTCAAATGTGAGGCATTTATCCCCGAATGTTTGCTCATTTGACGACGTTAGCTCTGGCTTAAGTCAAATGCTACTTGCAAGGGAAGGGGAAAATATTGCTATTAAAGACATCATTACCTATATAAAACATTAACACACACACACACACACACACACACACACACACACACACACACTCTTGTAAGTTTGGATTATATCCAGAACTTCCTTCAGGCTTCCTCTGCAAAAACAATTTTGACAGTCCTCTTTCCAAGTGATATAATACAGGCACTAGTACTTAATTATTAGTAGTAATGTATTCTCAATGTGATCCACCACTAGATTTCTGAATAATCACTTGTAAAAGATTTGTCTTTAATATTTTTCCTCAACATTTTTGTGCCAAAATTTAAAAATTTTCCCATGGCTGAACATAGATCCTACCACTGTTTTAATTGGTGTAATGAGTAGTTGATGTTTTTCAACTATTTTTCACGTGTGTCAGTCACACTGTACTTAGCCTTATTTTTTAAATCATTGTAGGACCAAGTATACATTAGGTACTTAGCCATGCAGACACTTTCATCCTAAAGATAACATGCTCACTAGGAAAGAATTCAAGCCTTCAAACAGCTTTCAACTTCTCTAAAATAATATCATCAATATACCTAGAGCAACAGCTTTATATTAATCTTAAATTCCCTTATGTAAATAAGCCTTGCATTGCAAAGCACTTAAAAGACAATTATATATCTCTGTTTCTTGAAAAATCTAAACAAAATTCAAGATGACCACTCCAAATGATATTTCAGAAGAAGAAAACCTACATTTTCATTGTCCTTATTCTCTTCCAAGCCTTAATATAA
Organism: Chinchilla lanigera; assembly: GCF_000276665.1. Classification (NCBI taxonomy): domain Eukaryota; kingdom Metazoa; phylum Chordata; class Mammalia; order Rodentia; family Chinchillidae; genus Chinchilla; species Chinchilla lanigera. The sequence goes on along the minus strand of NW_004955435.1, from coordinate 10,035,701 downwards.
ATTTTAAGTGCACTATAAAAGATATGTAGTATAAAGCATATTTTCATTGGAGAAAGATGTGTTTCTACATACCCCTCAGGTTTCCTGTCACCATAAAAAAAAAAAGTATTCAGCAGGTTAAATTACACTTCTATGTAGAGTTTCTAAGTACTGGAAACAATTCAAATAAATTTTTAAAATATTCTATCACAGGTTGAAAGGGTATTCAAATTTTCTAGTGAATTCAAATAGATCTTGACTTAGATTTTTCCTCTGGCATTTAATATTGCTATAACAACTGATAAACTATTTTGTTTTAAACAAATTGAGGCTACAATATTGACCGAGCAGGATTTTGAGAATTATTGAGATATTAAATATAAAGCGACCAGTATGTAAAAGTGAAATAAATGGTAATTTTTCTCTCTGCTTCTGTAATTATTCCAGACTATTAAAAGGAATTTAATCTAAAATTTAAGAATATAAGAAATATAGATTATTATAGGGCTCAAATTCTAACTTTACAAGTATGAGTTTCCTGAATAACTAACCTAATAACTCTTACACTAAAAGATTGAATTATTATATATAGGGGAACATTGCTCTAAAGCAGTCAGTGGCTGTTATAATTATTCTGTAATGAACAAAGCATCTTACTCAAATGTAACTTCTATGTAGCTGCTATGATTATGAATCTGAGAAGACATATGGAATAAAATAATTTTCCAAGTCTTATACCCTCAGTAGATTAGGAAGTTAATCAACATTTGCATTATTGATTTGATTTAACACGATCAACTTTCTTTCTTCAACTCCAAAGCTCACTTTGTCCATGGGAGCTTGTCAGAGAACTAAACTATCTCATAATTATACACATGGGGATTAATTCCATTGCAGCAAAAGCAACAACATAAACAAAACCAGTCTGAAAAACTCATTTCTTCTTTTAATCATTGATACATGATGTCCTCTCCTCTCTGGCATTTCTGTGTTCCAATCATTTCGATTTATTTCCCTTCTGTATACTCATCTAATGCCCTCCCAATGCCTTCTGCTCTGCTCCCCTTTATCATAAAGTGACCGGTTATCAAGAATTTGAATATTGTTCACTCCTGAGTTACAGTCCATTGAAGGTCTTTAGCTTTCTACAAATACTTGAGATTAACAAGCTTGTCAAGTATTGTAATAGATAACTTAACAGCTTTTCTTATAACTAGGACATCTAGCAAAGGACTGAGACTCAGGTGAAGTTGGGATTATCAGTCACATTGATAACAATTAAAATAAAAAATAAGTAGTAAAACTGGAACTTTGCTAGGAAAGTTCTTAGACAGCATGGAATGCAGACCTTCCCTCCACTGAAGGCTGAGTGTGGAGGAATTTAAACATGCAGAATAACTCATTTTCCTTTAAATTTGGCTTCCTTTAAACCATATACACTGAGTAACAGGTATGAGAGCCTGGCTAACAATTGGTTCTTATTAACACACGTAGCCACCTGTCATAAGTAGCCACTAAATAACTGAAAAATTCCTGCCTCTGCTCAGCTATAAAATACTCTGGACTAAAGGCCCTTGTTGCATCCCATTTTCTGGGACTCCTGCTGGATACTAGAAGCCTTTTTTTTTCTTTTTTTAAAGTTTCTCCAATAAACTCTTCCCCTTTAATCTTATTCCTGTTCTTGATTTCATTCCTTGACTTCATAAGGCAAGGGCTCAGGTTGACACAATTTATATGGAGTTAACCATTTTGAAATGAGAAAAAATAAACCTCATCCTATTAGATGTGCTGATTTCATGATCTCACAACTTCAGGGAATGAAGTCATAAACTAATGAAGTGAATTAGGAGAGTTACATTAGAAATAAGGATGAGAAAAACTCCTGGATTTCCAGGAGGTGTCCTCAGTGGGTGTCCACTGAAGCTCTTTGTCAGGGGTAATTTATACACCAGAATTGCAACATGGGTACAATGTGGGTTGAACTACAATCAATTTATACAATTACAAGTATAGTCACTTAGCTAATATTGATCCCAAAAGGAAAGGAGTCACTTAGCCAGGGCATATGGAAAGAACAAAGGCATTCCTGGGAAAGCATGGGTCCAGATGTTTTGGTCACCCACCTGTGTGTCTGATGCCTATTTAGGTTCACTGCAGCAGCTGTTGAGAAACACAGTGTGATTTACAGCTGCTATTGCCTCTAGGGTGGCTTGCACGGACTTCCTCAAACACCCAGTCCCACTCTGCATATTAACTTAACTACCTAACTTACCTATCCAGAGTAGTTTCAGTATCTTCTTTTCTATATAAAAAAGTCATTAGGAAAATATGTTGATAGTACTATTGTTTCACAGATAGAAGAATACTTCTTAAGATTATATCTTTTCTAGATTTATGTTGAAAAACCTGCAAAATTACTGTACAAATGGAATATTTAGATGGTGTATGTATATTTATAGATATATTTTATAATTACAATTCTTAAAAACATTTTTTCCTCCATTTTACAGGCTATTAGTTAATTACCTCTTCTTATCTGGAACAGCTATGTGAGACAGAATTTGCAGTGTCTTAAACATGAATATTACTTGTGGAAACTCATGCATGTGCTGTTGTGCACACAAACACATACATTTCTATCGCTCATTCTTCATTCGAGTCTGATATTCATCCATATCTAACACAGGTTGTATAAGGTAAGAAGGATGGAATTGCTGATTGGAGCCTGAGTAATAGACAGAGCACGTTATTCTAAGGGCTGCAGGGAAGCTTTTTCCTCATCTCTCCTCCCAGAGGAGTTTACATTTTCTGTTTTGTCTCTGGGATTGCATTTAGTGACAACTACACATTGAAAGTCTGTGAGAAATGCCATGGGAGATGCTCCACAGCATGCAGATGCAGAGACGGTATTGGAGTCCCCAGCATCCGGGCTGCTTCTTTCGCATTAGGAATTTTGAACAGATGAACCCAAGGGTACTTGGCAGAGACATCACCTACATGTTTTCCCCAGGAAGAGATGTATCCTATATTTCAATTCAATGTAAAGGTTAGATACTTGGAATAATTTTCACTTGATTGTCATGCTGAAGCCAATAAAAATGTTAATTCTCTGAAATAAATATATGGCATTATAGTTTTCTACAATTGTTGAACCACACAAACTCACTTTATAATGTATATTGTTCCCCATTTCTTTGCTCTGAGATTCTTAACATTTTTTTTCTACAGCAAGTAGCTAGGAAGTAGCAAATTACGCTATTGTAATATTTGTTTGATATTCTATGAGAGAAAAATTAAGCAATTGACTGTGATCTGTAATCAACCAAAAAGCTTTATAATTAATACTCTGTACCAGAAAAGTACATATTTGTTTGTAAATTATATGATTTAATTGAAATGTGGCAATCTCTTCATCATTACATATGTCTAGAATTCAAAGTCTAGCTAAGTTGCATAATACTAAAGGCAAGAGAGATAACTTACTTTCACTTGGTGTTAACTACAATGTAATGCATTCAACACGGTGAAATTAGGATAGCTATGGAATTTGAAAGCAAGTGACTCAATTGCAGAAATAATAAAAGTGTAGTCACGGAAGCTGTGAGGTCAGATGCACTGTGACAAAGGCACTTAGAATTATTAAAACTTGGAGTAACTCCATTTTGCATGATACTTTTAAATTCACATAAAACAATTAATTTCAATTTGAAATATCTGGAATAGAAAAAATTAAGCTCACCCTGGAGATAAGATGTTTAAAATTAAATAATGGGAGCATAAATCTTCTGTAAGTTTTATTAAAGGAGAAATATCTGCAGTAACAGTTAAATTTCTTTCAACCAAAAACTACTCTCCTGAAATGCTACCATTCTGACATGGTGACAAATTGCTGCAACAAATGCTAAATAGTTAAATGAACAGGTGATGGATGGCCTCATAAGCCTTGCAGGGCAGCCTGTGTAAGATACTAATTGGTTCTGTGGAACTGGTTTTAGTCAATAAATTCACTTGGCAATTTTTTTTTGTTGTTGTTGTTAGACATCTTTAAAGAAGGCAGTGCTGTAGGTGACAAACCACTTGCAACGCATCAGGCCACGAACAATTTTATTACTCTGACTGTTGAAGATTTCTCTTTTATCTGTTCCTTCTAACATTCAAGCACCAAATTTATTCATATTAGTGGGATTCCCTTTGGGTTGCCAACGTGACCACTGGACTTTGATGACTACCTACTGGTGCCATACTCCAGGATGGTCCTAAAGGTTTTTTTCTTCTGTCAGTCATCTTAACCTCAACATTGTAAAACAAAATTTAAGTGAGAAAATTTTCCTTGTTGAACCAGAATAAAATTAATATTTTTCCAATCTTCATGAAGTATTAACATACCTGTTTGCTTTATTTTTTGAATGTATTGGATCCCTCTATTTTTGTATTGAAATAAAATATTATGCTATATTTATTCAGTTCCTTTTGATGTTTTCAGAACCTTTTTTAAGTGGAAGAAAAGGAATAAGGAAGAAGAGAGGGAAGGAGTAAGATAGGAAGAAAAAAAATAAAAGTAAAGAGAAGACGGGTGGAGGGAGGTGGAAGCAAAAATAAAGGTTGAAGAAAACTAAGGGAGAAAGAAGAGGATGAGTAGGAGAGGTGAGGAGGGAGCAAAGTAGGGACAAAGAATTAAATTGTAGTTGACAAAGTTCTCAGGAACTAACTAAGAAAATAAGAATATATGGTTGTAGATTACTTCAGGGAAAAATTAGAATCAATTTAGTTCATTCTTCACAACTGCCGCAAATCTTTCTGAGCCATAACAGAAATCAGTTGTCTAATGGTTTTGTTCATTGGAGAAGCCAAGTTCTTCTGATCTCAAAACTGGTTTTCTGTTTTCCAAATGTGCCAGATGTTCCCTCTTTGAAGACTGAGCTAGAGCCATGTGCGGTGGTGCACGCCTGTAATAACAGTACTCAAGACGCTGAGGCAGGAGTATTACTGCGAATTCAAGGCTAGGCTGAGCTACATAGTAAGTTGAAGGCCAGCTTGAATTGTATAGACAGACCCTGTCTCAAAACAACAGACAAAAAGACTGAGCTAGGTCTATAGATAATTCTCTTCCTCACAGATTGGATCCCATCTCTGCGCAAAGAAGAGAGAAGACACATTGTACAAAGAAATGCTAACAGACTCTGATGATTAGAATAGGTTTACACTTCTAAAATTTGCTACTCTGTGAACTTGAGCAAGTCACTTTATCTACCTATATCTCAGTTTTCTCATCTGTAAAATGGAGATAGTATATGGATGATAAATTTGCTGAGATGTATATATTTATATATCTATATCACTTCCTACAGCATCTACCACAGTAGACACTCAATTAATTTATCATCATTAGTGTCATTATGTGTTGTTTTATTTCACTTATAAATCTAACTTTGGAAATTTCCTGAGAAATGTGTTAAGGTACCTATTTGACCTCTGATTATAGTAAAGGGAAGAAACGAATAAGGAAAAAAGATGTATGCATAATTTAATTGCATATCTTTGCAATACTTTTTCTCTTCTAGGTCACTTCTCTCATAGTGCCCACATGTTCTCTATCTCTATATAGATGAGCTACAACTACATCTATACTACTTAAGTGAAATTAAAGTTTATCTAAATATTCTAGAAACTTCTGAGAGCATATTGAATGACTCTGAAAACACTAACTCCACTGATCAGTTAGACAGTTTGCTGTTCGATTTTATGAATTTCATTAGAATGTCTTTGTTTCCTGCTTCTCAGAAATAGCATAAGTGTAACCATAGTGCTCATACAACCAATAAAATATCCCCAGCAGAAGAGCCAACCTGCATCAACAAAAAACAACACAAACAGATATCATACCAGTCAAAATATGTTTATGACATCACAATACTATGAATTACTATACTACGTCATCACAATGTCTATGACATCACAATAAAAATGAATTTTTACTTATATTAAATTAACAACATCAAATTTATCAAACAGGTGTTTGTATTTTTTTACATATGAATAAGGGAGTAGGTAGCTTGTAGGTTTAGCTCCAAACACTATGATACTTGCCCCATGCTTTTTTCTTTCATTTTCTTTGGGTCATACGGCATGATGCTTGCAGCGTTTCTAGGCTTCCTGTGTGAATCCAGAATAATAGAAATGAATGACATCACCTTCAACTATTGGTTCCTATTTTAAAAAATACAACACCTTTCTCAAAAGTTTTCAGTTGCATTGCAATGGCTAGTATATTAAATATAGATCTATTATGTAGGCCTCTGTGTTAGTCAGTTTCATTGCTGTAACAAAATACATGAGAATAACAATTTTTTAAAAAAAGAAAGGTATATTCTGGCTCACAGTTTCAGAGGCTTCAGTCCCTGGTGCCAACTCCAATGCTTTTTAGCCTGTGGAGAGGCAGAGCAACATGGCAGAAGGATACAGTAAAAGGAAAACTGCTCACCTTCATGTGAGAGAGTAGCAGAACCAGACACCATATGCTATACTACTTTCTCCATCCTTCAATTTTACTTCATCCGGGCCCTAACCTATTGAACAGGGCTCCCTATATTCAGGGACTGTGTTTATCAAACAGTTCCATGACCCACATGTCAGTCATCCCTGGAAACACCCTCATAGATATATCCAGATACATTGGGAAGTGTTCTTTACTGCTCTCCTAGGTGTGACTCCAAGATTAACCTTCACAGCTTTCTTAGTGAATGCATCCACAACTTAGTTATTATAATCTGGCATACGAAAAGACTAATCCCTTCACTGTCCACATGTTTCTGCAGATTATTTTGCATTTATCTTTCTCTTTAAAAAATTTCAAACCTATTTCAGCTAGAATATAGGCAACTAAGTAAAGTTATAAGGTTTTGGTTTAGAAAGCAATAATTTAAAGATGTAGGTTAGCTAGTAGTCCATCTATGTCAGAAGGTGAGGTGGTAGGATCAAGTGACACCACAGTTCAAGACTAGTATGTGCAATATCAACAGTGAACATAATGACAGAAGTAGAAAAGTAAATCATCAGAAAAAACAATAACGGTTGAAGCTAGAAATATTTTCTTAATGAATGAAACTGAATTTACAAATAAGTATATGTAAAAGTTTATATCTAACTTGAATTCACCAATTTGTAAAAATCAATAGTATAGTAATTTTATATTAATTATTATGATAGAAGCTGTGTGATGTTAATGGCAAGTTTGATTTATTGTTTGAGAAACCAGCACTCCACACTTTGAGCAGTCTTTTCATTTTCACAGTTGCTTGTTCATTAAGATTAAAATAAAGTTGAATTTTTTACAATGGATAAATCTTTTTTAGAAGTAGCAGTAGCTCATTTAAGAGCTGGAAAATGGAAGACTATACTTTGCTTTTGTAGAGGAAATACATTATACTTCCTGGTTTTCTTTTTTTAAAAATTGGTTGCATTTTCTTTTATGCAAAAACATATAACCAAAGAAGGAAGAGCCAGCTGACAAAATTTAGATAGTCCACAATTTAGTATGTCCCCCATAGGCCCACCTGGCAAAGGCTGAGTCCCCAGGTTGCTGTAATTAAGAGGGACTTTGCAAACTGGGTCCTGGGTATCTTTAGACTATCAGAGGCTCTTCCATGTGTGAGACCCTAGGCCGCCATCATCATTTTCCTTCCTGTTTCAGGAGGTGACCAGTTTGTTCTGTCACAAGCTCCACACATTTTCTACATGGGACTCTCACCAGAGCCCCAAATGAATGGTCCGCATGATCTTGGATTTTATCTTCCACAACTACAAGGCAAAATAATTCTTTTCTATCTATAAATTAATCATTTCAGACATTTTGTTATAGTGACAGAGGGAAAGCTAATAAAGAAAATTGATTCTAACAAGTGTGGCATTTACTACAACTATACCTGATGATGTGGAAGAGCCTTTGAAATTGAGTTATGGGAGGAATTTGGAAGAATTTAGAGAAGCAGGGTAGAAAAAGTCCAAACTATTGTGAGGGAATCTCAATGAATGATTCTCTTAGTTGCTCAAAAGTTCAGAATACTGATAAAAATTTGGACCACAAAGGAGATGCTGATGAAGTTTCAGATAAAAACATGAGGATTCTGTGGTCCATAGGACTAGTCTATGCTTGTTACGCTGTACCAAAGAGTTTATTGCATTTTGTCTATCTCCTATGACGTTGAGGGCAGTCTAAGTTAAAGGTCATGAACAATTTTACTTGGTGGAAGAAATGCAAGGCAGCAAAACAGAACAGCATCTTGGTATTACTTGCTTTCGTTAGCAGGATTTGCAATAAAAATAAAGAACAAAGAGGAACACAGCTAAAATACTTGGACAATTTACAGCTTGACTAAGGAGCACCTGTAAAAAATGGGGCCAGAGGGAATGATTGATAAGGAAATTAGTGTTGACAAAAGGGAGACAGGGAATTTGGACCAAAAAAATGGGAAAAAATATCTCAAGGACATCTTAGGAATCTGGACAGCCAATCCATCCATTACAGGATCAAGGGGAGAAAAATACAATAGTAATATGCTTCAGAGCTTTCCATGGCAGAACTCAGTTTAGAAATCAGCCTCAGGATGCACTGCATTCCCAGGAACACCATGGGATTGACTTCCACGTACTTATTTTTTTTGGATTCCGTTGACAAAACATTCGGAGGAAACCGCAGTTTTCGTTAAAGCAGGCCCAGGCGCAAAAGACCTTGTACTGGCACAGGAACTTGATGTTATCCTAATCCTGGTTTTACAGGCATAAAGAATGCAAGAATTATTGGGTCTTGTTGACTTCAACTGAGATATCAAAGCACAGCCTGGGAGCCCATGAAGTGCGCCATTGCATCAGAGTTCCTATAAGCCTCCTCCATAGGGTGATTCATGGAGTTCTGTCAGTGAAGCTGGAGCTGAAGTAGAGACAGGATGATGGCAGAGGGTCAGCAAAGTGCAACCTCCATCGGGGAATGTTGGAGTCACTGACCAGAGAATGGTCCCATGAGCAGCTACCTGCAAAGCCATAAGGAAAAGGCTGCTTAAGCCATGCGGGGGGCATTCTGCACCATGTGCCATGGATGCTGGACATGGAACTTTCCAATTCAATGTTTACTCCTCATCTGCAGTCCTTCTTTAGGTTGATCCATCCCTTATTTTGCCTATTCCTCCCACTGGAAGGGAATGTTTATTCTATGCCTGTTCCACTATTGTATTTCCCTTTCTCATTTTTAAAGAGGCTTAGTTTTCACTCTGCTTTGAATCTCAGAGGATGTATTGGATTGTAACTTTTGATCAACCCTGGAACATTTAAGATTTTGGAAATTCAATGAGATGAAATAAATAAATTATACATTTTGAGATGGACATGAACCTTTAGGTGTAAGGATGCATGCTACAGTGTGAGTGTTAAATGTCCCCCAAGGGTTTGGGTGTTCAATCATCACTCCTCAGGATAACACTATTAGGAGGTGCTATGGACCTTCACAGGGTAGGGAGAGCTCTAGGGTATTGGGGTGTGAAGGACATTGTGGAACTCCGGGCTCTTTTTCTTCTCTTTGCTTTCTTGCTTATGAGGTGAAAAGTTTGTGCTTTTCATGTTCCCCACCATTTCTCTCTGGTATTCCTACCACAGCTTCAAACTAATGGTCTATGTGACAGAAGGTTCCAAAGCAGTGGGCCAAAATAAACTTTTCCCTTTGATTATTTAATTCTCTCAGGTATTTTGTTATATTGAGAGAAAGTTGACTAATGCCATATAATAATGATGAGGTTATAATAATAATAAACTGACATGTTAATTTCCATACATCCCTTATTCATAGATCATTGTAAAAAATTTACATCTTGCATAATCAAGTAATATTTTATTGATGTTAATACAACATAATATTTAGCTGTCCATGAAATAAAAACTTAAATGTAAATATGCTACTATAATAAAGTATTATGCTTATGCTCTTTCAAAAAAATTCACCACACTATTTTAATTAGAAACCTAAGCAGAAAAGGCCTGCATAAATATCTTGATAATGTCTTTTTACCGATGGAGATGGAACCAAAGCATCACACATCATAGGCAAACATTCTGCCACTGCATTACAGCTATATCTTGAACTTTTTTCTCTAACAGTTGAATTTAACTCTATAAGCAACAAACATAGCGATCTGTTGGAATTACATATTATATTAATAAATTAATGTGACTATCATAATGTTTATTATAAGTAAGATTATTTAAAACAACTATATTCTATACTTCAGTGGGAATATCAAAGGAGCAGTGAAGCACAGAGGATATGACAGGGAGCACAAAATATGTCAACAAGATTCAAATTCATAAAAGATAAACTTTAAAGGTCATCATTCTACCAGGATTTAGAAATTAGACTACTGATATATTCAGTTCAGATATAATGTAGACATTCACCACCTTTGTATTTTGTAGCATTGATATAATTGCATAATTCACATTGTTATTTTTGAATTGAAATTCTATGAAAAATCTATTTCTGAGCAGCTTTCTTAAACTGAATTTGACATAATTCAAGATTTTCACATATTTAGCATATAACTTATTTTTATATATGTATGCATCTATAAAACTATCACTAATGTCAAAATAGTAATATATTCATCCATGCTTGTAATGTTATCCTTTTCCCTCATTTATCTGACTCACTTCTTTGTCACTATTGATTAGTTTGCATTTATATAAATAAAACAAAACTATAACTTCTCTTCCCCAACTTTTTAAATTTAGTATAATTGTTTTGAGATTCATCTTTTGTATATCAATAGTTCATTATTGTTTATTGCTAAGTGGTATTTCGTTGTATGAAAATAGTAGATTTCCATATCTGGGGAAGTTGCAATCTATAAATTCCTCACAAACAATGAATTCTCAAATACATAATAGTTTCTTGGCAGCTTTTTGTTTAGCATTGTCATCAACTAAATCAATATATAACACAATTTTGCGTAAATCTGTTTAAAGACCTCTCATTCAATACAAAGTTTGATTCATTAATATTGAACATCTAGCCAATATCACTATAAGTCATGCCTGAATAAAGCTCATCTATATACATACATATTTAGTCCATGAGGTATTGATCACATTTTAGCACTAGGAGTGGACACTAGGAGTGGACACTTTTAGCACTGGGAGTGGACATTGTGTTTTTTTAACAACAAAAAGCACAAAAAGTCACTAAGTATAATGCGAAAGGAGAGAGTATGATTGCCGAAATAAAAGTATAGAGTGTTACCTGCTTCATTGTAAACTGAGAAAATATGCATTGGCTGACTCAAGCTTTTCACAGCTCTGTGTGAACGTATATCCTCAAATACTCATGAAAGCTCTGGTTTTGGGTGTGCAGATAAGTTTCAGACAGTAGCCAAATTAAAAAATATGGAATCTGTAAAAGAACTGCTTGTGCTACAATTTATTTCTCCATTCAGAATCAGATTTAGATGAACCCAGGTTTTGTGGAAAGTATTTTTCTTTTAAGGTAGTTTCACATCCTTTTAAATGTGTATTTGTCTTGCTTGGTGAAACTGGGTCTTGAATTTTTCCATGGAAATGTTTTCAGCACAATTAGTGAATTGACATAGTCGAATATTCAGTTTATTTCTTCCTGGAAAAGCTTGGAAAGTTAATATTTTTAAAGAAAATTTTGGGCTGGTTGTGGTGATGCACACTGATAATCCAAGAACTCAGGAGGTGAAGGCAGGAGGGTTGCTGCAAGGTTCAGACCAGCCTGGGCTATATAGTGAGTTCAAGGGCAGCCTGAATTATGCAGGGAGATCCTATCTCAAAATAGGATCAACAATAACAAGAAAAACAACTTTTCCACTTTATCTGATTTATTTTTGAAACTTTTTCATAATATTCCTTCATTATACTTTGAATTATCATAAAACTTTTTATGTTGACTTCACTGTTATTCCTTTTTTATTTTAAAGAGAAAAAACAATAACCAGATAACAACAAGGAAGGCAAAAACCAAACAATACAAAAACAATAAAAACAATACAGGATTTCCAAACAAGATGATAGGAATTAACAATGGTTACTGAGATTACTGTAACATTTATATCAAATAGTATAAAGAACTATGTGCTTTAAAGAAAAAGCACTCTTTTATCTGTGTGCATATAAAGAAAAACAACAAATAATTACTCTCACAAAATTAAATGTCAAACTTCTAAGAAAAGTCTATTGAATCCAATCAAACCATAAATAAAATATTATAACTAGGTATTACTTATTCTAAGAATAAAATGTTGCTTTTATATTCAGAAATAGAGGTATATTTTCTCTAATTTCTCTCTCAGTGTGTTTGTTGTTTGTGTATATGAATGCTATTGACTTTAGAGTGTTGACTTTGTATCCAGCTATGCTACTGAATTTGTTTGTTAATTCTAGGAGTCTGAGGCAGGAGGATCTTTGTGAATTTGAGACAAGCCTGGGCTACAAAGTGAGCTCAAGGACAACCTGAACTGCAGTGTAGGAAGCAGCAGCAAAGATAAGTGCATACAAGAAACAGGAGGCCAGGCAGGGATGGCAGCACAAGAGTGCAGAGCATGGCAGGTTTGGGGGTCTTCTATGTAGAGTATCTTGTCATCTGCTAGTAATGATAATTTCACTTCTTCCTTTCCAATCCTTATTCCTTTTATTTCTCTCTCTTGTCTAACTACTCTGGCTAATGGTTCCAGAACTATGTTGAATAGGAGTGGTGACAGTGGACATTCTTGTCTTCTTCCTGATTTTAAAGTGAAAGTTTCAGTTTTTGTCAACTTAGTATGATGTTAGCCGTTGGTTTTTCATAGACAGTTTCTACCAGATTTAGGTAAAGTCCATCTATGCCAATTTTCTGTAGGGCTTTTATCATGAATAAGTGTTGGACTTTATCAAAAGCTTTTCCTGCATCTATTGAGATGATCATATGATTCTTATCTTTTGCTCTGTTCATATGATGTGTTACATTTATTGATTTGTGTATATTGAACCATTCCTGCGTTCCTCAGATGACTCCCACTTGGTTGTGTTGCATTATCTTCTTGATGATTTACTGCAATCTATTAGCTAGTATTTTATTGAGAATTTTTGCACTATGTTACTTAAGGGGACTGGCCTATAGTTGTCTTTGTGGTTGGGTCTTTCTCTGGTTTTGGTATCAGTGTAAAACTTGCTTCCAGGAATCAGTTGGGGAGAATTGCTTCCCTTTCTATTTCTTTAAAAAGTTTGAGAAGAAGTGGTATTAAATCTTCTCTAAATTTCTTGTGGAATTCAGTTGTGAATCCATCAGGACCTGGGCTTTTCTTTGTTGGTAAGTTTTTTATTACATTTTCAATTTCATTGTGTGATACTGGGTTATTCAGGAATTTTTTATCTTCTTGATTCAGTTTTGGCAATTCATATGTATCTAGGGTTCTGTCCCTTTCTCCTGTGTTTTCCATCCTATCAGAGTAATTATTTTCAAAGTAGATATTGATGATCTTCTCAATTTCTACAGGATCTGTAGTGAGCTCACCCTTTCTGTTCATTATTGCATGCATTTGAGTGTTTTTCTTTTTTTTTGATAAGTTTGGCTAAGGGTTTATCAAATTTATTTATTTTTTCAAATAACCTACACTTTGGCTCATTTATTCTTTATACTGTTTTCTTAGTCTCAGTTGCATTAATTTCTGCTCTGGTCTTTATAATTTCCTACCTTCTTTGGGCTTTGGGCTTTACTTGTTCTTCTAAATCTAGAAGTTTCAGGTGCAGCATGAGATTATTTATTTGTATTCATTCTGTTTTCCTCATGTGGTAATCCATGGCTATAAATTTCCCTCTGAGGACTGCTTTCATTTCATCCCACAGGTTGTGGTACTTTGTATCTGCATTTCCATTTGATTGTAGATATTGTTTAACTCCAGACGATGTTATTTAATTTCCATGTGCTTATGGAGTTTTTGTGATTTCTTTTGTCATTATGTCCAATTTCATTGCACTGTGGTCTGATAATATGCATGGGATAATTTCAACTCTTTTTCATTTACTTAAGCATGTTCTATGTACTAGTATATGGTCTATTTTAGAGATGATCCCATGTGCAGCTGAGAATAATGTATATTCTAATGTTGGTGGGGGGAATACTCTGTGAAGGTCTACTAAGTCCATTTGTTCATATGTTTAGTTTAGTTCTGTTATTTCTTTGCTGATTTTTTGTCTAGTAGATCAATCTCTTTGTGAGAATGAGATATTAAAATTCTCTGTTATAATTGTGTGATTGCATATTTGGTTTCTTATGTCTGTTAAAATTTGCCTTACACAGTTATGTGCTCCTATATTGAGTGCACATGTATTTAGGATTGTTATCTCTTCCTTTTGCAGCTTTCCCCAAACAAGAATATAGTGGCCTTCTTTATGTCTTTTGATCACTATTGGTTTGCATTTCACATTGTGGGCAAACAGAATAGCTACTGCTGCACTTTTCTGGGTTCCTTTCACATGGAGTACTGTTTTCCATTCTTTGACTTTCAGTCTATGAATTTCCTTTTGAGTTAAGTGCATTTCTTGTATACAGCATATTTTTGGATTTTGTTTTTTGATCCTCTCTGCTTTCTGTATCTTTTGATTGGTGTATTGAAGCCATTTACCTTAATGTTTATTTCTCATATGTGTTGACTTATCTTCATGTTATTCTCCTGCCATTAGTTCTGTACTTTACCCCTCTGTTTAATTGCTTAGCTTGCTTGGTGGTTCTTTTGTATTGTTGGTGTTGAAATTGTGATCATTTTTATCTCTTTGTAGAATGTCTTTCAGTACTCTTTGTCAGGTTGAATTCATGGTCATGAATTTCTTCAGTTGAACTTTGCCATGGAAGTACTTTATCTTGCCATCAATTTTGAAAGGTAGTTTTGCAGGGCACAACAATCTGAATTGGAAATTGTTTTCTTTCAGGTCCTAAAATACTTCACTCCAAGCTCTTCTTGACTTGATAGTTTGTGTAGAGAAGTCTGCTTTGCCTCTGATGGATTTTCTTTCACAGGCGACCTGTTTTTTCTCCATAGCAACATTTAATATTCAGTTATTTTGCTGAATTTCTAGGATCTTGATTATTGTGTGTCTGGGTGTAGATTTATTTTGGTTATGGCTTGTTGGAGTTCTACATGCCTCACTTAATGTATGTTAGATTTTTGTTCCATGCTTGGAAATTTTCTGCTATTACTTCTGCTAATCGCCTTTTTATGGCATTCATGTTGCCTCCTGCTCTTTTGTTGACACCTATCATTCTTATATTGTTTTTCTTTGCCTCATCCTGCAACTGTTGAATTGTTATTTGCTGGTTCCTTCTTACTTTTAAGAGATCTTTCCTTTGATGATCACTAGCTGCATTGCTATCTTCAAGGTCTGAAAATGTATCTTCCATTTATTTTTGTTTTGTTTTTTTTTTTTGTTTCTGGTACCGGGAATTGAACTCATGACCTTGTGCTTGCCAGTCAGGTGCTGTGCCACTGAGCTAAATCACCAGCCCTTCTGTCTTCCATTTTGTTCAAGCAGTTTTTCCAGCTTTTAATGGAATTTTTTATTTCCTGGATATCTCTGAATCTGTTTCATGCATTCTAATTCTTTCCTATACTGTTCATTCAAGGTTTACATAATTTTTCTGTGTTCCTCTATTTTTTTTTATCTATGTCTTCTTTTGATATGCTGAGCAGTTCTTTCATTATGGTTGTCATTTCTTTTTTTGCCTCAGTGATTATTTTTGATCTGATTTCCTCTATAGCCTGATGTAGTTAGTTCTTTTCTTCAGTTGCTATGATTTCAGAAATTTCAGGTGTGTGACTTTTATGTTCTTCCATGATGATATTTCCTGGACTTGTTCTGGGTGGGGTGGAGGGTTGAGATTGCATTTTGCTCCTTCTTTTTGTCATTTTCAAATTTCTCTAGGTTTTACAGGATTCAGGGTTGCTCCTGTAGCTTCCTTGATTGAAGGGACCTTCCTATAATGGCAACAGAGAGTGTAGCCAGAGGTCCTGAGGTCCCAGTCAGCTCTCAAGACTTCCCGGGTCAGAGGGACCCTCCCACAGTGACACTGGGGGAGTTATTCCTGATTGTTTATAACGTTTTTTGTCTTTTTTTTTTCTTGCTTATAACTGATGCTAAAATTCTTATCAGTTTTAATTTCGTTTCAGAGAACTAGGTTCTAGTTCTATTATTTTCAGCTGCTGATAATATCTTTAACATAACACAAAAACCACAATCCATGAATAATATACCATTTATCCAAGCATAAATAGTATATTATGAAAATTATGAACTTCTGGTCTTCAAATTATTCTATTAAAAGAATGAAAGGACAAGCCACTGGTTGAAAGGCAATAATTTCAAATTATGTATCAGATAAAGGTCTAACATTTAGAATATACTTTAAAAACTTTCAATACTTAAAACCTGAAATCCAAAAACCCACTGAAGATATGGATAAATTTGGATATATGCTTTATCTACAAAGATACAAAGATGACAAGCAACCACATAAAATGATACTCAGTATAATTAGTCTTATCAAAGTACAAAATAAAGCATATTAAGTTGTCATAGCATGCATTTTAGAGTGGGTAAAATTCAAAAACATTCACAAAATCCAGTCTGTCAAAGTTGGGTTCCTTCATACATTGTGCTGGAAATATAAACTAATACAGCCACTTAGGAACCCAGTTTGGCAGAGTTTTAGAGTTAATCATAAAATTAACACATGACTGATATCTCCACTGTACTATTTATTCAAAAGACATGAATTCATAGGTTCCTACTGAGATTTACACACGTGTCTACAGCATATTTATTTGCAGTATTCTCCAAATCAAATCAATCTAAACTTCCACCAATAGCTAACTAGATAAACAAATTTGGTATAATATTTTACTGAAAATTCTCCATAGAATGAGAACTAACATGAAATATATGTGTATAGAGAGGTTTATTATGAGATATTTGCTCAGACAATTATGGAAATATAGTTCCACAATTCGCCTTCCTCAGACATAATAGAGAGGAAAGATTAGGGTGAACGTCTGAAAGTTTAGGAAACAATACTGTAGATCCCAGAACCTGTCTGAAGGCCTGAGAACCAGGAGCATTAATGGCAATGACAAATAGTATTAACTCTCACAACTACCCAAATAATAAATAATATTAACTCTCACAACAACAAAAACAATAAACTATGAAATAGTAGATAAATCACAAAAGAATATGCAGAATAAAGGGCTACAGAGGAAATAGGGGCCAGGGATATAGCTCAGTGGCACAGCACCAGCCTGCCAAGCACAAGGTCCTGAGTTAGATTCCCAGCACCACAAACAAAAGACCAAAAGACAAAGAAAAAATGACAACTCTGTGGTTATGTAAATTCTAGAAAATGGAAATTATACTGGCAGGAAACAGATAAATGAGAGTTGAAGAAAGATGATTTGAGAAATACATTAGTAAAATATTTTCATGAAATGTTATATATGTTTATTATCTTCAGTTAGTTTGAAGTATGTGTAGGTATAACTATACTTAAATAAAATTTGTACACTTGAAAAGTTATTTTACTGTATGTTATGATACTGAAATAAAATTCCTAATGCAAAGCTAAAAAGAAAATATAGGTTTTAAATGTTATGCTTTCTTCAATATTAATAAGCATGACAACAAACTTTTAAACTTCATATGTATGTAAATGTGTACTGAAACTATCATAGGTGAGTTATGGACATGAAGAATCAGATGTACCAAATTCAACCTTAAATTTGGTGAATTAATTACAAATATTATGTTTGCTGCTTTGTCATTAGCAATTCTCTTTTTATTGAGTTTTGCTCTTCTGGCAAATACCTTTAAAGTGGTGTGCTTTCTTTAAGTATTTGTTTCTTTGATTTGCAGTGTGATTCCTGGCTCCCTTTGTCCGTGTACTCATGGTTGCCCCTTAGCATTTTTCCTTCTTCTCCTTTGAGGCTCTTGCTATACACATAAGAACTTTAACAAAGTAAAGGTGGAGTATTTTCCAACTTGAATTGTCAAATCCAAGGATATGTTTGTGTTTCCTTTTTACTTTTTCATGTGGATATTAATTCTGAATGTTATGTACCTTATAAAATACCTTATTGTATACTTACAGGACACACTGAATCAGGCCTTAGTCGACTTTCTTCCCACATTACACTAAGGATTCTAACAAGATCTGCCAATTTGATATAGGTCTGAAAATATGCCTCTGTTTCCTCATATCTAGATGAAATAGATGGTCATTCTGCCAGGTACTACTTTATTAAGTATGAAAGAAATTGAAAAATGCAAACTAGAATGCTTAGCCTACATAATGTGATCAGATGTCTAGGATCTGCACTGGTGTTCATGAGTACTATTATAGTAATACAATGTTATCACATCATTTCTCTTGACAATTTTACCTTGTTCATAGTTCTTTAATTTGGAATTCCAAAATGGATGATGGAGGAAAATTGGTAAGAGTTGGGGATTCTAGAATCCCAGAGTAGTATTTATCATAAGAGCATAAAAATTTACTCCCAAATTTTAACTGAGGTTAACTGATTTGTAACTTTTTGAAATGAAATCTACAGTCTACATTTAGCCATATTTAAATGAATATGGTTTTCATCTTTTGAGTAAATGATTTATGAAACATTTGCCTTAAAATATAATGTCTCTCTTCTTTAAAATTAAATGCAAAATAATTTTATAGAAGTGATAACACAATAAGTAGCTGGGCAGTGCACATTCTACATTCTACCAAGTAGCCAGGAAACTATAGTAACAAGAGCATCATTATTTAACTTCATTTTACTTTGTGTAAGACTAAGTTCATAGTAGGCATTTGTATATGAATGAAAAGAAATTTAGCATTCAATACTGAAGAATTCATGGCAGAACTGATATTTCTATATTTTTAATATCATTGTCAGTCAGTGCTTACTAGAGAAACAGGTTTAGTGCAATATGTACACATATATACAAATTTAGAAGACTGGCTTATAATGACCTCCCACAAAGTCAGGTATGGAAGCATGCCAAAGGTCTCTCTGTGCATTGGAGATCCAATTGATCAAGTTGAAGACCTGGAACTAGTATAGAGTCCCATGCAAGTCCATATCATGATGCTGAAGCATCTTCAATGGAGGCTGAAGCGTCTGCACTGGAAGTCAGATGACCTTCAAGGTGAAGGCCAAGGCAAGAGTTCCTCTGAGGAAACAAGAAATCTTGACTCTTCGTTTCCCTTGTTCACTATTCTGGCAACAATACTCCCTAGCATAGGTCTCCCATATCCAGAACTATGTCGAGCCAATTTAGTGGGGCATATCTTATCCAAGTTGACACAATTAGATAACTATAAAGCCATAAACTGTCTGTAGAAGACAAAGCATAGAAAAATCAGTATGTCAAGTCAAATAAACAATGTTCAATGTATTCATACTCATTTTTCAAGTTCATACTTCATACTTTTTATACAATGTCCAGGATTTTTTTTTCTGTGGAAAGAAAGTCTGTTGAGAATCTCCATTTGACAGGGCAAGAGAGATTCCATTTTCTATTTTTAACTTGATATTAAGAGAAGACACTTAAGGTTCACTTAAAGTGTAGGTGGCCCCACTTTTCATCCCTTTGCCTTGGTTAGTTATCAACCCAAAGCAGAGCAGAAGCATAAAATGAGTACAGAACAATCAGGACAAATTGGGAAGTAGGCTAAAAGTTAAACTGCAATTGTCATTTGGAATTTAGCTGTGTGACCCTCTGGGAGATGTAAACTTTGTGATAATTGTCTGACATTCTTGTAAGATTCCCAAAAATGAAGTAATGGTTTCTATACAAAACTAAAATGTACTCAGACAAAGGTGAGACTGAAATTGGTGCAGACATCGTCTCTGACTCCTGGTTAGAGACTGTCCATCAGTCGGCTTAATAAAAGCGTTGTTTGTCCCTGCCTTTTTGCTTTTCTTGTGAGTGCCTTTCTCAATGAACTTGCTTGCCTTATCTCACTGAATACACATCAGGAGATTTTGCATAAGTCTTGCTTTGGGTGTTTGTGGTTTATATTATTTTCATCCTTACATTGAGGAAAAAAATTACAGGGAGGTGGAATGACTGGATGGATTATGATACTTGGTTTTTTCAAATTTTTAAATTAAATTATGACACAAAAAGCTTAAAATATAATGTGTATTTACAGAATGGGCAAGTATTAGTAGCTTGTAATGCTTTTGAGCACCACAACTTTACGACTAATTTAGGTTTTATTGAAATTTATTGCTATATTTTAGATATATATAATGACAATATTCATCATACGTAATTTGTTCCTGTTTATGGTATATCTTGCTTTTTCTTTTTTTCCCATTCCCCTCCCCTCCAATTTAATGTTTAATCCTGGTTACATCCCAATATTTATGAGAATAATATTTATTAATATTTTATTTACTGGTCTCATATTTCCTATCAAGTATTTGTTTCCTGTTTGAAGAACTTAAATTCCATACTTGGAAGGAAAGCATTGCAGCTATTATTTCATATATTCAAATAAAATATTATATCATATATTAAAATCAAATTATTGCCTTCTGCTCTGGGAAACATGTCTTGCAAATTATTTCCAAGTACTGTATGTAGGGGCTGAGGATTTAGCTCAGCGGCAAAAGCGCCTGCCTGGCAAGTACTGTATGTAAGGTGCCTGGAGAAAGCTTGCCTAACTCCTCAAGTGATAGATCTTGCCAAAAGTCTATTAATGTTTGTTGCTTAGTCACTTGTAATTCCTCATCCTTGACTATTACAAACACAAATACAAAGCTTTTGCTTCTGGGTATTAAATAATAGGATAATATTTTTGATTATTAAATAGTTCAGTAAATGAGCTTCACATTCTCCTCAAAGGCTTACAACAGACACAAAGAATATTGTCTCTTTAAAAGAAAACATAGAACAGATATTTCTATAGAAATATATTTTTTCCAGTGAACAGTTATGCATTCTAGAGACATATGAGAACTGAACTTCAGAAAGTAGGTTATATTAATGTGACTCAGAATAGCCAATATCAACTGTCAGGCAAACTATGTTTATCAAATGTATCTTGAATTTAAAATTTACCATAATAAAATTATTATTTAGTTAAATAATTACATAATTTGATTTCAAAATAAAGTACAAGTACAATGATGATAGATGTCTAAGTGTTTGATACACATTTGAGGTTTATTCTGCAGTTTAGCAGCTAAAGACATGCAGTAAATTGAATTGATTTGTAGGTGAGCTTTCAGATACGCTCCTCTGGTTTCGGTGCTGTGATCAAATATGGGACACATTACAGGAGTTAAGAGCTAAGCTGTTAAAGAAGACAAGCTGGATTTGCAGCTTTCTAAGAGCTGTGGTAATGCTATGTACTTTCTCACATTTAATCAGACTTTGTGGCTCCACAATATAGGTCTCAGGTCTCTTAGGAACTTATCGATAATAAATATTTTATTTTATTAATAGTAAGAATTGTGGCTATACACCAAACTGAACAAACAACGGTTATATGATTTCCAATAGAGTGCTGTATATTTGTGTCATAAAATTGAAGCATAGTCCCATCCATAACATTGAACTATAAAGCTTAACTTTTGAATAAAACAGCTGAGAGACCAGAAATTGTCTAAATATATAAATTAATTTTTAGAAATATTTGCTAGAGTTTATTTGTATAAATTCTCATCTATGTTTTGCTCACAATTTTAAATTTCATATATTCTAACACATACCACAATCTATTCACTTACAGTTTTCCAACTAATGGATATTTCTGTTTCAGTGATGTATTAAAGTGTGTAAAGGATATTTGAAAATATCCCTAACAAAACTGGAAAGCCAAGTGTCAATATTGTCATTCTGCATAAAGACACAACATAAAACTGTTTCTTTAGAAATTCAAAAAAATTGGAGTGTCATGTAACCTTACTTAATAACTGAACTCAAATTAATCTATAAATAAACCCAATTAACATGAGTGATCCTGAAAAACTATGATTGTAGCATAAAAGTGTAATATGAATTCAATGAGCACACAATGGCTACTTTTAAGCATACAGAATAGTGTAAGAGTTTCTCAAGATTTAATTTATATTGAATATTAACTGATCTCTCCAGTTAATATTAGGCAATGCTAGAGAGCAAAATTATCTAGAATTTACCATTCTTTTTCCATAGATTTCTATGCATTTTGATCTATAGTTGCTGTCTTTCTAGAAAAATCGTGGTACATTTACATCTCTCTTTGTGTGTGTTTTTTGAGTTTTGTCAGTCAACATTACTTTGTATTTTTTTTTTAATGTGTATGAATTGCTTTTTTTTGAATTTATTTGTTTTTTAATTGTTTTGTTAATTTTTTTTATTTTTTTTTTTTTTTTGCTTTCTGGGGCACTCATGGTCATTATGTTTAAAGAAAAAGTAAATATTCTGTTTTTTCACTTAGTTTCTATTCAATATTGCTACATTTTATTTAAAAGCATATACAAATATATTTATAGTTTACACAGAAAACAATTCTTTATTAGGTGACCAATGATCACTTTAGCATATTTAAAGACAAATATATATAAGTACGTTGTATTGGTATATTGCCTTTCTGTTACAGAGTATAAAAGTCATCCCAGAATCTAGTAAATTTTTCACATCTTTTCATCTTTCTTTTCAAGCTAATATTTTTAAGGTGTTTTCAAAGGAATTACATGAAGTGGAGGAAGTAATAAGAGAATAAACAGTGATGTTATGCTTTGGAAGAAAAGGGCGATCTAGAGATAATTTCTTTTCACTGTTTTTATCTAAGTCTTGCTCTTAAATCTGTATGAAATTTACTAAAATCTGTCTATGTCATGCCACATCAGGAATCTGAAAGAAATCAAATTAGTTGGTGTCATGCTCATTTTTCTTTAATATTTCACTGTGTAACTATAGTGTCTTCTGAGAATGCCAAGCTGAGTTTAAGAGAGGTTGCTGAGGTCAGTACAGAGCTGGGAACACCGTGCTGCTAGACTAACTCACTCTCAGTTAGGAGTGAGTAGAGAAAGTGCATTTGCCTTATGAGATCTCTGAGGACAGCAGTTGTATCTCAGACCCCTAGAGTTCTATGTCATTTATCCTACTTTGCAGAATGTACCAGGGCTAGTGATTTCAAACTTTTGCATGGGAGGTGAAACAGTAGAACAAAACTGATAGCCAGTATCATAGGTCATGGTACAAACTCTTGAGGTAGAACTAATAACACCGAGAAGCTGAGATGACATAGAGAGATGGGTGTTGGTGTACGGTTAAGTGCTTTCAATTTTTAATGTGAAACTCAGAAGGCAGCATCCACAGACAGCTTCTGCTTCTCTTTTAGCTTATGCTATATTTAATGACAAGGATAGGGTTACTCTACATTTGCTGGGCCACAAACATTTAGGGAATGTGTTAGGCAGTAGTGTCTTCAGTTTTGATCCTTTTCTTTCCTTGCATTTTATCTTTGCCTATGTCATTCCTACCTAGACCTCTTCCTTCTCATAGTTTGTCCAGTTTGCTGTCTACAGTGTGTGGAAACTGGGAAGAAGAGATGATAGGGATCCCAGAAGTCATTTGCACTCTTCTGTGGTTCAGTTTAGGCAGTACTCCTAGTTAACAGAGAAGCAGATGCAAGTCTGGCAATACTAACAGTGGCAAAGACAGGAAGCATAACAGGAGCTACTGAGAGTGAGCAGTAAAAGCAAAGAAACGTTTTGCTGTTTAATTTAAACATAATATAATTAAGAATGCAGGAAACTTAGGAACCTATAGGGGATTTTTTCCCATTCAAGTTAAAACTTGTCCAATAATGGCTGAGTGTTGAAAATACATATTTCTTTCTAGAATTTTCATATTGCCTTGTCCTACTGTTGGGGTTTCTGTAAGCATACATCATATTTGGGGCTATCATTTCTTTTCAGTTGCCCTACTTATCAAGACTTTACTGCATTAGTTAACACAGTTAGGAAAAATCATGATATTTGGTGACGTAAATCGTCACATGTCATTCTTCAGAATTCCTCAAGCCATTCTTGGTCTTTTCTCTGCTCCAGGCACATATTTGTTCCTAACGTTTACCACTTGGAACTGTAAAAACTTGTTGCTCTTGCATAGATATAATTTAAAATATTTTAACCCTGATTCCTTTTTTTTTTTTTTTTTTTTTTTTTTTTCCTCCGGTACCAGGGACCGAACTCACGACCTTGCACTTGCCAGGCAGGCGCTTTGCCGCTGAGCTAAATCCCCAGCCCCTAACCCTGATTTCTAACACAAACTTTAGTATTGACTGTCACTATTGCACCAAGAAATCTTGCTAACATGTTCTAGTAGTCAGTGATTCTATAGGACTGCATATAGATGGTCATTTAATACACAAAAATTAAAATTTTCTTATGTGTCAAAACTTATATACACTGTTACTGCTTTTCTTTTTCATTCACTTTTCAAAATGTGAAGGAAAATGTTTAATAATTGTGATGTTGTTAGCCAGTCTTATTCTTAATTTTTAAAGGAAACGTTTTCTCTCCTATTTACTTGAAAATGGACTCATTGAGATAAGATAGATAAAATATATCCAGTTAAGGAAAATTCCATCAGTATTAATTTGCTAAGAGGATCTTTTTAAAAATCTTGTTATTGCTGGATTTGGCTGTTGTTTCTTAAAATGGTAAACATTTAGACCTAGATTGAATATAACTATAGACATATATATTTCAGTCTATTCATTTATTTCCACCTACATGCATCCATTTTTCTTTAGTCTTTAGCTTGATATTTCACTTTTATTATTACTATTTTAAAACTTTTTGGGTGGAAGTGGTCCTGAGGTTTGAATCTAGGGGCACTCCATCCCTGAGTTACATCTTCAATTTTAAATAATTCATGTTTATTCCTCGTGGTTGTTATGTCTAAGAATTTCAAGATCAAGGTGCAAACATGTGTCAGGTACTGCTGAGTACTTTCTTCCAGGTTTTAGACTGCTGATTTTTCTGTTTCCTTACCAGAGTGTAGGGAAACAAGTTCCCTTGGTTACCCATTATAAGGGCACTAATCTCATTAGCAGGTCTCTGCCCTCATGATATTATCACCTCCTAAAGGCTTCTACATCTTAATAAGATTCCCTTTGGGGTGAGAATTAATATAGCAGTTTTGAGAGGATAGAAACATCAGTCGATAGAAATATACACAGTTTTGTTATCAAGCTTTTTTTCCCCACATAAACGATTTTGAAACTTTATTCTCTAATGTAGTTTTTATAAGACAGAAAGGTTTCTACTTAAATGAGGGGTTGTATTTTGATATTGACATAGATAAAGTCAAAAATAAACATGTGAGGACCACAGCATACCTCCAGAAACTCCTGCCTTCCTGCTCTAACCAGGGATACCTGCTCTCAATGGTACCTGCACACCAAAAAAGGGATCACCCTGCTTGTCTGCTTGTAAAACTCCGTTTGAAATTTTCATGGTGTTTTTATAGATTTGTGGCTGCCTACAGCTGCTTTGGAGTTAATTCCTGCCCTCAGGTACAAGTAACTGATACAAATTCAAAATATTTCTGGGTGTTTTGCACTGTAAGAATACACAATATGTCAATTTTATGGAGCTCATTTATTTATTAGCTATATGTTAAGCATTTGATAAATATTACTTATCCAAATGTCAAACAATATTATAAGGGTGAAGGATAAAGAGGCACAAAGAAGTGAAGCAATTTTCTCCAGGTGACACAGTGAGAGACAGGGACGGTATTCGAGGTTAGGTGTTATATGAGGAGACACATTCTTCTATCTGTCCATGACAGTCTCTAACCTTGGTTGTCCACACAAGGAGAACTTTCCTAGGAGATCCTTGCATGAATACAGTTCAAAGTCATTTCTGCGATTTTTCAGTTAATGTCAAATAAAATATTATCTTTACCAAAGATTATGAAGAACCAAACCCTATAATTGCTGTTTATAGATGTGGACTTGGAGTGTAGCATAATTACTAACACAACTTTCCTACATGCAAACTAGCGAACTTGGTTGCATACAGAAAGCTAACTATGTTTAGAACATTCTCAACCGAAAGCAACTATTATCCACACAGGGAAAAACATTGAGAAAATTGGGAAAACAGTGACTGTATGTAGAATGCGATGCACATGCTTGTGGTTTTGTGAATTCTTATTGTTGAATATGGCAAGTACAGTTCTGAGCACTTCAAAGTTGGTTATTATTAGTTTCACAGACAAACAAACAGTGGACTGAAGAATGCACATCATATATTCCTCATTTAGGGTGGCCTAGCTCAGCGGCATTCTTCTGAGTCAACTTATTATATAAAAGTAGATTAAAAGAAAACTTGCTACAGCAGATCCTGTTGGTGGCCAAGACATCTCTTGCTAGCATTTCCGTTCAATACTACTAGGTGTAGTGTCTGTCTCCTTTTCACTTCTGGGTTGGGGAATGAGGACTTTTCTCAGATTGTCTGCAGGCCAACCCAGCAATGCTGAGGGGTTAATACAGTCCAAAGTTGTCCAAATATTGGTGGAAGTTGATCTCAAAGGCCCTGGTTTCCTTTCCTTTTATGATCATATTTGGGCATCTCTGAGGTACATTCCTAAATTTCCCACAAAATTTCTCATAGTTATCTAGAGTGCTATCCCATTCAGTAGCACCCTTAATGATTTTTCTTGGAGTCTCACCCTTCTTTGGCTTTCCTATCAGTGCTACTTTTCTGAGTTTTGGGATCATTTCCCATAGAAAGTATTTCCTCTCAGACTCTTGTGTCAGGGTCTGCTTCAGGGAAAACCCAAACTGACACATACTGTGACATTCTAAAGTAAATGTATTGAAGAAAACATTCAGCAATTAAATTTCTCTCATTACTAGTGTTTCTTTCCGTAACTGTTGTTCTGCAGTCTTTTTTAAGCTCTAATCTTCAAATTACCACTCTGAGCACTAAGGTTACTGACATAAGCTGAAGTCCCAGTGCTTATTCAAACATTTATGAGGCCTAGTGGGAAATGAAAATGCAAAACCTCTTATTTAATTTTATTTATTTTTTGAAACTTTTTTTGATTTTAAAGAGAACAGATAAAATTTCTTTAAAAAAACACAAAATTTCAAAACAAGATAATAAGAAGATAAAAATGATTAATACATTGTGCATTATCTTTAGCTACTCAGAATATAAGATATAGGCATTTAATTGTTCCAACAATATTAGCACAAATCTTCCTTTCCAAAGAACTAAG
>NW_004955435.1:9996558-10008271 GCF_000276665.1 Chinchilla lanigera | reverse complement strand
TATATAATATATATTATTTTGTTGCTGTTGTTGTTTTTCCTTTCCTTCTTTTCTCCTTTCCCTATCTCTGTTTTTCTTTCTTTTTGAATAGTTTCTTCCCATTTTACAATGCTTATTGCACATTTTGGATCTTATTTATTCTTCCAGCTTTTCACCCTAGGGAGACAATACAATGTTTGCCCATGTGCACCTGGTTTATTTCACTTATGAATATGGTCTCGAGGTGCATCCATTTACCTCTAAAAGTCTCCAGTTTATCCTCCTGCATGGCTGAGTAGTATCTCATTGTATAAAAAGACCTCCTCTTTTTTATTCATTCGTTTGTTGGTGGGCATTGGGGCTGTTTTCAAGATTTAGCTACTACAAATTGTGCTGCTATAGACATGAGTGCACAGATATCGCTGGGGTATGATGTTTTTAATTCTTCAGGAAGATACCCAGCAGGGGGAATATCTGGGTCACCTGGAACCTCCAATCGCAGTGTTTTGAGGACTCTCCACCCTGATTTCCATAGTGGTTGCTCCAGTGTACACTCCCACCAACAATGGAGAAGGGTTTCTTTTTCTCCACAGCTCCTCCAACATTTGTTATGTTGATATTTTGATAATAGCCATTCTTTCTGGGATGAGATGGAATCTAGGTGTTGTTTTAATTTGCTTCTCTCAAATGACCAGTACTGTTTAGCATTTTTTCATATATTTATTTGTTGCTTGTATTTTCTTCATCTGAGCACTAAAATCACTTTTATTTTTGTCTTTTTGAGACAAACTCTCGCTATGCAGTTCAAGTTGTCCTTGAGCTCACTTTGTAGCCCAGGCTGGTCTCAAATTCACAAAGATCCTCCTGCCTCAGCCTCCTGAGTGCTGGGATTACAGGCGTGTGCCACCACACCCAGCTACTCTTATTTTAAAAAGCAAGCAAAAAGGAATCCTGAAAGGTACTGAAAAGCAGAACTTCTCCATTTCTTCTGTCACCTCCACCATAACATGTCAAACTAGAGTTTTACCTATTAGTATTTTACTTTGTGCAGCAGAAGGTAGACATTCAGGTACAGATGCCTCACTCTGCCATTTCACATCTTAGCTCACAGCCACAGGCTGCTGGAATCAATTCCTCAGTGGCTACTTATACATCATGTCCCAGCCACGAGTAAAGAAATCAATCGTTCTATCCCATTGGCTGGCTGCCCCACCTCACAGTGCATAGGCACTTCCTAGTGGGTTACAGTCACTGTCCAAGTTCAAGCTTGAAAACTGGTTTAGAGGGTGGTAAAGGACCTTCTTCATGAAATTACTAAATCACACCAGTGTTGCAAGTCCTCAGCAGACTGCTTCAACCATACATCACTTAGAGATGCCACGTAGCTGGTACAACCAACTTTGATGTCCGCCAACTCATGAGCAGCTCCCTCCACCAGTGTAGGAAGCAGCAGCAAAGATAAGTGCATACAAGAAGCAGGAGGCCAGGCAGGGACAGCAGCACAAAAGCGCAGAGCATGGCAGGTTTGGCTTAGAAGTCAGGGGGGAGAAGGAGGCCAGAAAGTAGAAGGTCTGATAGCACACATGCTGTGGAAGTTTCCTGGGGAAGATTGGAGGTGTGAAGAAGGAAGACTCCATGTGAACAGCACTTATAATAGTACGTTTTTATTCTACCTGTTACTGTCTGTCAACTGGAAAAGGATGTTTTTCCATTTTCTTAATAGATGTGGACATGTGTATGGTTTAGAGTTAGTGTCCCCTCCCCTCCTCATGCACTCAGAGGCAGGACTTTTAGAAGGTTAGTGGACTGTGGAATCGCTGTAAGCATCAATGGATTCATCTGCTACTGAGTTGAGGGACTCAGTGTGCTGTGGGGAAGTAGGGCCGAGGTGCGAGTTAGGGAACAGTCTGGAAGGTTGTATCTCCCTGCCTGCCTCTTCCATTTGCTCTTTGCTTCCTGGCTCCAGCTTGCTTCCACCCGGAATGTTTCTGTCTTGGATCAAGCTGACCATGGACCGAAGATGTGAAGCAAAATAAATCTCTCCTCCTTTAACTTGTGGGTGTTGGGTATTCTTTAACCTGTGAGTGAAGAAAGTCCCTGTTATGGTTTGTGTATGAATATCCCCCCAAATCCTCATACAGTTGTGGGGTGAGCTTTTAGAGTTCTGATTGATTGAGTGTGAGTGCTACACTTGCCCCAGGGCAAGAAAGGAGGCTTGCTCTTCCCTCAGCTCTTCCATTTTGCTCTTGTTGCTTTTGCTGTGTTCTTCTGCAATGAGCTGTTGCGCTCTGCTATGTGCCACTCTGCCTTGGAGCCGACTGAGTATGGACTGAAACCTCCACAGACTGAGCTAAATAAACCTTCCCTTCCTTAATTGTGGGCATCAAGCATTTTTTCTCCTCTCCAAAACTCTGGAGTCTTTTTTTCTTATCTTTGGTCCAGCCTCAGGCTTTACTATAGTATTGAATTTCTCTGTTCTTATTCAGTACACAGTAACCTTCTGATGTCAGTCCATTGAATAATGCTCTTACCATGACTCCTCTTCTGCTTGTGATTTTGAGCCACTTATCACCTTATGGGTCACATGAGAAATTTTGGTGGCTCTCTGGGTCCTCACTATTCAGTGTGCAGAATTATGTGCAAAAGACAACATTCAGGGTGGCAGAAAATCCAGGGCGATTTTACAAGGTGAAATTTATTGGTCTGCAAGACAATATCTGGAAAGACCCAAGTATAGGTGGCTCTAGAAGTCATAATTTTTAACTCCCTTTTTAATACTGCTAAACAAGTTTGGAGACAGACCAAGAACTAGGCTGACTAGTATTACTACAAATTAATGCTGTCTATCCACATCCACATTTTAATGAGTATTTGGCAATACTGTGCTCATCTTTAAGAGATCCCTATGGTATCTCCTGGTTTTTTTTCATCTCATCCTGCTATCATTTTAAACTTCTCATCTCTCACCTTGTGTACATAGCCACCTGGCCTTTAAGCAGCACCTCATCCATCAACCTCACCTAAATCTCTCACGACGTTCACATGCTAGTTATGTCAGCCACAGCTGGGGAGGCTTTTCTTCCACATTCTCCTGTCCCATGTCATTTTTCTGATGGTTAATATACATTTATTAAGTACACATGTTTCCTTAACTAATTGTCTTCATTTTGATAATATATCCAAAAATGTTTGCAGTTTTACTGACAAAAAGACTGCTTTTGTTTAGATCTACAATGCTCCCCCAAATCTCAAGTATTTACAGGTAGGGCATTTGGAAGTTGAATGGAGCCAGGGATGCTATCCTCACCAGTAGATCAATCATTGATGTGTCCATGGCCGAACATGCTGCTGGGGGTGGAGTCCACTTCAATGAGAGGCCCATTTTGAGGTGCACGGTACGGTGCATGACCTGGGAGGGTGTATTCTTGTGTCTAGTTTCTCCCCTCTCTCTTTGCTTCCCACTGCCCTGGGTTGAGAACCTCTCCTCTGCCAGGGAACCCCTCCTCTCCCTGCTGTGCCATTTCTAGCCCAGATTCATCATGCACTACAATCACATGCCAAAATAAGTGTCTCTTTAATTTGTCAATGCCAGGTATTTAGTCTGAGCAACTGGAAAGTGACCATTGCAAGGTAAAAAGACTCACAATAAACCTGTTTGTGATGTAAATAAAAGAATTTCACTTGTTTAGTTGCATCCTCTTCCTTTCTAAGGCGATGAGTACTCTGTAGTCATTTGTGACAGGCACTTACTCTTCCTCAGCCCTGAAGGAAAGTTCAAATTAGAGCTGGTCCTCATAGATGTGAAGCTAAGCTGTACTCTATTAAGACAAGGGCTGATAGTCACTCTACCAATTGGAAGAAAAATAATGTAAATAATTTTATATTAATTTTGAAACATGTAAATAACATGCACATGAGTTATCACTTTAAGAACATGTGTTGAAGTTATTGTCTAAGTGTTTGATCAGTCTTACATGTCTATATTTGTTTATCTGAGTAACCAATTTGAAGATATCAATATGTAATACAACTATTGTTAATTTCCTATTACCTTGTCTGCAGTTCTGTATTGCTTGTAATGTTTTTGTGTTATTCTCTAAATATATGTGTGTTTGTTAATATGTTTCCGTTCTTTTATCTTTAAAAGAAAAAAGAAAAAAGGAACATTTGTGGACATTTTTAAAGGCACAGTACATAACTTTGCTGGTTGTTTTCATATTCCAGTTGTGTTTGCTGTGCTTAGCAGAAATTCTTTGTTAATACTTGAATATATTCCTTGATTGCCATCAATATTGCAACTAATAGGGTTCTCTTTCTTGTATTCTCTTTATACTTTAAATATTATCAGAATATTTTTACTTATCTATTTTATTCGTGTGTATTACTGCTGGGAAATATAGACAAGGTGTATATAACTATTTGGATCATCAAAGTGTAGTGCCAATGTATGTTAAATTTTTTGTGTTTTATCTTTCTACATTCCCTGAAGTGAAATGCTAGAGGTGATAAAATGCAGTGAGAGGGAAAGAAACTTGGTAATAATAGGAACTCATGAGAGATAGCAAAGTTCACACTTCTCCACCTTCATGTTCTAGCACTTTTCGCTTGAACTGTTAATTGTTCTTGCAGTTTAACTCCTTATTTCCAAAAAGAGAAAGATGATACAACATAGAATTATCATTATCTTCATAAAAAGTAGGATTTTCATTTTAAAATCCTTTCTATATATTTTGAAAGTATATATGCATAAATTTCTCTCTGCCAGTATTTGGAAGCAACTTATCATGTTTTTCCCGAAGAGGTAGGAAGAGAAAGATGAGTAATATACATGCCTCTTTGGTGAAATTAGTTCCATGACAAGTAGAAATAGATTTTTTTCTGTTGAGTGTAGATTAATAACTTTCAATCATGCAAATGAAGTCAACAAGCCCCAAGTTTCTTAGAATAAGAAGCAAAGTTCCTTAAAGATCAACTCTCATTTTGTTTATTATTACCCTGGCATTTTATTCTCATCAAAACAGTGAAGTATGTTCTCCTTTTGTCTCTTTTGTTCTTTTAATTTTCTTTATTTCCTTAGAAGGCAGCGGTGAAGACCATTGCAGACCCACTTTCCTTTTTCAGGAAATGAGTTTGGATTATTCACAATCACAGATTTACACAATGCCAAAGTTGAGACACTTCCAGATGAGGGTGGCTGACCAAAGTATTTTTAGGAGATGCTAGGAAGAAAAATTAACATCAGTGCTGCAAATTATATAATAGAATTCAACCACAAGCAGTACAGTTTCATATTTAGCACCTCTCTGAAAGAGAATTTTTATAGTAGAACAACTTCATATTTAGATCTGTATCTTTCCTTGTTGTCTGCCTCCAATCCTCTGAAGATATGCTAAAAATAACTGACACAAAAGCTTCAACATCTCCTGCAGAGGTAAATGTTCTTGTACACAAAGATGTTCCAGCAACTGGACTTTCTTTCCTAGAACCTGCATTGTAGCTATTTTTAATGCCCGTGTGGTTTAGAACTTTTAAAATACGAAGCAGAAGAAAATGAAGATAAACTGATTTTTGTAAAAATAAGTTCCATGATGCTTGCTCATGAATGCCTACCACATAGTAAGTCTTCAATAAGTAAATACTTATGGGACAGTAGTACTCGAAGTACTTGAATTTATAGGACAGTAGTACTTGAAGACTGTGCTATTGTCAGTAATATTTTAAGTGATTAGATTAAAAACAATTATTCACATTCATATTTTGCTCTTCATTGACTTTGTCTTATTATCTTATTATTTATTCCAAGGGACATAAATGTATTTATCATTTTAATTGCTAAATATCCTCCCAGAGCCATTAATATTTTTGTGTCACCTGTGTTAATAATTTGCAAAATAACCATTTAAAAAGA
Source organism: Chinchilla lanigera (assembly GCF_000276665.1). Classification (NCBI taxonomy): domain Eukaryota; kingdom Metazoa; phylum Chordata; class Mammalia; order Rodentia; family Chinchillidae; genus Chinchilla; species Chinchilla lanigera. The sequence goes on along the minus strand of NW_004955435.1, from coordinate 10,002,384 downwards.
TATAGAAAACATATTTGATAAAATTGAATATCTTTTACAATGTAAAAATCTTCCAATGAGATACAGATGAATGAGCTTCAGTAAAGTAAAAGGTGCACAACATAAGCCCATAGCTAACATACTGTCACTGGGAAGCCTGCCACTAACACTTTGAGACTGTCGCATTCTGAGGAACAAACCATCCACCATGATTCCTTTGTGTCTTTGACAAAAGATTTAAGATAAGACATGGGCAAACTTTATTACTGAATGATAAATGTACAGATGGATAGAGAGAATGTGCCTTCACACATGAAGGTACATGAGTACCAAGATGGCAGTTGCACTGAATGAAGTCTCAGGTTATATTTGTATGATTCACTGGTTTGTACAAGAGATTTAAATTTGTTCTTCTGTGGTCATTGTTCTTTAACAAGGAAAATCAGCTTTGTTGACCTGTGTCCGAGGGAAAAAGGTCCCTGTCTGCTTGCTAAGTGGATGACTTCCATTTTGTTTGTAGTAAGACTTTGAGAGCTTTTCAAAACCCTTACTGCTAGGGGCTGGGGATTTAGCTCAGGGGCAAAGTGCCTGCCTGGCAAGCGCAAGGTCGTGAGTTCGGTTTCCGGTTCCGGAGAAAAACCAAAAAAAAATCAAAACCCTTACTCATGGCACGCACTTTATAAGGTGCAGGACCATAGCAGCAGACACAGAGGATATTACGTTTTCTTGGGCTCAAGTATTTTTTCTTTTAATCTTATTGATACATTTTTAGATATACATAATGATAAAACTTTCATCATAGGGAATCTGTATCTGTACCTGACATATTTTGATTCTTCTTTTTTTCCCATCCCCCTCCCTTCCCTTCAATCCCCCTTCTCCTCCTCATTTACAAAACCTTTGTGTCTCTTTTTTGCTTCTTGGGTTAAAGTTTGAAACCACAAACTTGTGTGCATTTTATCTATAGTTAAGAAAATGAAGCATAAAGGAAGAAATTATGTCTTTTTTTCTTTGCTTTTCATGTAACCAGCTACTAGTTCTCAAATGATAGGCAGAACATCTAACTGTGTGCCTAATAAGGACATATAGGGAAAAGTGCCATCTTATCCAGTAATGCTTCTCCAAGTATATAACTATTAGAAAGAGTGAGATTGACATGTTGTAGAGAAAGCCATACTCTTATGTATTTGTAGCATTTATGATACGGCATCAACTTGAATCCAACAGTGTTCAGATGGTTAAAGAAAAGCGGGTATTGATACACAATGGAATGCTGCTCGGTGACACACAAAACAACTAAGGAAGAAATCTTGTCACGTTTGACAACATGGACTAACTGGAAAGTGAAATATGGGTAAGTGAAATATGCCATGCTGAGAAAGACAAATGTGGAATCTAAATATATTAATCTAATAGAATTTTAAAAGTGGAATGGTTTTTACCAGAAAGAAAGTCAACTTTCTTCTATTTATGGATGCATGTCCACCTCCTATTAGACTACTTTTCTTTTTTTCTTTTTTTTTTTTTTTTTTCTGGCATCGAACTCACGACCTCGCTCTTTCCAGGCAGGTGCTGTTCCATTGAGCTAAATCCCCAGCTCCTATTAGACTACTTTTCACCATTTCCTTTTATGATTAGCTCTTTCCTTGAAAGGTAATATTTTTAGTGTATATACTTTTATAGGATGGAGAACACAGAAGAAATGGACAGACTTCTAGATATATATGAACTGCCAAAACTGAATCAAGAAGACATAAAATTCCTGAATAATCCAATATCACGCAATGAAACTGAAAATGTAATAAAAAAATTACCAAAAATAAATTACCAAAAATGAAAAGCTCAGGTCCTGATTGATTTACAGCTGAATTCTATCAGAAATTTAGAGAAGATTTAACACCAAATTTTCTCAAATCGTTTAATGAAATCAAAAGTGAAGCAATTCATCCCAACTCATTCCTGGAGGCAGCTATTACCCTGATACCAAAATCAAGCAATGACCCAACCAAAAAAGAGAGTTACAGAATAATCTCTCTAATGAACATAGATGCAATAATTCTCAATTAAATACTAGCAAACAGAATTCAATAAACCATCAAGAAGATAATGCACCATGACCAAATGGTATTCATCCCAGGAATGCAGTGATGATTCAATATACAAAAATCAATAAATGTAACACAACATATCAAAGATAAGAATCATGTGATTATCTCAATTAGATGTAGAAAAAATTTGATAAAGTCCAACATTTATTCATGGTAAAAAAGTACAGAAAATTAGGATAGATGGCCTTTACCTCAATCTAGTAAAAGCCATCTGTGAAAACCAACAGGCAACATCATACTAAATAGACAAAAGTGAAAGCTTTTACTTTAAAATCAGAAACAAGGAAAATATGTCCACTATCAGCACTCCTATTCACCATAGTTCTGGAACCTTAGCCAGAGCACTTAGACCAGAGAGAGAAATAAGAGGAAGGAAGATTGGAAGGTAGAAGTGAAATTATTATTATTCATAGATGATATGAAACTCTACATAGAAGACCCCCAAAACTCAGCTGAAAGACTTCTAGACTTCATAAACATATTAAGTAATGTAGCTAGATACAAAGTCAACACTCAATAATCAACAGGATTCCTATACACGAACAACAATCACACTGAGAGAGAGATTAAGGAAGCTATATCTTTCACAATAGCATCAAAAAAGTTGAAATACTTAGAAATCCTTCGAACAAAAGAAGCAAAAGATCTATTCAGTGAAAATTACAGTTCTCTGAGAAAAGAGATCAAAGAGAATGTCTAAAAATGGAAAGATGTCCCTTGCTCATGGATAAGAAGACTCAACACTATGAAAATGATCATACTCCCCAAACTGTTATATAGAGTCAATGCAATCCTAATGAAAATACCATTGATGTACCTCACAGTTCTAGCAAAAACATTCCTAAAATTCATCTGAACCAGAAGAGACACAGAATGGCAAAAGCAATCCTGGGAACAAACACAAGGCAAGAAGTACCACAATCCGTGACTTGAAATTATACTACAGATTTACTCAGATGAAATCAGCATAGTATTGGCAAAAGCAAACCTGAACATCAGTAGGAAAGACTAGAAGATGCTGCCATAACCCCAAACCCACTCAACCACCTTATCTTTGACAAAGGGGCCAAACAGGCTCACTATAACAAAGACAACCTTCTTAATAAGTGGTGCTGGAAAAACTGGCTTTCCACATGCTGAAGACTAAAACTAGGCTCATGCCTATCACCATGCACCAAAATATAGTCAAAATGGTTTGAAGATCTAAATATTAAAACAGAAACCCTAGATCCACTGGAAGAGAAAGTAGGTGGAAGTCCCAAAGACGTAGGGGTAAGCACAGAGTTCATGAACAAAAACTAGACTGCATGGGAAATACTTCAAAATATCAACAACTGGGATCTCATCTTATTGAAAAGTATTTGCATACCAAAAGATCACCAACAGGGTGAAAAGAAAAAACCACGAGTGTGAAAAAGCTTTAGCCAACTGTACTTCAGACAAAGGACTCCGTCTAGAACATACAAAAAGTTAAATAAAATAGGCCCCCAAAATTCAAAACCCAATACAAAAATGGTCAATTGAGATGAATAAACACTTCTCTGATAAAGAAATACAAATGGCAATTACATACATGAGATAATGTTCAACATCATTAGTCATTCAAGAAATGCAAATTAAAACAGTACTAAGATTCGATCTCATCCCACAAAGAATGGCTATCATCTAGATGTCAACTAATAACAAATGCTGCAGAGACTGCAGAGAAAAAGGAATACTTCTCCACTGTTGATGGGAGTGTAGACCGGTACAACCACTATGGAAATTAGTATGGAGATTCTTCAAAAAAGTAGGATTAGACGTCCCATTCAATCCAGCTATTCCCTTTCTTCCTATTTTTCCAGAACAACTGAAAACATCATACCACAGCGATGTATGTGCCCCCATGTTTATAGCAGTGCAATTTGTCATAGCTAAATCTTGGAAACAACCTAAATGCCCACCAACTGAGGAATGGATTAAAAAAAAAGATGTGGTATTTTTGTACAATGTAGTATAGTCAAGTATAAAGAAAGATAAACTCGAGACTTTTACAGATAAATGGATGCAACTAGAGCCCATACTCATAAGTGAGATAAATCAGACCCATATGTGTAAACATCATATTGCCTCTCTAGTGTAAGAATCAGAAAGAGTAAATAAAATTTGAAAGGTACAATAGCTACTATTAAAGGGTAAGTAATTGTTCAGAGAGAAGGAACAACTGGTATGAGGGAAAGGAGAAAAGAATGAAAGAAAGTAGTGAAAAAAAATATATATATATGCATGATAGCTGGGACAATTATACTACTGATTTCTACTGGTCCATTGAAAGGAACAGTTGATGTTTCAATTCTTTTCTTCCTTTTCATTTTTTGGCTAATTTTTCATACTTATACCTGGTGATCTGAACAACTAATTTGAAGATAATTATGTGCAATATAACAACCGTTATTGAGTTACTATCACCTTGATAAGTGAAATTCTGTATCATTTCTAATGTTTTATCTTTATTATTTTTTATTCTCTTTAAAAGAAATTTAAAACGTGCTGGGGAAAAAAGCCACAAAGTCAGAACCATTTATAAATTTTTCCTTTAATGTGTGTTCACACAATTAAGAAACAGAATTCATTACAAATGCTTATTCCAATCTCAAGATTCACACCTCTGAGGAGTTGCTGAAAATGACTGAAAAATTATTCTAACAGGCATGAAAATCAAATAATTACATCATTAATTTTATAACTTCTAAATATGATACTAAACTGTATTTAAGTAGTTGTCATGTCTTAAAGTAGTATAGCTATACCATATTCTTTCTGCTTTTCTGTTATTTTAACTTAGGTAATTTGAATATTTAACTGAATTTTTATAAATCCATTTGGAATAGTAATGAAATATTAGCATTTACTTCCAAATATTTATTAAAAAATGTCTGTCTATATCTATACAGTGCAATATTGGCATTTTGTATAGATTATAAAAGTAATAAAATGTAGAATACAGACATTCTGGTTTTTTTGTGGTACAAGGATGAAAACAATAACTCATGTGTAGAATCAGGCACTGTGACTCCTGGATCAGTTTCTTTATTAGCTTTTATTTTAAAGAGAATAGTAAAATAAAAGAACAACAGTAAAATATAAACAAAACAAAGCAAGTACATTAAAAATGATATGGGGTTTCAAACCAAATGAGAGGGATTAACAGTAGTTGTTATATTACATATTGTTATTTCAATGAACTTGCTGAAGTTATCAGATGTAGAGAATAAAAGACTGATCAAAGAATTAAAGGGGTTGAAAAATAATAATTTAAAATAACATTAAAGAAAATACATAGTTTCACTAGACAGGATGGTAGGAATTCACCAATTGTTGTTATATTGAATACTGTCATCTTCACATAAATTGCTCAGATTACCAGGTATAAGCATGCAAAATTGGTCAAAATATAAAAAAAATTTAATCATTAACTGTTGCCTTCAATAAACCACCAGAGATCAGCAGTACAGTTACGCCAGCTATTCATATATACATATATAACCTTTGAGAAATTTTACTCTTTCATGTTGTTACACTAGGGAGATAATATGATGTTTACACTTGTGGGTCTGATGTATTTCACTTCTGAGTATGGTCTCTAGTTGCATCCACTTACCTATAAAAGCCTTGAGTTCATCTATTTTTACCACTGAGTAATACTCCATTGTATAAAAATACATCTTTTTTATCTATTCCTCAGTTTATGGGCATTTGT
>NW_004955435.1:9968171-9994388 GCF_000276665.1 Chinchilla lanigera | reverse complement strand
AACTTGCCTTCAGGAATGAGTTGGGGAGAATTCCTTCCTTTTCAATTTCCTTAAAGAGTTTGAGAAGAATTGGCGTTAAATTTTCTCTAAAGTTCTTGTGGAATTCAGTTGTGAATCCATCAGGTCCTGGGCTTTTCTTCATTGTCAATTTTTTATTAGATTTTCACTTTTTCTTGCTGATGTAGAGATTTCAGGATTTCTATATCTTCTTTATTCAGCTTTGGTATTTCATATTAATCTGGAAATCTGTCCACTTCCTCTGTTTCCCATCCTGTGAGAGTAGAGATTTTCAACGTAGGTATTGATGATCTTCTGAATTTCTACAGAATGTGTAATGATTCCATCTCTTTCATTCCTTATTGCATGTATTTCAGTTTTTTCTTACCTTTTTTAAAAATAAGTTTTTCTAGGGGTTTATCAATTTTATTTATTTTTTTCAAAGAACAAACTCTTTGACTAATTCTTTGTAGTTTTTTTTTTAGTCTTCATTTCATTAATTTATGCCCTGAGCTTTATAATTTCCTGCCTTTTCTGGGCTTTGGGTTTGATTTGTTCTTTTTCAAAAAGCTTGAGGTGCAGCATAAGACTGTTTATTTGTGCTCATTCTGTTTTTCTGAGGTAAGAATTCACTGGTATAAATTTCCTTCCTAGGACTGCTTTCATTGTATCCCACTGATTCCTGTAAGTGGTATGTCCATCTTCATTTGATTGTACATAGTGTTTAATTTCTTCTTTGATTTCATCTTTGACCCATTGATTATTCTAGAGGGTGCTTTTTAATTTCCATGTGTCTATGGAGTTCTTGCAATTACCTTTGTCCATAATTGCCAGTTTCATTGAATTATGATCCAGTACTATGCAGGAGATAATTTCAACTCTTTGCATTTCCTTAAGTATATTCTGTTTGCTAGTATATGGTCTATTTTAGAGAATGTCCCATATGCAGCTGAGAAGAATGTATATTCTGATGCTGTAGGGTGGAACACTCTGTGCAGGTCTACTAAGTCCATTTGTTCACATGTTTGATTTAATTCTGTTATTTCCTTGCTAATTTTTTGTCTAGTTGATCTACCTCTTTGTGACAATGAGGTATTAAAGTCCCCTGTTTTGATTGTGTTGGTGCTTATTTCATTTTTCATGTCTGTTAAAATTTGCCTTATACAGTTGGGTGCTCCTGCGTTTGGTGCATAGATACTTATGATTGTTAGCTCTTCCTCTTGAAGTTTTCCCCTTACAAGTATATAGTAACCTTCTTTATCTCTTTCAAGTGTTCTTGGTTTGAAGTTCCCATTGTCTGTAAACAGAATAGTGATTCCTGCTTTTTTTCTGGGTACCTGTTGCATAGAGTGTTGTTTTCCATCCTTTTATTTTCATTCTATGAATTTCCTTCTGAGTTAAATGTGATTCTTTTATATTGTTTAATTTTGCTTCTTGATCCAATCTGCCAGTCTACTTCTTTTGGTTGGTGAATTGAGTCCGTTTACCTTGATGGTTATAACTGATATGTATTGGCTTATCTTTGTCATGTTTTCCTGCTGTTGGTTCCTCTTGTTTCCCTCTGTTTAATTGCTTGCTCTGCTTGGTGGTTCTTTTTTGTTGTTGTTCTTAAAGTTGTGGTCTTTTTCTGTTTTCCTCTTTCCAGAAGATCTTTTAGTACTCTTTGTAGGGTTGGTTTGGCACTCATGGAGTTCTTCAGTTGATCTTTGTCATGGAAATACTTTATTTCTCCATTATTTTTGATGGATAGTTTTGCATGGTACATCAATCTGGTTTGGAAGTTGTTTTCTTTCAGTACCTGAAATATTTCACTCCAAACTCTTCTTGACTTGATGGTTTGTAGTGAGAAATTTGCCACGATTCTGATGGGTTTTCCTTTATTCTGATGATTCTTTTATTCTGATGGGTTTTCCTTTATAGGTGATGTGTTTCTTTTCTCTAACAGCTTTTAATATTCTGTTCTTTTGTTAAATTTCTGGGATCTTTATCAATATTTGTCTGGGTGTAGATTTATTTTGGTTATGGCTAGTTGGAGTTGTGTATGACTTACTAACCTGGGTATCCAATTATTTTTCCATGCTTGGGAAATTTTGTGCTATTACTTCCACAAATAGTCTTTTTATGTCATTTGTGCTGACACCTGCTATTTCATTTATACCTATTAATCTTACATTGTTTTTCTTTGCTTCGTCTTGCAGCTGTTGAATTTTTTTTCTTGATTTCTTGCTATTTTTAAGACATCCTTCCTTTCATGGTCTTTCATAGAAATGCTGTCTTCAAAGTCTAAAAGTCTATCTTCAGCTTCATTCAAGCGGTTTTTCTAGCTTTCAATGGAAATTTTAATTTCCTGGATATCTGTTTGAATCTGCTTCCTGCATTCCAGTTCTTTTATTATATTGTTCATTCAAGGTTTCCATTAAGTTTTTATGCTCTGTTTTTTTCTATATCTTCTTTAGATGTGCTAAGCAATTCTTTCATTATTTTTGTCATTTCTTTTTCTTTAACTCAGAGATTATTTTTGATCTGATGTCTTCTATGGCCTGATGGATATTTTTCTTTACCTCAGCTGCTATCATTTCAAAATTTTCAGATGTGTGACTCCCAAGCTCTTCTGTGTCAGTATCTCCTGGTCTTGTTCTGGGTGGGGTAGAGGTCTGGGACTGTATGTTGCTCCTTCATTTTGTCATTTTCAGAGAAGCTAAGGTTCCCTGGAGCTCAGCCTCACTCCCAGGATGATGTCATAGTAGCAGGGCAAGAACACAAAAGTTCACACTGCTCAGTGTGTCTCCCTGGATGGTGTGTATGGTTGGGTTCAATCCCCAGTGCTCCCAGAGCTGTCCGGGGCTCAGCTTGGCTTCCACTCAGGGGTTCCCAAAGTTGTCTGGGTTTCAACCCTTTCCACTGGTGTGTAGTAGTGGGTGGGTAGTGGTCACTGTGGGTCCATACACTGCCCCTTCCCAGCTCGGTTCCCACACCAGAGGGGTGGGTGTAAGTGCGCAGTCACTGAGGCCCCTGAAGCTGTCTGAGTTTCAACTTAGCTCCCCTGAGGGTGACAGGTGGGGGTAGGAAAGGGTACCCAAGGCCCTTGAGGTTGTCTTGGGTCCCCCTAGGTCCCAAGCTGGTGGGGCTGAGGTGGGGCTGGATCACTGGTGTTTCCAAAGCTGTTGAACATTCAGCTCAGCTCTAATGAAGGGGTGGGTGGGGAGTGTCCCCCAGGTCCCTAAAGCTGTCCCAGTTCCTGCCTGGCTCAGAAGCTTGTGGGGCAGGAGCAGCAAAGGCTGACTGGTGTTCCCCAAGCTGTGTGAGGTTCAGCTCAACTCCAACAGGAAGGAGGGGAGGGGAAAGGTAGACCAGTATCTTTACTGCTTTTGTGGTATAAATTGAAGGGCAGTTGGGGTAGCCTGTGATTTCTGGGTGTGTGAACTTTAAACTAATAGCCTAACATTCACTGAAATATTGATACTTTGATATTGATACTTTCTCATGATGTGATTAGCTGCTTCAAAAAAGATAAAATTTAAAATTTGAAGTTCTTAAATAAGTTTGGTAAATGCTCCAGACTGATTTCTGTTCTGTAGAAACACACGATGTTAATAGTTGGAAGGTTTTCAGAAGTCCTCATGTAAAGAAACCTATGAGTCTATCAAACAAATACAACCACAGGAACCTAGCAAAGGAAGTGTCTACTAAAAGGATCAGGAGTTGGCATTCTCTATGGCACAGTTTAGGCAAAGCTACCCTCAAGCTATAAAAACAGGACCAAATCTACCACTCAAAGACCTCAGGATAAGATCTACTAGAGATTTTGTGGCCCATACCATCCCTTCAACCCCATTTACTTTAGATTAGGGGTCTGAACAACAGGCACAAACAGAAAGTGCACCCTATCTAAAAACTTCCCCCAACTGTGGCCAACCACATTTCATTTTTTTTTTTTTTTTTTGTTATTGTTACCAGGAATTGAACCATGACCTCATGCTTGCCAGGTGGGTGTGATTGCCGTTGAGCTCTATCCTTAGGCTGCTGACCACCTTTTAAGCTCATGCACTTGGTCAATATGGCAAAGAGGGTGAGGTGTGGAAAGGAGGTACATTCTGTAATTGACAGATTTACTTGGTAAAACTCTGTGTTATTGAATAAGTAATAAACTTTTAAGGACTCCTTTCCACATATCTATAATGTCTAGAAAAATTACAGTATTAGCCAAACCTTATTAGAGCCAAATGCAATAGGCCCAAGTAAAGCTTCTGTTTTATGGATGTTCATATTTTAGTAAAAGGGGAAAGAATAATGAAATCATTACAAAATGAAATGTAACTTGTAATCATCTTTGAAGTGTGCAAATGTAGATATGTGGTTTTGCCTCTATTGGGTTCAGGTAATTTTAGGGCATACAGGTTCCTGGTTGAATATCAGTCATTTTTTTACTAAATAATGTCTTTAACTGAAGTCAGAGTTTACATTTATTATTCCTGTTAGTACTAAAGAATGAAAGCCTGAGCTGTGATTAATCATGGAGAACAACTTTGTGAATATACCCTGAAATGAATTATGTAATGAGGCAATCATGATTCTGTTATTGGATTTAATTATGAGCTCAGTTCTTGGGAAAAGAGTGAAGGCAAATAAGAGTTGGTCTCTGATGCAAGGAACTTCCAAGTTAATGAAGCTTCCAGCATGATTAATAAAATGTATATTAGTATTTGAGAACAAAAGTGGAAATACATACAAAAATCCTTTACCATTTGATAAAACATCTCTACATCAGTTTATAGTTGTATATGTCATTTTATAAACTTTGACTTCATTAATATCAACTGAATAATAGAATTATTAAGCTACAGAAGTCCTTGAGATTGATATGAAATCCTACAAGAATTCTGCTTGCCTCTTACAATTGTTTAGGTTCTCATTTGTGCCTACCTTGTTCTGGAAGGGAGGTAATGAGATTATCACATCTTTAAAACGGTCTCTGAGAGGAAGAAATATCTATGTACTGTTTCTCCATTGATGTCTGTCTCATTTCTTTCTTCCTGAAACAACAAATATATTCCAGCTAAAACTCTGGATTATCAAGCTCCAGAAATTGTCAAAGCTCAGAAATGAAAGCTGTTTCCAAGTTTGAAATTTGCAAAATCAGGATTGATTTCCTTGTAGAAATGTTGCTGCTCTTTGTAACACTTCCCCCCAAATCACCGGGTGTTTTGAACTACAAAGCTATTCTCAAGAGTATATTACCTTTGTATTATATACAGACTACATTGAGAAATACAAAATAATTTCTCCTTGCGTCTTACTATACTAGTTTTCATTTTTTAAAAATTGGATACTTCTAACTTGTACTTCATTCTTTAATATTTTTAGAATATTTTTTATTCAGAAAATGTATAGAAAATATAATCAGGTTTTCTTTCTTGGAATATGGAACAATTAAGTAGGGAGTTTTATAAACAGTTATTGGAGGGGTAAAGATGAAACTGAGTTTATTCAATACCACTATATACTGTGTGTGGAGCACAGGACAAGCTCCCATGGATAGAAACATTTTTCTAGGCACAGTTTTAATGAACATGTGAATATGAAAATGTTATTTTAAATCTTGTAAGTCTAGTGAGGTGACATCATTAAATATTGAGTTTTTTCCTTTTTCCTTCCTTCCTGTCCCGTTTCCCCCATCCTAGTTCATTTTTCCTCTTGCACAATTTCTTCCCATTTCACAATATCTATGGTACATTTTGGACCTTTTTTATAATTTCAGTTTCTCACACCAGGAAGACATGTTTTATTTTTTCCCATAAAATTATTTAAGAAATTATCAAATGTATTAAAATCTATTCAAATTTTAAGGATATAATTTGCACATTTTTTTCCCTAGCATTGACCATTTTTTTAACCATCATAGTCACATATTGACTGGTTTAATTAGAGATCAAATGAAGTTAAACAGGTTCAGGTCCTCCTACAAATGTACATTTTATCTGTTGCCAATTGTAGTGCTAATTAGCTTAATACTGGCAGGTTAGTTTTGATTTTGCTCTTTCATAAACGAAAGTTTCTTGATGTTCTCTTATTCTTTCTCATCTGAGCAAGTCCCAAATGGTAGATTGTGAAGTTTTGTTCGCTTTACTTTTAAATAAAAGACTTCACCCAGTGGATGAACTAAGAACGCTTATGAAGTTTGCTGACTGACAGGACTACTAGTATGTTTAAATATCGTGCATGTGTTTCAGTAAACATTTATGTAATTTATTACAGTACAATAATAAATTAATGGTATTATTAATATAAATGGGTTCTTGACTAAACTAGATTTTTTGTACTTTTTCTCTGTTATGCTGTACAAAAACTGTTTACATACAATGAAATTCAGCAAGTCAAGAAAACTAAAACATGATTTAGAAAGAAAAGAATGAGTTACAGTTTCCTCATTGAAACAATACTTTCAATATTAGCACTAATTTCTGCACTGCAAATTTTATATATGTATATATTAGTGTTTCTTTTCTACTTCTGTTATTTTTAAATAATTGATCAATAATTTCAGCAATATATAAAGAAAGTGGATCTCGTTTGTCAGTGTGGATGAACAGCATTTCAAAAGATCTGAGGGAGTCAAGATCTTATTTAAAAATTATACTGTTCATGAAAACCTATGTGATATGATTTAAAGGATGACATTACTTTGCTATAAAGGTAAAATGCATATTTTGACAGGTTATACAAAGGAAGTTTCTCTAGACTGTGACACATTTATAATACATTTTTAAAGTGGGGTTGCATTGTTGCAGTCAAACAAAAGAATATAAAAGACGGGTTGCAGTGCTGGGAAAGACGGGAAGATGAAATGCATATCTGTAATACTATTGATGATACTTGGCTAACGTTTCTCAGGGCACACGTGGCAGAGAATGAACATCTGGAGGCTGTCACAATGTCCTATGCATGGCACCTATTTCAGAAGTACATGTGCTCTTCCGAGGCCTTTGATAATTACGATGATTTTAAGTTTAGAGGTCTACAACTACAGTGAGAAGAAAAGCATGACACAATTTCTTACACAGATCAAAAGTTCCATACTTTTCACAGTATTTCTTCTCCAAAATAATTTTCAAGTCAGTGATAAATTTAAGCGAGTTTAGTTTCAGGAAACTAAATGATTTTATCACTCTTATTGGTGATGGTTTAATATAGGGAGTTTGTGGCTTACAAAATCATTCACAGGACAGGAAAGGACATTTTAGGCTGGCCTTTTTGAGACCACTCCGATTGTCATGTGACCCACTGGGAGAAGTTGCACTAGAAAGCAAGGGATTAGGGGTCTGCCCGAAAAACTTTCCCTCAAAATTTTCTCACTCAATCTGGAAACTGCCCCACCTGTGCCACATCCTCTGCAATTTTTCACAAAGCAAATAACAAGGACACCGCAGAAGACATTGCAATATTTGAGGATTTATGCAATCACGAACAAATGCCAAAGCCTTATATTCCACTTTCTGTCCTTCAAACATCAAGTAAGTTCATGAAAGTGGAGAAATCTTATTTACATGAAGAACTTAACCAACTCTAACATATAGAAGGGAGAATCACAGGAAATTATAGCAAATCAATATATCCACTACAAAATTCACCTTTTTAAGTTTGTCTTTTGTTAAAATCCTTTTACAATTGCTCATATAAACTTACCGTTTTGAATTGAAATTCTAATGTACAACTTATATTTTGTGAACTAAATCTATTTCCAGTTGAATAATTGCTATCTTCCTAAAAATTTGAAAAGTAGAGTATTTGGAAATTATCTTTAATTTCTTTATTGAAATTAGAAATTAGCAGTCACATCACAGTGTACTTAGTGTACTTAATAAAAGCTCTATAAATCATTATCCCAAGAGTCCTTTCTTAGGATACATAATGGTGGTATTACAAATTATCTTATATGAAACTGTCTTAATTCACAAAATTTCTATTGGTGTCTCAGTCTGCATATTGAACATATTTTCATTTATCCCACTCCTGTTCTTCTTTTCATCCTCTTGTCTTTTTTGTTTTCTCTCGAAATTGATACCAGATAACAAGAGAAAAATTCAGGATGAATTCAGAAAGCAAACATTCTTTCTACTTATATATTTAAAGTACTTTCAGATATGCAGATATGCATAAACATTTGCTCTGTTACTGTGAAGTTTGGAACTTACTGTAAAATGTGAAATTTAATAGTACCATCATATAAAATATAAAACTGTGCCTTAATCAAGATTTTTCCCCTTTACATGCCCCACCACATGGGATTTGTATTGCACATATTTTGCCTTATTTTTGTATTAAGATCCTGTTTCTGAAGTTAAAATTTTGTCATTAGTAGGATAGTGAAGACAAGTAATGACAATCATAAACAATAATATAAAATTGTTCAAAGTTAGTTTTATAGCTGAAACAGAGAAAGTAAAGCCATTTACAGATAATCTCAGATTTCTACCTTATCATTACTGAGACGCCAGGCACTATTGATTTTTTTCCCTTTAAAAATTGTTCCATTTGTATTTTTATCTCTATTTTTCAAAACTATGGGTTTGGCCATAATGACTTTTAAAGCTCTTTTGGAATTTTTTTTCAGCTTTCAGTCTCTCTCTATATATAGATCTTTATGTTTTGTTTTGTTTTGCTTGTGGTATCACTGACTATTTCTCTCTCTCTGATTCGAGTTACAAAATCTTGTCAAAAATATTCTTGATTAAATAGCATTTTCTGATATCTTTCTCTTTAAAATGTTACTAGTTTGTTGTCCTCCATCTGCTAACATCAGAGACCTTAAAGGACATTTTGAACGTTATCTTGCCCTTTTATGTTGCACAAGAGTTTATAAGCTTCAAAAATTCCACGATATTTCTATCTACTTCAATTTCAACATTCTGCACCCTCTTTGCACCCACTCCATCTGCATTTCTCAAACATTTATACAGTTCAGAGACTCACTTAGCATGGAAGTACATATTTTCATATTGGTCTTCCTAACTTCAAATACATATGACACCTACCATGTGGCAAAACATTATTGATTGGATAAATGAGTTACTTAGTAAATGTTAAATATTTTGGAAATTAAAAAACTGCAACAGTCTTTCATTATAACCCAGCATTAGTCCATGCTCCAAAATGTCAAAACAGAAGACACTTAAGATTGAGAACATAATTCAGATTGCTGATTTTCAAGATGCATTTGTATAGCAGCTTGCCTTTACGTGTTTAAGATTGGTTTAAAATGTTTAGTAGAAATCAGGGAGAGCAATAGTCACTGCCTCGTCAGTAGTGCTAAATATCTAATACGTGCAACTTAAAGGAGGTGAGATTATTTTATCTCCCAGTTTCAGTGAGCTCAGTCCTTGATCAGTCGACTCCAATACATAGCCACATGACAGAAAGGTCAGGTTGAGGAAACCCACTCACATCACGCTGGCTAGGAAACTGAAAGAAGAAAGGCATCAAGAAGACAACACAGCCCTGAAAAGCACGTCCCCAGAAAGCTATGGCTTCCAAATAAACCCACCCCTGTGTGTGAGGCTTTGGGAGAGTATTTCAGATCTAAGCCATAACATTCTACCTCTACTAAAAGGGTCATGTCTATCTCATTATGGAAAATGCATTTAGTTTTGTCACTATCTTACCAGTTTCAAGATTGGTAAAAAATCTCTTCTAAGACTCAAGGCAAGCTCCTAGATATAAGCCCTTGTAAAAGTACAAAATAAAGTTAAATACTTCCACCATTCAATGGTGAAGGGTAAGCATTCCGTTCCCAAAAGGGAGGAATAGAGTCCAGAAATTGCTCCAAAGTAAGACTGACACCTCACAAGGCAAACATATTCTGTAGTTGAATGTTCACTAGCCATAGGAAGGTGTAACGGGCTGTGAGCCCTAAGGTGCTCCGGCAGCCTTACCTGTAGGGCCTGACTGGTTGTAGTCCACATTTCCTCTCACTTGCTCAGCAGATGGTCAACATTCCTGGCATCTCATCTTCTGCTTCAGTCTCACTTTTTTATGAACTGCCTGTTCCTGGGCTCTTGGCAGGGATTATGACTCTGTTTCACAATTTTGCCTGACCTCCTCCCAGGCCTTCCTTTGAAATCTGGGTGTAAACTTCTATGACCTCACAACTCTTGTATTCAGCATGCAGGGGTGGGGGCAATACAATGAAAATGATATTAAGATCTATTGTGTCTTAAGAAATAGCTTGACCTCCTTGGGTTATGGCTGCAGCAGATTCTGTTGTCTGGATTATTGAACCTTGGGAAATATTTCTCTCTTTATTCCTGAATTACAACAACCTAGAACTCTCTTTTCAAAGTACAAGTCTTTTAAAAAAGTTTACTCTTCTACAAACTTGAGCCTACAAAGTTAGGTTGTGGTTAATTCCTGAGATGCCCTCTGGCCAGGTTTTATACTTTCTGGATACAGAGTACTCTCCTACCTTTTAATGCTAATGCTTTCAGTAACCATACTCTCCTTGGCCTCAACTTTACAGGCTCCTCCTTGCTGGGGAAGATTCACGCCTTTCAGATCTGCTTCCAGCTCCTGATTCTTGGTATAAATCTGTTTAAATGTAGTTAGCAGCGTCTATGCGATAGCCTGAATGTTGGGCTCTCTTGAAGTTTCTTCCACCAGGTTAATTAGTTGATTACATTTAATTTCTGTCTCTTGAAGAGTCCTATGACATTGATAAAATGTAGATAGATTTTTCTACCAGTGTGTAATACATATAGCCTCAAATCTATCTGTTACTGAAGTTCTTGTTCCCAAATGAAACCTCCTGAGACTGGCTTTTACTTTCTGCCTCATTATCAACTCTTTATTCTTCTGTGATCATACTAATATCACTCATCAAATACTGCTCAAAATGCCCGGAGACTTTCCCAGCCTCCATCTCCAAACTTCTACAATGTTCTCCCTCAAGCCATTTCCAAAGGTTTTTGAAGCACATGGTCAGGTATAATAAAAACTCTTCTGGTACCAATTTGTTTATTGGTCACATTATAATCAATGGGTCACAACAACCAACACCAGCAACTTGGAGAAGAACAATTTTATTTTGATTCACAGTTTTAGTGGGTTCAGTCTAGTACATGCTAGAGGAAAAAAACACAGAAAAGCAAGTTTAAGTGAATGTTCTGGCGAGGGTGATAGGAATAGATGGTAGCATTGAGCTGTGTGGTCAGACTTTTCTCATTAAGAAGAAAAATATGAACAAAGGCTAAAAGCAAAAAAGCAGTTTTACAATAGGGGGACAAGGTAAAGCACAGGCTTCAGTCAAACTTGCCTATAATATTTGTGGAAAAAAGCCATTAAAGAAACAAGAAAAACTATAAAGTGCTCAAATTAGTGTGCTTATTAATAACAATGATGACACCCATGACATTGAAGACCATTGTGCTTCCATCATGTTTACTACAGAGAATTCAAAGATTCCTTGAGGTCTAGTCTCTATCCTCATGTGATTTTAATCTGTCATCTCATTATAGGCTATTTTATGTCTGAACCAAACTCCGATAGGCATATGCTATTTTCTCCACATGTATATTCCATTTTTTCTTGTTTGGAACAGACAGTATAGCTGGAGAGAGGACAGAGACATTAGAAGTATAGAGGAAGCTCATGTGCTCATGTGGATTCTTAAGGCATATTTTAAGGACTTCAGTTTTACTTTGAGTAAAGGAGAAGGTTCAGGTTTTTCTTTTTGTGGTACTTGGACATCATGTTTTTACATTGAGAGATATCACCAGCCCTTTTTAATTCTTTTCTTTATTTGAGACAATACCTCACAAAATCTCTAAGTTGTCTAGGTTGGGCTTGAACTTGAAATCCTCTGCTTCTCAGAATGTTGGTATTACAGGAATGTGCCATTATGAATGGAATTCTTCATATTTTAAGTGCTCATTTCTGCTTCTGTACCTTTCATTATGATGCTAAATTATTCATATATTCATTCACAAATTTTCATACATACATAATACAGTTAGAAGGATTACAAAATGGTTACTGTAGGTAATAAAATTGAATGAGAGAAAAGTGGAATAAAGGAATTAAAGTGGTAAAAACGTGAGTATTTGAGGTTAAATTTAGATATTAGAATTTGAATTTCAAAGCCAAAGTGTTCCACAGACTACAGGAAATCATTTTTCTTTTATTTGTGGGATCAAATTTTAAATGGTATTTGAATACTCACTCTTACATGATGACTAAAGTGAGAGTAATATCAATTCCATTTCTGTTTTCTCATACGTAAGCAATAAAGACTTAATTTAATTGAGTCCAATGTAATGCATTCACTGAGGTTATGGAATATAATGATTAAGGGCTCCAATATTCTCTATCAGTCTGTCTAATTTCAAATACTGACTTTCATAATCTATTGGCTATATAATTTTGGTGGTTACTAAACTTCTCTTGGCTCTATTTTTTAAACATTAAAATGAACATACCTGATCTCATAGGGCTTTTACGAAACTATAAAGAGTAAGCGTGTGTAAGGTGCTCAAACTAGTGCACTCATTAATAATAATAGTGACATCAATGACACAGAAGGCTACAGTGCTTCTGGTCTGTTTACTACAAAGCATTCAAAGAATCCTTGAGGACTAGTCTGTATCTTTATGTGATTTTAATCTATTATCTCATTGTAGGCTATTTTATGTTTGAACCAAATTCCAATATGATATTCTATTTTCTCCATCAGATTATATGCTTCAACAAGGTATATGTGTAATAATATATCTCTTTACGAAAATTTATATATTACTGAATTTACCATACAATGTATATATGATATATGTACATATATTAACATATAGAAAATAATGTAGATTAGCTCTACATTAGATTCTGATTCATGTGATTGCTTTATTGGTTTGATGATTTATTGTTATTTATTCACATGTTCAATTAGGTTTTTACTACTGAATATCTGTACATAACCCTTAGAGAGATGATCTGGAAGATGGAAATTGAATCCAACCTATAGTCTAAACCTCAGCCTTTGATTTCCTGGATGTGCAGTAATTTTTATTCTTTTTAAACTATCTGTACTTTTCAGCTATCACCCTTGGAGTTAATCACTAGATTCCTTAAGTAGGCATTTTATTGCTCTTCATTTTCAAATTCTTAGTGCTGCATTTTCTGGGGATTTTTATCATCATTGTTTCCTCATCTCAGCTCTTTGCACTACAGTTACCTAAATTCTTTGCAAACCTTTTCCTGGTAGGGCTAACAACCTGTTTTCTCACCAAGGTCTAGAACCTTTAGGTGCACACTACACTTATGGAGATACATGATGTGTGTCTTAGTATTTCTATATCAATGAGTACATTCTCTATTTTGCCAACATTTTTTAAGATTTTCAAAACTATGATTTATACATTGTGAACACAGCAATGTCACTATCATTATCCTGATTTTGCCACAGTTTGCCACTGGTGCAGAAATACTTAATAACTCTTCAGTTTCACTTACATGGTGAAAGTCATAGATACAGAGATTAGCAAAAGAAGTAATATTATACCTACAGCAGAAGTAATATGGCACTTAACTTTGCATAGTTGTGTCAAATAGCAGACTGGTGATTTTAAGCACCTCATAGCTTCCTTAAAGTTCTTAGTAATTTTCCAACTGAGTCTTTTCTAGATTTTATATGCAAAATATGAGAATTTTAATGTGTTTTCTATAAATTTATCAACTCATCAATAATCCTGTGTTAAAATACTGTAGTACATTTATTAAAAGAAAAGAGATTCAACTTAAACTGAATGTTTCTGAAAAATAGAAGTAAGTGCAGTAAAGTAAAACTTGAATAACATATTTATCATTATAGACATTTGCATGAAACATGAAGTTTCATTTCAAAATACTGGGGTATTTTTTATCTTTTATTTATTTTATTTTTTATTTTTTTTCTGGTACAGGGGATCAAACTCACGACCTTACACTTGCCAGGCAGGCACTGTGCCACTGAGCTAAATCCCCAGTCTCTTGGGGTATTTTTTAGACATATTGAAATATTACACATTACTGTACCAAATTGTAAACACTTACTAGAATACGTGGAGGAGAGAAGGCATGTTCCTTAAACACGTGTGGCAGATTGCCTGAGTTCTATTCATTAATTTGCATTAGCTTTGTGTTTTCCCAGATCCACTCACACACTATTTATGTTCCTGTCCCATAGGCACCACAATGATGGAACTACTTCTACTGAGTCTAAGTAATACGTTTTCCATGTTTCACATACTAATTCAAAATTTTGGTGTGTATGTTTTTTACATTTTATTTGACAAATATTTATTGAACACCTGCTATGAGCTGTACGTAGCTCTCAACATCTTTGTAATACAGTAGCTCGTGATCTTGTGATGCATAATGATGCAAGCCCAAAGAGTTATCATAAAGTCATTACACGGTGCAACGTCAGTGTATAGGGTGCACAGATAATCAAATTTGGGAGGGAGAAGTATGAAAAGATTTCTTGAAGTAAATGACAAAGTTTTTGACATTGAAAAGACAAGGAGGATTAGAATAGTTAAAAGGAAGGACTAAAGCTGTAGGGCGCTGGAATCAGCAGGCGCCAGCTAATGAGAGCTTGTTGAACTCATTAGTTTCCAATTCTGGGATCAGCGACATCTTGCTAATAGCGTGAACTAGATGAAGGTGGAAATATTACTCATTCCAGATTGTTCAATCCTCCCTACATGGCAGTAACACGAGGGAAGAGGACTAGAGAACGACACGGGCAGAGAAAGTACCCAGCTCATGGGCTCTTCCACCGTGTTCAGGCAAACGTCCTAAGTGGTTAAGGACTGGTGCTTGATATGGACTGTGTGAATTCTGGAGCGATAAGTAGAAGCTATCACACCACACCCACAAAACCATGAGTATGTGCTATGCATATAACAGAAAATGTATTTGAGATATTATACAGAATTTTATAAATTTGCTTGTAAAAAAAAGGTTAACATGTTCATACCTGCTGAATTTCCTTTTATTTGCATACACAGCCGTCCATGTCATGTGTTACCACTCCAGTGGATTCAATCAACTGGGACTTGATTCTATTCATGTAAAGATCACCACCACATCATTACTATCTAAACAATACAGCTTAACAATTATGTGAATAATACTTCCATTGTAGTAGATATTATAAATAATATAACTATGACTTAAACTGTATGAGAAAGTCACATATTTTATATGCTAATACTAGGCTGGTTTATGTAAGGGATTTGGACGTTCATATTTTTTGTTATCAGCCTTGTTTCAGAATGCTACACTCCATGGAATCTGAAGGATAGCTACACATATCATTGCATTATTGTTTCAAAACCTACAGACAGGAAAGGTGGTTTGCTTTCCTTACCTTTTGTGATATGTAGTTGTCTCTGGTACCTTTCTTTTATTATTTATCATCATGAGAGTTTCCTTTGCGCATTTGCTAAATTTCAGAATATAAAATATGTAGTTTTAGACTATAACTATATATCATAGTTCTCCTTTTGTCTTTATATCTGTGAAGATGATAGTTTCAGATATCACCCACTTGTTGTCTGCTTCCAGGAATAATCAATTGTGGGATACAGTGAGGAGATTATTTAGTTTTGTTATGATGACAAAACAGAACTTCCCACTCAAAGACAGGGCTGTCTGGATGATGTTTTTTGTGTTATCTATTGCAGTCATTCCCAGATAGTCTGAATCTCATTGCTATACAAATGCAATGTAGCAGATAAAGATTATTATTTGGGCATCACATCCTTTTATGGTATTCTGGCCAGGAAGAGAGCAAGTCTAGACACCAGCATTGTTAGGATCAGTTACCCAACAGTTTGAATACATCCATGCATATCATGAATTGGGTGTTCCTTTTATTCCTGGAAAAGAGTAACTTCTGCATGTTCTTAAGAATCTGTTTCCACACAGTTAACTCTGTTTCAACTTTCCTGCCCTTTACCCAATATTATGACAGTTTTGTTTCTCTCATCTCTCACTGGAATCTTGTATCTAAACTCCCACCTCCATATGTTAAATTTATGTACAGCCTGAAGTTGCCTCAGTACATATTTTAAATTCAGCCTAAAAGTTTCTGTGTACATAGTGAGCTGTAACCTAACTAGCTGTGCAAGCAGAAGGTAACTTAATCTTTTTTTTGAGGGGAGGGGGAGTTTTTTTGCTTTCTTTTTTCTGGTACCGGGAATTGAACTCACGACCTTGCACTTGCCAGGCAGGTGCTGTGCCACTGAGCTAAATCCCCAGGCCAAAAGGTAACTTACTCTTAAAGAACTAAGTCTCAGCCAGTCACATTGCAGGGGTAGATAGAGGGGCATAGGCAGAGACAGGACAAGATCTGGTGGCTGGGTTATGAAACTGAACCCATGCTGAGTGTACACAATGTACTTGATGAAGCTATCTCTTGTGAAATCATTACATGGATTCACTATGTGTCTGCAGCTCCCATGACCTTTATCCCAGCCCAGAAAAAATGCCTAAGACCCTGATTGGCCAAGATTACACCAATCAGTGACAGTTTATTTTGAGGGCCCAGATTACCACTGTAAGTATGAGTACAGTGGTCCTCTGACCTGTGGGAAACTCAGCCCTGTTCTCCCTATCTTGTAGCACTGCTGCCCAGTATATTCTCCCTGCATTCACAACCTTAGAAATGAACTTCTCTTTAGCCTCACTTTCATTCCTGGATTCCTTATTCTCTGCCAAACCTTATTTTCCCACTTTCTGCTGAGAGGCTTTTAGCTTTGAGCCAGCCTCACCTCACTTCTTCATTCTTTGTCAGAGTGAGGACACCAACCCGAAGGCTAAAGGTTGTGGGTAATGCCTAGCTTCTCGGAACTCTGCCAGAAGCAACAACATCAGCCAAGGACCAGTCAACTACAGTCAGCCATCTACTCAAACCCATTTAAAATAAGGCAATGGCGAAGTTTTATCAGATCCAGGAGCTTTTGTGCTTCGTTTTTATTTTCTGTAACTCAGTTCTTTTCTTTTTTTTTTGTGCCTCTTAAGTGTTACCTAGTTTATGGTAGCTCTGGAGTCACTCTAATTCAATAGAATACCTTATTCTATTGAATAAATTGTTCCTTGCTCAATAAAATTAGCTTGAATGAAATATATTTGAGGTTTTGTTTTCACCATTAACTTAGATATCTCATGCAGCTTATAGGAACATCCATAACAATACACATTTCCCATTCTTCTCCCTTAATCTCTTTATATTACTGGTGAGGTATAAATGACCCCTCAGACAGAGCAAGACTACAGAGTAAGATTTTAAGGAATGAAGTGCTACACTTCCTCGAGCAAAGCAACCATATAAACAAGGGAGGGACTCTACTCCAGAATAACTCTCAAATGCATTTAATCCATTGTTATTTGTTCACTGATATTCACACACTGATACACCTTTTTTTTTTTTTTTGGTACTGGGAATTGAACTCAGGACCTTGTGCTTGCCAGACAGGTGCTTATGCCACTGAGCTATATCCCCAGCTAGAGCTTTAATTATACCTTTAACTATCTATATTTCCTTTGTGTGGATTTTCTCCTTTATTCATTGAAGAAAGGCCTTCTATATTAATAACTAAACATCTTTAATACTCAAATTATTATAATAATAAAAAATTCACAAATGAGATAGAGCAATAACATTGGAAAGAATAAAAACATTCAGTAATAGATAAATAAAGAGAAGAAAATATTTCAAGAAGGGTTTAGTTAATAAGAAAAGTGATTCAGAGAAATTGAACATAAAAATGCATGTTAAATTTGGTATTACGAGTTCTGAGCTCATTAAGTTTGCAAATGTGGGTTATGTTCTAGTCACATTTTAACATTAAAATTTTGTCCTATTATGTTTCCACAGTCTTTCATGTACTTTTTGTGTTTTTAATTTGCTCTGATTTGTATTTGTTGCACATGTAAATGTACTGACCAATTTCTTTAACTGTAGAGTTCATAAATATTTCTTCGTATTTTCTTCCTAATGACATTACTATGGTATGGATTTTAAATGTTGCCAGAAGATCAGGATAATAAATGTTAAATCCCCTCCTGTGGTCCAATATATTGAGAGGTCCTGCAATTTTTAAGAGGTGAACCCAATGGGAGAACATAATCAGGGTCATGCCCTTGAAAGGGGCTTTAGTGCAGCATCCCATTCCTTATCACTTTTCTCATTTCCTCCCCTTGAAGTGAAACGCCTCTCCTGTCATACGTTCTTCCCACAAATACAGTGTCTCACTACAGGCCAAAAGTAGTGGGGTCGAGCAACCATGGACTGAAATCTTGTAGGCCAAAATAAATTTTCCTCCTTCAAGTTGGTTATCACAGATGTTTTGTTACAGAAAGAGAAGTAAAAGTAAACATGAATAACCTAGCCACAGTTCAAATGAACGGCTAATCTTCCCTGTCCCATTGGTATAAGGTTTAGTCATGTGACTTGTTCTCTTCAGTAGGATTTGGCTAAAACCATAAGAGGAGCATGTTCTTCTCCGTGATCTTGTCTGCCTTCAGAGATGGAAGGCATGAGCAGAACTGTGCACCTGACACACAGTCTGAAGCAGGGCGGCCCAGACAATCCAAACTACATGAGAGAAATAAATGTATCCTGCCATAAGCCACTGAGATTGGGAGAGTATTTGTTTCGCACCATTGTCACAGCAACATAGTATCAGGTTTTTGGCAAATATTGATTGATGTATGCATGATATAAATAGTGTTTGCACAGTAAAACGTTATAGAAATTGTAATAATTTATAATTTAACTCTCTGATTGGGATTAATTAGATACATTAATTCACTATTGTGGCTGAACAAAATTATTGTAAAATTAATGAATCACAACAAATTTATTGTGTCTTGCCCTTCTGTGAGGCAGAAATTTCACACAACCTACATGGGTAACATCAAGGAATGAAAGAGCTACAGGTTTTTGAAAGCTCTAGGAGAGCAATTTTCATGCGTTTGCCCACAATTATACATTGCCCATTTTTGGACCTCTTTCACCATCTTGAAAACCAGAAATGTCCCTTATACACAGGTCCTCTCTGTTCTGTTCTTGTTCCTCTCTTCTTCCATGTTAAAGAATATTTGTGGTGGCACTGGTATCCATCCAAGATATTCTCTCCATTTTGAAGTCAGCTGACTGACAGTCTTAATTCTTTCAGCAACTTTAATTATCTCTTGTCTTATATACTGGTATGAATGATGGTCTTAATAACATAAATCTACCTGATGGTGATGAGCACAACTTTACTTGGCAAACAAGCTGTTCTTGCAGATAATGAATTAAAAATCTGAAAATAAGATCATTGTGGAGTACAGTGGGTCCTAAATCTATGGTAACTATCCATACTGGTAAAAAGGAAGACAAAAAGTAATAGACATGCAAGGACAGAAGCAGAAATTAACGTTAGGCAGGCACCCATCCCCCACCTTGTGCCCCATGTATGGACCCATGAGAAGCTGGAAAAGACGTGGGAGGATGTGCTTCTAGAACATTCAGGGAGAGGGTTCTGACATTTCACTATGTTGGTTTCAGTCTTTGGTTCTTCAGAACTGTACAACGTTAGGTTTCTGCTCTTAAATCCATCAACTTTGTGGTAACTTGTTATACTGTAGACACAGGCATATCAAAAGTAATAAGCATATAAATTATTCACAGGTTCTGGAAATCTAGACATGGAAATCTCCAGATACTATCATTTTGACTGTCACATTTATGTAATCTGTGACTAAGTGATATCATCATTAAAAATAGTTTAAGTATTTGAACAGTCTCCTCAAGCTGTTCTTAATCTCCAAATAAAGTAAATAGGAGTGACATAGTTCTGCCAAACATGATGTAGTTATCTTGTACACAACCAAAAAAGGGCACTGATGATTTCCCCAAAGACTTAACATGTTGAACATTCTTCAAAACTCTAATTTCAAAGTCTTTCTTGTGCCTGAAGAAAACTTTGGGTCGCTGAGCTGTGGCCCTTTTTAAAAATCACAGGAATGTTGCATAAACCTAAAATACAGTGGCACAGGGTGAATATTACCATTCTTGAAGAGAGGATTAGGGGAATGGAAAGGAGTCAGACCAAAGCAAGTCTGCAGTTCAAAAGTCTGAAACTCTGTTGTTGTGCATCCTGTACCCATCCAGGGCACACTGTCCTGCAATGTGAGTTTAGCAGCCTATGCGCCCCCACTCCTATGCCCTGGCTTGTTGCAGCCCACACATCCTCTTTCATTTCCTCACAACTACAGCTTTGCTATGCAGACAGTCCATGGTACTTGCACTTCCAACTTCCTGCATTCTTTCTTTTACCTTTGCTTTTATTCTCATAGTTTCACATATTGCCCTCTCAAGAAGCCCCAACAGGGAATCTGATGATGTCACTTTTTTTGTCTGGCTTTCTAAACTTTCTTTTGAGTGTGGGTGGAAGCTTCCACAACCCTACAACTTTCGAATTCTGCATGTCTGAAGAACTAGCATTATGTGAGTAATACTAAAGTCCTTCCCCAGTGCAGCTAGCAGCCAGTAGGACTTTGGCCACTGCTGCAGGGAACTGTGAGGGCCTAGATTCTGAGGACAGTGAAATGCATCCTGGAGAACCAATTTCCTCAACACCTGTTCTCAGATAGGGAACTCATGGATTCTCTTCTCAAATGAAAGTTGCACCCTTGAGCCTGCAACAGGTGACATCTTGCTGGTTCCTGAGTTGACTTTAGGATACTTCTTTTCTTGTCCTGTATCAAGTAATGACTTTCTTTTTAATGGCGCTAGTCTCTTCAGCAACTATACTTCCTATGGCCTCAATTTTATACAAGATCCTCTTTTGGTCAAAAGGTTAAAGATTTCTCAAACATCTCCCCTCTGATTTTTGTTTCTAATTTTCACAATAAGTCGGGATAAAAACAGACAGTAGTACCCACACCACAGCGTGAATTATGAGCTCCTTTGAAATTTCCTCCTCAATTTTAGTTAGTTCTTCTTCTTCAGTTAGTTCTCTCTCTGACTCATCCTCCTGTAATCACTTTGGAGTCCAAGGCAGAGGGTTGCATAGTAAAGCCCTCTTGGGAAAAATTAATAACTTAGCAAAACACTTTCTTAAAGAAAAAACTGAAAAAAGTGTTTGAGAATGTACCATAGTGCAAGGACCCAGGGCTCACACGCTAATACTGGGGGAAAAAAAGGGAAGATTTTTATTTCTGATGCATAGGATTTTCAAGCTATGGTCAGCTTCCTCTTAAGCAGAAACTTCATGGCAGAAGGGCAGGGCGGACTAAAACAGCTCACTTCTTGGGAGTCAGGAGACAGAGTAAATTAAAAGAGCATGGGGGAGGAAGAAGGTAGGAACCAAACACAGCCCCCAAGGACACCCAGACACACCCCAAAGTGTACTTTACTGATCTAAGCATTTCTCAGGCAAATCAAATTGGCAAACTTCACCACCACACAGATGTATTATTTTTTAAAAAACTCATTTTTTTTTCAACAACAATGTAGATTTCCAAGACTAATTTCCCCTTTGCACTTTCATCTGAAGTTTCAGTTCATGATCATGGGTAAAATATGGAATGATCTACCTGTGTTCAGAAAGTTATATGCATATTCATTTTGTTCTTATTGCATTGGTCACTTAGACTTTGTCAGAATTAGATTTGTCAGTAAATGAGACTACCAACTAAGTATTTTTTTGTGAGTTTACATGTGATTTGACACTAGTCATTAATAAATTTCTTACTAATGGGATTCTATGTTGACACAGTGTGATCATTAACTTAGGGCACAATTTTACTACAAAATGAAAATAGAAAAGCAACTGCCCTCCTTTCCACCCTGCTTGATTACAGTCAGTAATTTAGGTAACATTTGTATCAATTCACTGCAATTGTGTTATTTTAAATTACACAGCAAAGCAGAAGTCTTTCAATTGTGAAATATTTTGATGTAAAGCAATGCAGCAGAATTTCCTTTCTTCAGTCTAAATATATAACCTATATAGTCTTTATCTGTCTGGGAATATACAGATACATACTCAGCATTTTAAGTGCAGTTTCACTTTTCCATTATGACTCCCTTGTAGGAAACAAGAACACTCACAAAATTATGTTGGTACATATCAAGAACAAAGGCTTTTTCAACTGAATATATTGCATAGCCCGGAAACATGTTTTCAGACTTTTGTCACAGTTAGAAGTAGTGTTGATTTCACCACGGTGAAGTTCTGAGTATTTGGGCTAATAAGCACAACTTCCTTTTGCAATACAACCTCTTAACCTTCTTCCCAACTAGTTCCATTACAGAATAAGATAAAAATACTGTGGGCTAACAGAATTTTTGAACTCTTTCCCTCATTATGATGATGTACGTTCCTAAGTACATTGTATGAATTCTTCCTAGCTCCCTTCTTGATTTTCTCTGGTGGAGAAATGAAATAAGATCAACGAAAACAAACAGAAACTCTTTCTCTTTGCAAAGGGAGGTGGACAGAGCTAGAAGGATGGAAGTGGGAAGGACAGGGAAGGGGAAGAGGAAGAAAAAGATTTGATATGTACTATGACCATGAGTCAGCTCTCCAGGATGAATGTAAGCATCTCATTCTGCAAATATGTGCTAATAGAAATTAACAGAAAACACACACACAAGCCTTTCCCTAAGCCATTACTATCCTATTGGCTGAGTGAAGAGATGGAACTAAAATATCTAGAAGAGCCCTTTAAAATGAACTTTCTCATTTGGAAATGATATTGCCTGTGCTCCGTGCATCTCATACCTAATGGTGAGCGTTCCAACGATCATCTTGGGTCCCTGAGTATGAAAACTGTAGTAGTAAGACAGAAGCAAAGAGTATAAGTGAAAGAATTATTTGTGAAATCACCAGGCCAGCCCTGCAATAGCTTCCTCTATTATCCTTTCACAGGAGGTCAATAATCAATTTATTTAAGGAACTAAAGCCTGCATTACTTTACTGCTTTACGTTGTCAAGTTCAATTCTCACTTTATAAATATTTTCTTTTGTACATCTGAACTTTTTTTGGTTTTACACATTCAATTTTCAAATCATCTTTCCACTCTAACATCAGAAAGGTTAATTTGTGTGCTTTAGTTCTGCCCAGATTTGTATACTTCCCTTATAATATAGTGCATTCAAATTTATTGGGAAATTTAAACTTCTTGCACAAGTTGATTTAGCATCATCAGTCAATTTATGTTTATACTAATGCTGTGTTTGAAACATTCAGGTGTTTACTAAGTATTTCTGGTTGAATTAACCATTATATTTTTAATCTGTCTACTAAGGTTTCACACAAAATCAGAGTTACAGTTGATGTTTACAAAGAAAAATGTGATAAATTTAAATCTGGATATACAGGTGAAATAATAATGATCAGCAACTAAAAAATTTTTGTTCCCTAAAGCATACAGAGTCTCTGTTGTTCTTTGCCCACAGCTCTTCCAAAATTTTTTGATCCTTTTAGATAAAGAATTTGTTAATACTTTAAAGTTTTAAACTTAAGATCTATAGAGATTTTTTGAGCCTGATGTGTGATAGTTTTACTTAAGTAAGAAAATTCATACCACTTTTATAGCAACAATTCACCTACAGGCATTTTAGGGATACTAAAACTGCAGTAAGAAAAATAGGAGATGTTTGAAAAACCTAACTCTGGATAAAATATACTAAAAAACAAAAATTGGAAACTTCATGAGTTTCCATTGAGGTATTTCTGGTTGAATTATTCCTTTTCTGTTTTCAGAACTTCTATTCTTGATCTCTCACAGTCTTGCTTAACTCAAGTATTGATCTAATCTATGTCTGTCATAAACATGTGTTTGGTAGCCTTTTATCCTAATAAATTTGAACTTCTTTCTTGTGTATTATTACATGTTTCTTATGCCTCTTTTCTGGAACCTATCTGTTATGCACTGAATTGCATCTCTTTTCTTCCTCAAATTCAATAATGACGTCATTCCCAATAGGAGCGTATATGGAGACAGAGATATTATAGGTCACTAAGGTGTAGTACAGTCTTAAGAGTCTTAATCTAATAGGATATGTGGCCTTGTTAGAACTAAACAGGAGATGGGGAGGGACAGAGAGATAGACAGAAAGAGACTGATTTTAAGAAGGCATCTGCAAATCAGGAATGCTAGCCTCCCAGTG
Organism: Chinchilla lanigera; assembly: GCF_000276665.1. Classification (NCBI taxonomy): domain Eukaryota; kingdom Metazoa; phylum Chordata; class Mammalia; order Rodentia; family Chinchillidae; genus Chinchilla; species Chinchilla lanigera. The sequence goes on along the minus strand of NW_004955435.1, from coordinate 9,970,194 downwards.
TCTGAGCATGACAGCACCTTGATTTGGTAATTTAGCCTCCAACACAATGGCAAAGTGCATTTCTATTGTTTAAGCCAACCAGCCTGAAGTACACATATACATTGCTCATCGCTGTAGATATCTTATGAAAAGTGAATCGTTAGAGGATATCATCATTGTACTTACACAATCCAAGAGACACCAGTAGGTAGTCCTATGGGGGTCAGCACCAGAAGTGTGGTCTGTGGACATTGACTACAATGTCATTATATCGTGCATCGCTGAACTTTATTGATGCAGCCTGAGAAAGCTAAGGAACTGTGTTATTTTAACTTATATCATTATTATCTGGGTAGTTTTTTTCCTATTGCATTTTAAGTTTTAAGCGTTATGTTTTATTCTCCCTGTAATCATTACCATTCAGTTTCTTTCAGCATTACCTGTTCAGTTAGATATTCATGAATGACTGAAAGAAATCCTCACATGAAATTGCACCTAAACAAGAGCAGAATGTCATAGCATATGGACCTACAGTCACCATAAAGTTCACAAACTCAGACTCTCAGACACTGACTGTAGCTCAGGCACTTTATCTAGAAGCAAATAATTTAGATTACGGCCAAAAATAGCACACAATGCCTGACTGACATGAGCAATAGACTATTGTTCTTCTATATTTTTAGTGTATGTTAGTCAAGCAAATAACGGGTTCAATTCTGACACACTCATCCACGCAGAGAACATATTTTGGTCATTTTTATTCCCACCATTCCCTGCTTCTTTCCTCCCTTGACTGCCTGGATTCCTTTTTTCTTTTCTAATAATCTGAATCCCACTTTCTTTTCATCTCTTTTAAAGACTATTTTCATTTTATAAATCATTTTTAGTTTATGAATATGAGGGAAATATGTGATATTTGACTTTAAGTCTGGCTTATTTCACTTAAAATGTTGATCTCCAGTTATGTAGCTTTTTCTGCAAATGTCATGATTTTTTGTGACTAATTAATATTCCATTGTGTGTGTATATATATATGACATTTCTTCTCTATTCATCTATTAAGGGTCATGTAGGTTGTTTTTGTAGTTTAACTACTCTGAATTGTGCTGCAACAACTATAGATATGCAGATATCACTGTACTATGCTGACTTTAATTCTTTTAAGATAAAATAAAATAAAATAAAAAAGAATATGCTGAGGAATGGTATAGTTGGGTCAGATGGCAGCACTATTTTTAGTTCTGAGAAACCGTCATACTCACTTCCATAGTGGCCATACCAATTTACATTTCCATCAGCAGTATAGAGAATTCCTTTTTCCATGCCTACCTGCCAATGCTTATTTATTTATTATTTTTGTATTTTTAAGGATAGCCATTCTGATGAGAGTGAGATGGAATCTCAACGTAGTTTTAATATACATTTCTTTTTATTTTATTTTAAAGATTAAAAAAACTCACAAAACAAAAATGACAAAATCAAAACAACACAAAAACAACAAAAATGATATATTCCTGGCTAAAGATGTTGAACATTTTTCATACTGTCATTGGGCTATTTGTACTTCATCTTTTGTGAATTTAAATGTTCTATATATTTTATATTCTTATGCCTATCACAATAATACTTTTAAACTGAATATTTTGAAGAACACACCTGATCCCAATTCTGGTTCAGTATTTCCAGATTAAAATCCCCAGAGTTTGTATTTTTAAAATTATTTGGACAAAACTGATGTAGACGGCCTAGAGACTTCCTTTGGAGAGCGATCCATTTTTTCTTCTTTATATAGTTGCTAGTTTTTGTACATGTGACAATGGCTTTCATGACACTCATAGAAATTAAAAGAGAAAATGTGGAAAGAGGACATATCCTGATAAAGCTGTTATTGTAATGGCAGTGGAATATTTTCAGTGAGCCCTGAAAAACAAATTGGAGTTTATCATTCCAGCTACCCAGAATTTCACCTGTGAGCGAAGTTGCATGCCTTCTAATAGTTTTACACTTAAATGACTTTTAGAAATTAATGATAAACAGGGGCTGG
>NW_004955435.1:9960442-9968071 GCF_000276665.1 Chinchilla lanigera | reverse complement strand
GGTTCCCGGTACCGGAGAAAAAAAAAAAAAAAAAAAAAAAAAAAAATTAACGATAAACAAATCTAGCCATAAGGGTGATATATTAATGACTAACCAATGAAAATAATTTAATCAGGTGAGCACAATGAATATATCCCTGTTACAATGGCATGGGATAATGAAGTAATAACGGAGACTATGTAGTGTATCTTGATCAGAAATATTAATAGGAACAGTCTTATTTTAATAAATAGAATCAAATTAAAAGATAACTACAAAACTATGAGAAAACTAGAACAACCATTATTGAAAGAATGATTGAAAATACACCACATCCACTGAATATCTTCTTGTATTACAGATACTGTGACAGATCAGATTAAAAAATTTTCTAGTCAGTATCTTCATTCCCAATTTTTAGAGGAGGAAATTGAAACCAAGGAAAGCTAAATAACTTTTGGAACAAGTTAAATTGAAGTAGAATTTTCTTAATGCAATATACCTAAACAACTATTTATATAACTTAGGTTATAAATATTTGCAGAATTAGGTAATGTTTCACATTTGTGCAGTTAGATGCTTTATTTTTATTTCAGAAGTAGTGATGAATACATAGTGGTACAATCACCATAATTATTCTCATGAAACAAGTTATGGATTTTTGAAATATTTGGGTTATGCTGTGATGATAATAACATTTCCTAGACTAATGAAATCTGTGCACTAGAATTTACTGCATATATTAACCAAATATGACAAACCACAGCACAGTTTTGAGAAAGAACATATAAATGAAATAGTCATGCATTCTTTTCTATGCAACACTATTTTTCTCAAAGGGAGAGTTTTTAAGACCACAGTAGTTGTGTGATTCTCTTGATTATGTGACTCTTTGTTCCTTCTAGTAGCATTAGGCTTTTCAATAAAACTGGACTAAACATAAAAATGACCCTTATCTCAGGACAGTGTGGCTACAAAATAGAAAAGCTTAGTTATATATGCATAAGAACTTCAACAACTTCCATTCTTAGCACAGCTTTTTCTGGAAAGCACTTGTCATTATCCTTGGCCAATACAAAAACATTTTTCTCTGAAGCTTATACATGGCTAGGGCTTACCATTGTGAGCAAAGGAGTTGTAAAGTCTGTGTTCTTCTAATTGTTATCAGTATAAATATAGACTCTTCTACTATGTGCTGAAATCAACATACATTGAAAAAGAGGAAGAGAGACAGAGAGATGTGAAAGAGAAAAGAGAGAAGAGAGAGGAAAAAAGAGAAGAAACAGAGGAGAGAGAAAACTTTTAGAATACAATTTTTAATGGACTATAAATCCTTATAGACTTATTGCCAAAGCTACAATCATTATACAGTCAAATAATCGGAAAATATTCAAACATCAGTCACCTGGTGAATTCTTTAAGGGTTGCTGAGTGTGGTGGACTTTTTTCTTTTCTTTTCTTTAAATTTCTTTTCTTATTTCTTTCCTTTTCTTTTCTTTCTTTTTTTTTCTTTTCTTTTCTTTTCTTTCATTTTTTCTTTTAACTTTTTGTCTTGTCTTTTCTACTTAACATAAGGTTAAGCCTTTCTACTGCTCACTAAGTTGAAATCATTTACCTATACCCACTATCTGCAATTTAAAATTTATTATTGCACAATATTTGACTGTAACTTTAAAATCATGTTCTGTTTTCTGAACAGTTTTCTTCAGTGAGAGTAGAATTCAAATAATGTTACTTTGGTCATATTAAAACGTCAAACTTAGTTCTATACCTTTATCTTATTCAAACTGATTTACCATAAAGTCAGATCCTATCCCTTCTAGATATATAGTCCAGTGGTATCTCAGTTGATGAACTTAATCCATTCCACAGTTCTGAGGAAGATGCCTGAATTCTTGTTCCTCCTTCCAGGTGGGGTTTGCCCATGGAAGCAAACTTTGCTAAAGGCGCGTGTTAGTGAATTCAATTGTTTGCAGAAAGAAGTATTCGTGAACTGTAAAATTTAAAATTTACTTTTATTTAGCATTGATAAACCAATTTGTGGTATAACACTACAAATATATTTAATAATAGCTTTGTGAAATATTTCCAGCTTTGGCTTTGGTGCTATGGAACAAATTAGATTTTTTAGCTCTAAATCCTTGACTATCTCACTAATGTAGTTACCACTCTAGACAATTTATTACTGTTGACTAATAAAGGCTTTTTCATTTCTAAATCATCTTTATATTGTTTTTTCCCTGCTTCATTGTTTTCTCAAAATATTCCTGGTAAGGAGGAGTATGAAACGATGTGTGGAAGAATTTATTCCTTATCCACATAGGATTCTAAATTTGGGGTTATTCGTTATTATAACTGAAATGTATTGACTGACTTATATGCAGAATCTGGAAACAGTGTTTTATGTTATATCTTCTTTAATAATTTCAAAGGTACTTTAATATTTTCACAGGGAAGGTACTATTTTACCTGTATGTTTTTGATGAAATAATGAGGTTGATGCAATTAATGTACCAAAGACACAGAAACAGGAAGTAGGAGAGTTAGGATTTAAATCCGGGCACTCTGGCTGCAAGGATGTCACTACTCTGTATATTTAATGGTAAAAGATATTTGCGTACAGTCCTTTTGTATAAGAAGGAAGAGAGTTCCCATTTCCAGTTCTGGGATTTGGAAACTTGCTGCTGCATTTTGCACATAATATCCCTTTCCTATTACAACAGGAGATGTGGAAGTGCAAGCATTTTAAGAAGAGTTGTTTATGTTCAAGAACCTGCAAATTTAAGTACAAGCATTTTAAGAAGAGTTGTTTATGTTCAAGAACCTTCAAATTTTTGTCAATTATTGACACACAATTTTTAAAAGGAAAGAATTTGTAGCAAACACATACCCTTCCCAATATTAACAACTTAGGTGATCCCAAGTGAACAGCAGATTTCTCACTGAAATATCATGGCCAATATTACATATCTTGAGATTTTGGTACACCAAAAGTCAAGGATGAAATTATCTTTCTTAGGAAATTTACAGGTAAAAAAGTGTCATTTATTTTGAGGATGGGACTCAAACAAAATATAGAATGGTATTTTTTTTAATCACTTAGCAAAATATATTTCCCCACATCTGTGTCCATTTATAACGAAACAGGAAAAACTATCAGCTTTTCTTCCCCTCCAGTGAGCTTGAATGAGTAACAACATCAACCATAATGTTAAAGGAGAACCAAGTGATAGGGCAGTTTAATGAATAATATGGCTACTGGCAAAGTCAACTGAAAAATACTCTCACTTATTGGCTTCTGGAAGCAATGTCCAGGGGGAAATTCATAAAGCTCATGGATCTAAGTTAAATCCAAGAAGTTCATCCATGACAATATCATGAATCAGAACAGTGGCCCCATAAAATAATGAGTGTTTATTAGGTTACAAGGTGATTGACAGTGGGTGCATCAGTATGGCAACGTGAGGATTTACAGACAGAGTCACTGTGGAAGGTACCTTTTGTACTTGGAGTCGTTAATCCCTGATTCTTTGGGAGTGAAAACGCTCATTTAAGAAGGACAAGGACGAACTAATGAAACCAGCTGATTTGTGTCCTGGGGAAAATCTCTGCTTTTCCTAATTTTCCTCGAGTTTAATTTTCCTCAGTCTCTGACACCAGCTTCACACTGCATCGAGTCTATGACTGTTTCCTCAGTCCGTTCAGAATCCCTTCCGACAGAAGCCAGACTAAAACTTCCGTCCAACATTCTCTAAAATTATAGGAGTTGAGACTAGAGCATTTCCCAATGAGTGAGACGCTTTCCAACTTCCAAATAATATGAAAAATCAGTCACAAAATTGCAAAAATCCTAAATTTTAATACTCTTAGAAAAATGAGAGCCTAAGATTTAGCAAAACCAAAATAAAACCAAACAATTATCTTTTCTGTTTTTCACAAATCCACTGAAATGAAGCTGAAACAAATCAGAAGAGATGGGAACTTGTGAAGTCAAAAGCTAAGATTGCCTTTTGTTTGGAAACAGGGACAGGAGAATATTGAAGAAGCCATCACGATATAATTAGTTGCTCACTTTTATTTGTTGCCATGCTTTGTGTGTGTGTGTATGCACACGTGTATGTGTATGTGTGTGTCTGTACTGCTGTTTTTTTTTTTTTTCCTGTACCAGAAATTGAACTCATGACCTTGTGCTTGCCAGGCAGGCACTGTGCCGCTGAACTAAATCCCCAGCCCCTGTCTGTATTGCTGACAAGGGTGGATAACTGCTGCAAAAAAAGTAATGGCAATAGGCAGATATAGCTTGTATAAATCCTACGCATGGTACTTCAAGAAATACAAAGATTTTAGAACTGAAATGAGTTTTTAAGTTCACAGTTTTCATACATGAATTTGTTTAATGCTATGAACACAGTAGGCAAATGCATGCATTCTTCTAGAATCTCACGTGAAAGTTAGGAAGTTTGTCAACTTGATTGGCCTTAGAGCTTCTTAGGAGTTTAGTCAACCATACTTCTGGGTTCATTTGGGTGGGTCATGGAAGTGTGACCTTGGGTACTGTATCTGCTTCCTAGGTTTTTCTTTCAGGAATTGTTCTTCAGTGCTAATTATCAGCCACTATGAATTGAGCTGCTGAGTTCCAACACTCCCTTCCACCATGATATATCTGCTGTAGGCCCTGTGACTATGGTCTAAATCCCTGGAAACCGTTAGCAAAATCAGAAACCTTTCATTTTTAAACTTCTGTTCTTTGGGTATTTGGTCCTAATGTTCATGGATACTTTCCATTATTCGAATATTTAGTGTAGGTTACAGATTTTTTGTAAAGGCAATTAAAAGTAGCACTTCTTTATTAGGCAAAAGTTAGATACCAAAATAATTAGTAAAATATGAAGAATGTTGCAAATATTTTAGAGATAAGGCAAGCCCTTTAGCTTCTTAAATATATTTTAAATCATTGCAATGCAAACCGTCATTGACTAGTGCACCCCACAGTATATTGAACCATAAGTTTACATCTACATACCGCAAAAAGAAAAAAACTTTGAGAATAATCTCTTGAGCTAATGAAGATTATCCTCAGAAAATTATGCAAATTGGAAAGGATAATATTTAGAAAAAATAGTACAATACTTCTTCAGTAGAAAGATTACTGATAAACTTCATTTCAAAGAAGACTGTGTTTGGGGGAGTTCCAAGGAAATTTGATTTCTTATTCCCAAGCTCCAAGGATGCATATATTTTAGAACTATAGAAGCAGTAATTGACCTAGGTAGGTATTGCCCAGGTTAGAAAAACTAAAGTTTCTGACTTCTTAATTAACAGAAGTCTGATCTAACATTCTTAATGCTCTGACATTATTTTTCAAATTATTAAAATAAATTATTTATTGACTGTAATATCTTTTATTCTAGCATTATAATTAAAATATTTCCTTAAAAAACTTAATTTTCCAACAAAATTTTCATATGCATCATTATACTGCTACCCAGTTAAAGACATATCTACACTCATTGTGATTTCTCTAATCCCTGAAGTTTCTAATTGCAAACAGTATAGAACTGTATAGCTCTCTTTTTTGCTGTTGTTACTCATTTAATCCAACTCTGCTAACAAAATATAATTTGTGTAATTTTCATCCACAGCAAAATTTTAAGACTCAACTGATGGTCATAGATGTGTTTAATTTTTGAAAATATTACAGAAGTACTGAGCAAGGAAGTACATTCTCACTTTAGAGAAGTAGCATCTTAAGTTTTTAATTTAGATAATTCCTGTTAATTATTCTCTAAACTCCTATATCTGCAATTTATTTTGTGATTATTTTATGTAATTATTTGTGAGTTGCATTAATCTCCTATTGTGAGATAGATTGACATATATTCCCTTTCATTTAAATGTATTTTTGTTTGATCTATTTTAAGCCTGTTCTATCAGTAGCATGAAATTTGTAAATATCATATATTCTTTAAGGTTTGTACTTTTATTTTTTAAAACAATATTTTGGACAATGCTGTTTGCTTTAAGATCTACCATTCCCAGAAAAATTAAAAACATTATATCACAGCAATATCTGTGCACCTATGTTTTTAGCAGCACAATTTGTAATAAGTAGATCTTGGAAACAACCCAAGTGCCCATCAGCTGAGGAATGGATAAAAAAGATGTTTGTTCGTTTTTTTTTTTTAATATAATTGGCTACCACTCAGCCATAAAGAAGTATAAACAGTAGACCGTCATAGGTAAATACATGCAACTTAAGACCATACTCATAGGTTTAATAAATCAGTCTCATAAATATACGTTAACATCATATTGTCTCACTAGTGTGAGAAGCGAAATGAGTACTTAAAATCGAAAATGTACAATAAACATTGTGAACTGGGAAGGAGCTGTTCAAAAGAACAGACAAACACGTGGGGCAAAAGGAAAAGAAAGGAGGGGAAAAAGAAAAAGTACATACACAAGATAATTAAGATAATGATAGAGGTAGTTTCTCCTAGTCCAAAAGAAATGTTTATGCAAATATTATTTAAACCAGATATCATTCCTATATCTTGTATTCTCAATAGCTGCTATGCAGAGAACAATAAGCAATGTATTAATTACTGTAACTCTCCAACTAACCTGTTTTGAAACTCTGTTGTATTGTTATTTTCATTTTTTTCCTCTTTAAAAAAATAAAAATATCTCCTTTTCTGGAACCTGCTGGCTCCCCCGAGGAAGCCTGGAAGCGTCAGTGTGGGCTGATGCATGAGACACAGATCTCTAGGAAATTTTAAAAATGGCTTTCTCTTATCTTTTACTGTAATAAATGCATTTTGATGAAATATTTAGTAATTCTCTTTCCTGTTTTTTTTTTTTTTAATTTGATCCATCTGATGTTTTGTATTTTGCTATCTAGGATTCTAATTACATGTACGGTGCACTTCTTCATAGTATTGTCTGTGTCTCCCTCTGTTTAGTGTGTTTCTCCTTCTTCTCCTTCTCCTCTCCTCCTTCTCCTTCTCCTTCTCCTTCTCCTTCTCCTTCTCCTCTCTTTCTCCTCTCCTTCTCCTTCTCCTCCTCCTTCTGCTTCTCCCTGTCCTTGTCCTTCTTCTTCTCCTTTCCTTCTCCTTTTCCTTCTCCTTTTCTTCCCCTTCTCCTCCTTCTCCTCTCTTTCTTCCCCTTCTCTTCCTTCTCTCCATTCCCCTTTCCCTCTCCTTGTCTTTCTTCTTTTCCTTCTTCTCCCTCTCCACCCCCTTATTCCTCTTCTGTTCATTTTTGTTTTCTTTGATCTGTCAGTACTTTTTCCACAACTTTTCTAGACTTCAGTATATACTCCCATAAAATAATTACTTCAACTGTGTCTAATATCTTGTTACTACCTTTTGGTTTCCATTATTCCACAGTATAGTTAGCCCTATGTGTATACAGATTCCACATGTGCAGATTTAACTAATCTTGGATCAAACACATATTTAAAAATTCCAGAATATTCTAAAATACTAAACATGAATTTCCAACTTGCCAAGAATGATGAATATCCCACATTAATGAAGTGACATACGGGTATACACCGTTAGAGTCTCCTGCTATTTCACAGATCCCCAACTTCTCTGTAGAACTCATTGTCTAAACACTGCTCACCCTTGTCTTCTTGATATACTCACT
>NW_004955435.1:9942087-9960196 GCF_000276665.1 Chinchilla lanigera | reverse complement strand
TTTTTCCATTCTCATTTGTTGACCTGTCTTCACTTAACGAAGCTTTAATTATTGAAATTACTCGGCAATTTTACTTCATAAAAGAATTTATTGTGAGAAAGTCATAAATATCAATATCATCCTACCGCAAATAAGTAAATATTATCTACTTTTAAACTTCTTTATTTTATCCTCCCCTAATAGTCTTGATCCAAATACATAAGAAAACGTTCAGGAATTTTTCAGGAATTTTGTCTCTTTGTTCATTGCATGCCAGATTGTTCACTGTTTGTTCGGTTGATTCCTTCTCTTCACCAATTGGAATGTCAATAACTTGAGAAGTTTTTCGTTTTCTATACGTCCTTTTAGCTAGCACTTTTTCCTCTATTTCCTGTGAACTCTGTTGAAATTATTCTCATTCATTGTCTTTATTTTTATATTTCTTCTTCATTTTTCATCAATCTACTACCAGTGAACTCTGTCTCTTTCACCTTCTACAAGCATTTTATAACATAGGCATTCCTCATCATTATTAAATCTAATAGGAATATTGTAATTTTTTAGTATTTATCTTAATATTATCAGTTTACACTTTGTCAGTTCTTCTTATTTAAACACTTTCTTCATTTTGCTTTCTTGACAATTCCATCTATTTTCCTTCATCCTCATGGGCAAGTACTTCTTCGCCTCCTTCACAGGCTTTACTTTTATATCCATCTTTAAATCAGGTATTCCCAAAATTCTAAATGCATTATGCTCAGAATAAATTAGGTTCTGATTGTGTTTGTAGAAAATGATACTTTTTGCACAGTAAGGCTAAAGCGGCTGTTATAAAATTGTTTTCAACTTGATCATTTGAGTGTATCCTTTATTAGATGATCAAATTCTTATAGAAAGAAATTATACCCTATGGAATGTTGAATATAATCAATACTTGGGAGCATGAAAGAATTTGATAAATATTTGCTTAATGAATGAATGAAAACACTGGTATAAGCACAGGTTGCCTGCTGTAGGTAGAGATGAAACTTCTAGATCTAAAATTAAACTTTGACCAATTTTTCTTTTGCATATGCAAATAATGTCCTCTATATCCCCAAACTTCTGCTACTATTTGGCAACCACAATTGCTGTCTAAATCAGTTCACCGAATATGTTTGGAATGTGCACAATATACAAGATTGTATGGAAAAATAAATTGTCATTCTTTATTACTCTATAATTTCTTTAAAGTTGAAACATGCAGGAATGACAGAACTTAGCTAAAATGTGTAAAATTTACATAATTCCTTCAAAATAATAGAAGAGAGACAGTTGTATTTTATATCAATATTTCTTAATAAATGGTAAAATAAAACATATATTATGTAATAAACCTATATATATTAAATATCTGTTATTATATATTAATAGAATTAATATATATTACACAATATAATATTACATTATATATTAATGTTTAGTTATATACATAGTAAATTTGGGTATGAGACCAAAATCATTATATATATTTGGTAGAGTAGTCACATTTATTTCAAAGAGAATAAAAGAAAAGGACACAAAATAACAACAACATGAACAAAAACAAAGCAAAGCAAAAACAATAACAATGATACAAGATTTCAAAACAAAATTATAGGTATTAATAGTGATTCCTGTGTTACACATTGTTGTCTTCAGTAAAGTTGCTCAGATTACCAGATGTAAGGCTGCAAGGTTGATCAAACTATTAAAGAGAATAAAAAGTAAAAATAAATAAAATCAATTTTATTAACTTAATAGAATGAAAACATATCTAAATTATCCTCTTCACCATATTAAATTTTTATTCATATATTTTATTAGTACCAATCAAAAATGGGCAAGTGATATGAACTGACACCACAGAAGAAGTAAAAATGGACAATAAAATTATGGAAAATATTTAACATTGCTGGCCAGTATAAAAATTCAAATTAAGCAATACTAAATTTCCATCTTCTCCCACAAAGAATGGCTGTCAAGATGTCAAACAATAACAAATGCTAGTGAGGCTGTGGAAGGAAAGGAACCCTGATATGTTGCTGATGAGAACGTAAACTAGCACAGTCACTATGGAAACCAGTACTGGGACTCCTCAAAAAACATAAGCAAGACATTCCATTTGACCCAGTGTTCCTCTTTTAGGTATCTTCCTTGAAGAGTTAATGACAACATATTTCAATGATACATGCATTCCCATGTCTATAGCAGTGCAGTTTATAACACCTAAATCTTGGAAGCAGCCTATAGTTATGTTCACCAACTGTGTATTGTTCACCAATATATAAATTGGTAAAGAAAATGTGGTATTAACACAGAATAGATTACTGATCTGTAGAAAAGAATAAACTGTTTGGGAAAATGGTTCTACTTTGAGACCATAATTTTTGGAAAAATAAATCAGACACACAATCTTAAATATGACATGGTTCCTCTTATTTGAGAAAACTAAAATAAAAATAAAGAGCAAACTAAAGATAGATAACAGTAAACAGGGGATACATGTTTAACAAAAGGTAAAGGGACCAAGAGACGGAGGGATGGGGGAGTACGGGGAAGGAAAGTGCATGAGAAATGGAACAAGGTGTGTTACGTATCTGCGCCAATTACTGACAAGGATGGAAAATATTATCACTGAAAAATTTTACATTGCTTTTGTATTTATAAAGTCTCCAAAATTTAGCACTCACTTTGTGCTATGACATCACAATTTTGATGCAGAATTTTTACTACAGTTCATGCTCTTTATATAGTTGTCATAAAATTGAGAGTTAAAAACTGGTTGCACATATCCAAATTTATGTCAATATTTTCTAGAAAATCAATGAAATACAAAAAATAACACATCGCTTAATATCTGCATGCTACAGACTAAATTAGTTACTCTTTTTCAGCAGAGTTAATTTGATTTTGTAATACAAGCAGAGCCATGTAAAAACTGCATGGTCAAAGTTCATTCTTTTGCTAGTGTGGTGGTATATATACTAGCTTCAAAGGGATGTTGCCTAAAATAAGTCCCATTTTAACTTTATCAACACTGAAAAGCTCTCTTCAGGCTTTTTCTTCTTACTTTCATAGGCCAAGCATGGGATTTTTTGAACACTGATTTATACTCCGAAAAAGCATCAAATCATGTCTGTGTATTTGTTTTCTGTATCAACAGTGTTTTTTACATTGCACTACTCAACAAGAGCTTTATTTCTCAATGGTAATTCAAATCTCATTGACATGCAGTATGCTATCAGCGAGTAAACATCAATCATGTTATCATATTTTTGCCTTTGGTTATTAAATAATTGGTAATCAAATCTTTTCTTCATGCAAAATCGTAGTTTGATAACAAAGCACTGTAATTCTTTGTAAGACTCTTCACAACTCAACGAACACTTGCAACAGCTACAAATCATGAAATTCCTTTTGTATTTTTTTTAATGGGTATAAAACCTGGTGATTTTTACTATTGTATGTTTTAAGAAGTACATTTGTGACAATTGTATATCTTTTACCTCAGACAGTTGAGAACAAACATTTTCAATATGTGTTCTACAATGCAAAACACAAACAGTTTAAGAAATCCAACAGATCTGGATCACAATCTTTAAACTTGCAACACTATTTTTTACAAATACAAATGATTTGAGAGTTACTTGTGGTATGGTTTTCATTTTGGAGACTGGCTATAATATGTTATTTCTTTGTAAATTTGAAAGGTCTTTGAGGACAAAATATCATACTCAGTATGAACTGACCTGTACCTATTACTTTACCCAATTCATCTGAATCCAAAATATGTGAATTTTAATATTTTTAAAAAATTGATCATTGGCATTACTATAAAGGTACTGCATTCTGTGGACAATTGTTTAGTGGCATTTGAAAATATTCACATTTTACTCAATTTATTTTTTCTTTCACTTTAAAATTTACAATGATATTTTCATAACTAAAACAATTTACCACAATAATAACTATTCATTATTTTAAATGAAATTTGAAAATTAAGTATTTAAGCAAAATTAAACAACTGGACAATTTATAGCAAAGTTCCTGCTAAAGAAGTCTTACAGATTATCTTATGGAACTCTCATAATGTGGCTTTTTTATCTTGATTATTTATCTTGGCCCATGGTTTGCCCTTTAGTTTAGAAACTCTGTAACTGTCACCTTTCTGACACAGATTCTTTTTATGCCCCTAAGGGCAACTTATTAAAACTAAAATTATATGCATTTATGCTTAATGAGCACTAAACACATTACATGGGTGAAAGTACGTATTTTAGTCTGTGTGGAAGAGGAGTTCTTGGTGGGAAATTTGTCAGAACAAGTTGCAGTCAGGAATGCTTATTCATTATTTCACTATTTCTTGATAGAATCCACCAAACTGGGAAGACTCAGATTGTCCTCATCCCCATACATGTCACCGTAATATCCTGTGCTCCCACTGTTTTCTCTGCCAGCTGTAACTCCCCTGTTCCTGGCAGAAAATGACTAGAAACTTTCAGCTTGTACTTTACTTGCTCCCCTTCTGTCATACCTACAAGGCTGATCGTCCACCACAACACTTCCCTGAAGACCGCAGCTCTCATTAGCTATGGTAATCCAACAAGAATATAGTCACCTGGCGCAAGCCTTGGAAACCCTTTCATTGAGATGATTTTGCTTGAATAGTACATAATAGTTTTAGTTTAACTTTTTATATCTATAAAATAAATACATATAAGATATAAATAATTATAATAAATAATATATCTATAAATAATATATTTATACATCATATAAATAGATAAGACATATATATTTGAAAATCTTAAATTTTATTTGCCTTGGTTTAATTCTGTAGTACTGATAATAGGCCAATAAAAGAATGGATAAATGTAGAAAATTTAGCACTTTTGAGCAAATGTTGCAATGCAAGGAATGTATGAGACTCAAAATGTCTTTAAGTTGTCAGGAGTTTTGGCCAATTTTGTTTACTTTCGTGTATACCTACTGAAATTCTGAAATATTCTCAGGCAGAGAGGCCTTTTGAACAGTTACTCCTAGAATTTTCGTTTCAGATATCTGCATGTTGACGGATGTTTGGAAACATTTTTCTGGGACTTGGATAAAGATTTGAAACAAAAACAAGAATAGAATACGTTCTAAGGTGCTTTTTCCTCTTTTAGAAACAAGTAACTGTTATTTATGTTTGAAGCGTTAGTTGGAGTGAAATTACTCTTGAACAAATTTAACATTTGAGATTTTCAGACTCAGAAAACAAACCTTATATTAGAAACGTCATCATAAAAGCTAGATCTCTATTAATGCTCCTATTCTGCTCCATTATGCCTGGCATATTTAATAAGCAATTACCATACTTAGAAAATAATATACTTCTTCAAACCCAAATGCATATATTTTATTATTATTATCATGATAATGATTACATTGTTCTTGTTGTAAGATAGATTTTTAGATTCATGATGCAATAGATTATTTAAATATATTTCGTATTTCTTTCTTAAATGGCATATTATGTTAGCAAAGTTTATCACCGTGGCTTCTTGGCCTATCAATTTTGAGACTGTTTCTTCTAACATCAGTGTTTTTTTTCTGAGTTATTTTACTGTAGCAGGCAGGACATCTAACTGAATATATTGCTTTGCTGAAAGAGCCTGGACTTTAATTCTGTAACAGTCCTGTTGCATTACCATCTTTCAGGAGACCTGTCACTAAGCCATGGCAGGAGGAGAGAGGAGCAGGAAAGGAACATTGATGAGGGCAGTTGCATTCTGGTGATTTCCCAAGAGAAGACAAACACCAATCTGCTGAAGGACTTCGGCTGCCAGCAGGTAAAATCAGGACATTGCCTTTATTTCCAGCATATTAGGGATGTTTCAATTCTGCCTTGCTCAGCTGGATGGAGAACATGCTGACAGACCCTGACCTTTCATCAGTGGAATGAGGGAATCTGAAGGTTACTTTATGGCTACCTAGCAACAAATTCATAAGCCTTACAATGTCTAAGAATTGTGTTTGTGGTCATATCTTTTAGAAAGAGTGAAAATCTGTATTGCTACTTCACAAAAAACATTTATACATTAACATTTTATAGGTTTTTAGTGTCCCATTACACGAAGGTAATTATACTTCTTTCAGAAGGAATATCCTTCTGGCATTCATGGGCCCATGCTATGCAGCTAAGAAAGATAAATATTATCCATAACCTCAACACACAGACTCATTTTCTCTGACTCGCGCGTAATAGCAACCGAGTCTTGCTAGCCTGGCTGGGATTTTGTCTTAATATTCATCCAGGAGCACCCTCTTCTTGGTGCACATTGAAATTTCCTGCTGTCCTGATTTCACTTCGGCTGCTCCTCTGCGGGTGATTTCCGTCCTAGATATTTTCCTAAGATCGGAGGACATACATTACAATGAAAAATGCATACCCATGCTTATAGCAGAACAACTCGTGACAGAGAAATTCGGAAGTGGACTGTGTCCACAGACAGATGAATAGACATAGTAAATATGGCCTTTGTGCACGGTGCAGGGCTACTCTGCCTCAAAGAAGGATAAACCTGAGTCACTTGCAGGAAAATGGAAGCGCTTTGAGGCCATCACGTATAGTGAAATAATTAGATACACAAGCTTAAATAAGCCTTGCTTTCTTTCATGAGAGAAGCCTAAAATACTGCTATAGTAAAGAGCAAAAGAAAAAACAGGTTAAGAAACAGAGATATAGATGTTTTATAAAAGGGAAAGCAGAAGAAGAGATGGAAGGAGGCGGGAGGCTGGGAGGAGGAAGGAAAAAAAATTTCTAAGACACCCTGTGCGAGCTCCAACGGCCCTCTGTGGGTGCAGTTATGTATTGCAAACGTGCGGAACCACTTTTTAAGTGAAAGTAAAAGATGCTCATCCTCTGCAGGCTTTGCTGGACCACAGCGCAGTTTGTACAGATCACTACTTTAAATGATTTAGTTTGATAACTTTAGCTATCTCTTCATGGGTCTCTCCCATGACGTCCTGTGGCCTGTTACCTAGTGCATTTTAGTTTAAAGTATAAAACTTGTTTATTTCACATGTACTAAAAAGTATCACTTGTCCTTCTATTTTCAATCATGGCATACTGGCTGAAAGGCAGTAAGTTTATTAATTATCTCAATAAATGCATTTATGGTGATTTGCTACATTTAGGGGTTTTTAAAAAAGAGTATGATTTTGTATTTTTCCCTTTAATTGAGTCTTACTTCACAACTTTTTTTTTTTTGTTTGTTTGTTTTCTGGTACCAGCAATCGAACTCATGACCTTGAGCTTGCCAGGCAGGCACTGTGCTGCTGAGCTAAATCCCCAGCCCCCTTACTTCACAACTTCAATAGTGAGTTCAGTACTCTAAAGTTCTTTATAGAAAAGCCCTATGTATTTTTATTTCTATATGAACTCTATACCCTCCAATTTTTAGAAAGATTTACTGTCACCATTATTTACATATTCCACTAAGTAAAAATATTTTAAGTAATCTGATATCATTTATTCTTGGATTCTACCATTTTTTCAGCGTCTCAGATTTTCCCTGTTCTGTTTTTCAAGAACACACTCTAAAGTCCCTTGTGTTTTTTACATGACTACTTCCATTAGAGAAATCTCAACCTTATTGAAATCCAGCACTGCTAACCAGATCCAGCCCAACTTCCCAGAATACCCACCCCTTTACCATCTTCTCTCTATTCTCTTGCAGAGGTTTCCTTCTCCCTTTGTCTTGCTGGATTTCCCATGATATGAAAAGTACACAGCTTGTCCTGTCTTTAAATTTATTTCTCTACTCTACATCTTCTGCTACACTAATTTAGTTTCTTTCTTTGGTGCAAGACTTCCTCCCAATTTGCTTATACTCACAAATACATTTTCTTTCCTTTGTACTCTCTTGAAACCTACTGTGATCAAAGTTTCTTTTTCTACATACCCTCTGCTTAACCTGGCCCAGCCAGGACCACTACTGATTTTCACAGAGTAATAATTCTCAGTACTCATCTCAGAATTTATTATAATCAACCATCTGGAGAATTCAGCATAGTTTATTACCATTTCTTCTTCAAAATAATCTATTTGGCTTTGATACACGACACATCTGGTTTCTAAGAGCATGGTGCTTGCATTAGGCACATTCAGAAGGTTATGCATTGTCCGTAGAGAAGACAAGCAGGAAAATATGACCCACTAAATTGCTCTATTTATGGTGTCACCAGTACCCATAGTCCCTACAAAAAAAAGGGATACCTTGTGTGCTGATAGTTAAAAATTACTATGGTTACTATAGAATTTTGGAAATTGATATTTATAGTACTTTTCCGTTTTTCGACTTGCAAATTTAGCTGGAGATCTCCCCTCAGAGGAAGCTGGTGCCAACACAGAACTGCTCAGAGCTTCTTTCTTGAGTGGTTTGAACATCCAGCCCCTGTATCTCCTGCATTTAAACAGCATCAGAAAGAAGGACGCCTCAGTGTCAGGAAGGATGAAGTGATACGGCAAGGTCACGCCTACTATGTCTGTTGTTTTACACTAAAGTTGGAGTATATGTGTTTGTGTGTACAGAATGTAAAACTGAAACAGAGAACAGTCTGCCATGTATAATATTTCTGTTTGTTGTATGTGCTAGGTCATATGTGAAATAATTTATTGAAATGCAATGTCTTTATATTTGACATTTAGTTTTCTATTTTGAGGGGAGTTACTGGGAATTGAACTCAGGACCTTATGTTCGCCAGGCAGACATTGCAGCACTGAGCTATATCCTCAGTCCCTTCAGTTTTATTGTTGTTTTAAATATAAGAAATTATACACTGTAATATTATTAAAAATTATGGTGACAGATCATCCTTTTTAAAAAAGTTATTAAATGTGCTAATTTGTGTAATTATTCTGTTTAATTTTTAATTAAACCTGGTTGACTTGAAAAACAGGAATTTTTTGTTTCACAGTTCTGAAGGCTCAAAGTCCACAAAGAAGGTGTCAGCAGGTTTGGTTCCTTCTGAAGGCTGTGAGGGAAGGGAAAGCCTGAGGTCTACGTCTTTGGGTGGCTGATGGCCGCTTTCTCGGTAGGACTGATCCACCATCCTTCTTCATTGTATGTCGGTCTTGTATTAAAAGTTTCACTTTTTCTTTTTTTTTTTTTTTTTTTGGTTTTTCTCCGGTACCGGGAACCGAACTCACGACCTTGCGCATGCCAGGCAGGCGCTTTTGCCGCTGAGCTAAATCCCCAGCCCCTAAAAGTTTCACTTTTTATAAGAATGCTAATAATGCTGAACTAGGGCTGTCTTTCTCCCTAATGACTTCATGTTATTTATCAATTGTAATGTCACACACATATATGACTTCGTTTTAACTTGATTATTCCTTATAACTCTATCTCTAAATGAGCTCACATTCTCAGGAAATGGGGAGTAGGAATGCAAGACAGAGACAGAAGCGGGAAAGGGAGAGAGACAGACAGACAGACAGAGAGAGTGAGAGGAGGGAATGGGAGGGAGGGAGGGAAGGAGGAGAAAATTTGAATAAATTTAGTACTAAAATATTTACACAAGTTCTTCTTTTCCTGAAAAGTGCATACATTTTGGCAGACTCTATATGTATATTGCAGTAACATACATACTTTACATTCTGCAAAATAAAAATTTTATATTATCTATCATTAATAGTCACTATATTTGATCGTGCATATTGAAAATGTTTTCCTTGTAACAAGTAGTAGTTAAGAAGTTATCTACTTCAGGTTCTAGGTAAGTAAATTCTAGCTAAGTTTACTAGGTAAATTCTTCATCTGTAGAATTTATTTGGTACATTGTGCGCATTCAATATATAACATAAAGTGAATATTTTTGTTATATGTGTGTACCTCTTCCCTACGGTGAATGTAATCATTATGTACTCTAAATATATGCCAATAAAAGTCAAAAAATTTAAAAACAAAATAAAATAAGAGAAATTAAAAATGCTGTTTTGTATTTATTTGTATAATTTTTTTTTTTTTTTTGAGGCAGGATCTTCCTATGTATTTCATGCTGGCCTTAAGCTCACTATGTAGTACAAGCTGACCTTAAACTGACAGCAATCCTATGGCTTTAGCCTCTGAGTGTTAGGATTACAGGTGTGTGCCAATATGCCCTGCCAAAACCACCTTTTCTAATAATAGAAAAAATAGGTTTAGAAACAAAAATAAAAATATTAAATAAGTCTCAGGTTATGATGAAAACATGACAATATTGTGCTAATGTAACATCAGCTGCTGTAACAGGTATACCTGAACAATCAGTATATTAATTTTGCCTAAACAATAATTTGACAAATATTTCCTAAGTCAGTTGTTTGTTTCCAGTTAATGAAGGATTCTGACACTTTCATACAAGGTACATTTTTACATGAAGTTTCAAACACATCTCTGGGAATTGTGATCATTATGGGTGCCTTTCTAAAGTCTAAACATGGTGTTCATTTTCAATATTCCTGTTCTTATTCCATGGATTAGCACTCAGAAAAGAAAATTAAGCCTATGCCTTGTTAGAAACTTAATGAATCTGGGAGATAAACTTCTAACAGGGCAAATAATGCAAAACAGAAAGTAAGGTATTTCATTAAATTTGAATATAAAATGCACATTAGATTTTGAGTAGTATGAAGATGCGATTACATAATTGTCCCGGAGGATTTTTTCTTATTTTAAATATTGAAAATATATAATTTTGCTATTTCTTCTATTTTATGAAACACTGAAGAAGAAATTCATGTTTATTATACAGCTTGCCCAAACTAAATATTTAAATTGTTGTATTTGGTGCTGTTTTATATTTACCTGGCCAGTGGGTTCCTGAAATTAATGTAGTCTTATGTCCTGCAGCTGTTCTTCTCAATCTGGCCATGTCATTTGGTGAAATGCCTACAACAAAATTTCACAGGCTGGGTGAAATTTCCTCTCCAGAGCACATCAGCCACCTATAGAGATTTTACTAAAAATATATATTAAGGTTCAATAATGAAGCAACATTAAAAAGGTACATTGACCCTTAACTTGAGATAAGTAATTTAAGTTTTCTAGGTGTGACAGTGTTGATTTAATTTACACATTCTGTGTTGGTTTTTTCTCAAATGTCAGAGCAGTATTTATGTGGAATGTTCAGTATGGACAACTTTTTTTCACTGAATTTTTTTTTTTAATTAACTTTCAGTTTCCTTCCAGAAACATAAAAGTAAATATTTATACAATAAAGTCACTAAGAGCTTTTAACTTTGTTTTGAGTGAATGTGCACATGTGAAAAGATATTGTTTGCTTTATTTATACAATGAAAATGCTTTTATCATAATACCTATTTATTCATTTCCTAGAATGGCTACAATAAGGTATCACAATGTTTTGTTTTGTTTTGTTTTGTTTTGTTTTGTTTTTTCTCTGGTACCAGGAACCGAATTCATGACCTTGCAATTGCCAGGCAGGCGCTTTGCCGCTGAGCTAAATCCCCAGCACCTAGATATCACAATTGATGTGGTGTAGAACAACGGAAATGTATTTTCTTAGAATAAAAATGTCTGAAATCAAGATTGAGCAAGACTATGAGCTTTCTGAAACCTGTAAAGGAGGAGTGCTTCTTTATTTCTTCCAAATTTTGTAGCCCCAGATATCCCTTGGTGTGTGGTAGCATAATTCTACTTTCTGCCTTACATGGATCAAAATTTCCCTATATTTAAATATGGATACAAATTATTTTGGGTAATGGCGCACTCTGTCTTCACTTTTTTTCCAGATTATTTGTAAAGACTTTGCCTCAAAAAAACCATATTCTGTTGTGATAGGGTTTGAGATTTGAACAAATTTATTTTAGGTGTAACCCAATTCAACCCGTAACCTTGATTATAAATTTTGAAGAAGAAATTTGGAATGATACATCGCATATTGGCATATATTAGTGATTAGAGTGGAAGTATGTATTTTGTAAAAGTTTTGCATTTTTCTCCATTTACAAAAATATCAGAATTTAATGCACATACATGAAGTCATTGTTTCATAACCACAATTCATCTCAACTCTCCTCATTTTGTTTACCCAACTGCCAATACCAATACTAATGGAACTCATAATTCATGACCTGCTGACAGTGTGTAGGTATGTCCGTGTAAAATTTATAAAACACTGCATTCTTTAATATTATTACTTGGAATATAGCATTCTAATATCTACTATAACACTTGAGAATAAATACTCTGTTTACATTATGTTAAATTTCATTTTGAATCAAATTTACTTGTTAGAGACAAATATTTTAAAGTTTAATATTTCTTTAATTTTTGGTTTTCACTTTTGCTTACTCATAATGTCTTTAATCTAGAGAAAATTGAAATATGCTAATATTTCATGTATATTTGCACACATACATATTTCACTTTACCTACAGTCTTCAAATTAATTAACACTTGCTTGAAAGAGTGGTAATATTGTAAATTTGTCTCATTACTAATGATAAAATGAATATATATGGTAAAATTATAAATATTTTTGTAACGTAAATGAGTGATGTCAAAAAAATCTTAACACTATTGATAAATTAATTCTGTAAAATAAACATTATAATTTTATTCTGTGCAGTTTATACATTATGTAATTACCTGAATCATTGTTATGAGGTACTGTTTTTTAAAAAATCTAACCCAAAAGATACTTGGTTTTCTTGAGAAAAGAGATTTATTAGAAATACTGCTAAATAAAATTTTGTAAAAATCATAAACTGACATTTTCTGCAGAGTTGCAAAACAATTTAAATATCAGACTTAAAAAAGCATGCAGAACCGGAATGCAAATAGTAAATTAAGAGTTACATTATAGACTGGTTGCTTTCTACTCATCTGGAAAGAGAAAGAAAATCATCTGTACCCCTTAAGATTAAATTATTGTTTTATGTTTCATTATACAAACAGAATATCTACATTAGTGCCTCAGATTTTATACAAACAGTACACTTTAAATTCAACAATGAAGTGCACATTTATTTCTTGTGAAGAAAATGTCTTTGGTACATTAGAGTATGTTTCTAGGTGCCAATTCATGTGTGATTTATCCTATATATATTCTTCAATTTATTGAAAACATCCTGAAAACACATATTATGGAATTATTTTAGTATTAGAAGCAAAAATTCAACTCAAGGGATTCTAGCAATTCCCTCCACAAACAGAGGGGTCCCAAGCGCAAAGTAGATGTGGTATTTATTCACGGCCAAGTCATTTGCAATGTTCAGGTAAAATGACGTGATTCATTATTCATATGACTTTCTACTTGATGTTTTTCAGTGGTAAGTTCTGATTTCCTTCGTTTTTATCACGCGTCACTTTCAAATTTGGGCTCCTTCTGTAATCACATAGGATTCATGAATTCCACAAAAGAGAGATTCAAGGAAATGATATCAATCTATGGTATGTAGAACGTAATAGTTTAAAAATAAGCAATGTAAAGAAATAGATACCTTTGCTGAAGGTAAGATGATTTTAGAGAAAAATTATGTTGTGTATAGAGAAAAACTCACAAGTTAAGATCAAAACAAAGCTAAGAATAAATAGAATTTGAGGAGAAATGGATAAAATACAATAAGAGTAACAGATAAAATATTTTCAGGTAATCATGCAATTGCAAGTTATTAAACTATTAACAGCAATTTTCCTTCATGATTTCACCCTTCTATGTGCTATAAGAGATACTATCAGCTTTTGAAAATAATGGATATAAAATTGCAGTTGAGTCCTTAAACAAGCATGTTTTTATGGCAAATTTGGGTGACAGTTAATGGAGTTAAACTACAATACATAAAATTATAGAGACTGCAAGTCAGTTTGAGATTCAATACCTTGTACAATTTAGTGGTTGCCACAATTGCCAGCTGAATGTCTGGATTAATCAATGGCAGCAGATATAGAATAGATAATGAAAGAAGTTGAGCAGGCTCACTAGAGAACAGTTAAATAAACAGTACAGCAATTAATGGTAAGCTAAAAAAGAAACGGAAATTAGGAAGGTTCTCATAAAATAATAAAAATAAAGCATCATAGGACAGGTCATCCAAAAGGGGTTGAAGCTGGAGCCAGGACAGTGTGGAGAGCTGGCAGGACAGGAACTGGTGGTTACAGAGGAGGAAGTGAGTTTGCGTCATCAAACAACCCCTACACAAAGCGATGTTCAGCGGTGGTCAAAAAATTACACTCGTATGTGGGACTGGCTATCAATGGCTTTTGATAGTTATTCTTTTTTAAATTGTGTGTAAGCTTTGTTTTTAAGTAGAAAATAAATGATAACCAAACCAAATGCTGGCATTTGAGTAATATTTTAGGAATAAGAGGGAATATTTTATTAATAGTATATTTTCAGTTTCAGTGTTTTAAATTTTTTTAAAGATGTTAATAAGCTTCACAGTCAGCAGTTTTAAACTTAGGATTTTTGGTTGTTCTGACTTTCTGCTTTTCAGTGGGATCATTTATCTTCAAAACATCACCCATTTCAAAATTGGTTACAATTGATTTTAGTCTGCTTATGCTTTGCGAAGTAGAGGACTCTGTCCTAGTAGTCTTTGAAGGTTTCATCCTACTCCAGGCCCATATTTTCTAGAATGAGCATTTCAGATGGCTTTGATGTCAGCTGAGTCTGAGAGACAACAAATGACATGAAAAATTGCAGAAGCGATCCGCCATCTTTCACATGAACTAAATGGATGAGTCAACCTAGGACACAGCAGCATGACCTATCGAAATCTGCTTTCAATGATTTCCCTGAAATTCCAGTGTGAGTGACAGGTGGAGTTTGCACAATATTCATGGCTTCAAAAGTTTGTTGGCTTTCTGCTCCAGATTTAAAACCTAAAATCATGAACATGAAACTTGGTTTGCCATTCCTGACAAATCCTAGGTGGTGTTATATTTGCATTGCATTTAAATCAAGATAGGAAAATCAGACAGGTCTTCCCAACCCCTCAGGAAGCAGGACAGTTCCCAGCTTAAAAATCACAACTTGGTTGATATTTTCATAATAAGCCAAAAGCAAATTTTTCTGACCATTTGGAATGCAGTTACTTACACCAGCCTCCCCACCTCCGAGCACCCAAGTATGGCAATGGCGAAGGTGGTGGTGGTGGCCCTGGAGACCTGAAATGGCCCATAGGAATCTATTGTGCCAAAGAATCTTCCAGAATTTGTGGGAAGATGCTCACCCCTCCACTAGACAGCAAGAGAGCCAGAGGCAGGAATGCTTTCTGCTTCCTTCTTACAATTCTGAAATAATTTGAGAATTATGCTTTCTGCGATGGATAAAGATGTGTCAGAGTTATGAGGTTATTTGCGAAATGGTATTTGTACAGCTGGAAATGTACTGTTTTCATGTGGATGCTTTTTGGAGAATTATTTTTCTTAACCAGTGAAGAATGATCACATTTATGCTGTTTCCTAAGACATGATGGTTGTTTTTCAAACACTCCTCCAAGACTGTGCTCTTTCTAGTTGGTCTTCTCTTATGATGGGAATAACAACCCTTAATGTGCTAATTTTGTCCTAAAAAGAATCATTAGAAAAAAAAAAATGAAGTAACCAGAAAGTGATGACTGGAAATTATTCTCTCATTATAGTTAGTCATTTTCCTTTTTTTTGTACCACGAATCGAACTCAGGACCTTGCACTTGCCTGGCAGGTGCTCTGCCACTGAGCTATATCCCCAGCCCTCTGTTTTGATTCTTCTTCTATCTCTATCTCCTCTCTCACTTATCATTTTATGTTCATACATAAAATATATGCATATATGTACATATGTATTCAAATATGTACTTCATTTTAAAGACTTGAATTTTTCTATCTCCTAATGGTCACATATTTTCCAAAGTTTTTAATTGGCATTTCTATCATTTACGTTGCTCCTAAACTCTGTATTTCCTTACAGAGGTACTGAACTTTACCACTCTTTCCTCAGTGTACCTTATTATCCCTTGAGACAAAGGATTTGCATTTATTTGTATAGCTCCCATCAGAGAGAATTGTTAATCAATGTTTTTAGAATTTATTGGACTTAGCAAATAGGGGGTGGGAAATGGGATATGTATAGGGAAGCAAATCAGTATCTTCAGAGACTAGTCTGGTCTCTAGCTTCTCATCATCTCCTGAATTATTCTGGAGTCTTGTGTATTATTTAACTGCATTGCTGTTCTCTAAAGAGAATAAAGAGGAATTCATTATCCTTTCCATCCAGCACATAACAGTAAAAGTAGTCGCAGGTCAACAGTTTTTTCCATTATTCTTGGGAGCTCTTAATTGCACATACTATTACTATTGCTTCTTTTCAAGCAATAGAAAAATGAGTCTTCATAAATGCTAAGCATATCAGTCTATAAAGGTGCAAATTGTATATGCTGCTTAATGTAGTGTGGCTGATGTTGCCCCACTGGGTTATGAGATACATATTCCTTATTCACTAACAAGGCCAGGAGGAATCAGTATGGCTTTCCAGGTTCTGTAACTGCTGCCTTATTGAATGCATAGCAGTGTGGCTTGTAATGAATTTTCTTTCTTCAAAAACAAAGGAAAACACTTGGCTTTTTAACATTTGAAAGGTAAAAGGATATATTGGTCCAAATTTTCAAAAAAAATTTACCAAATTTTAAATACTTGTAGATTTTATTGGAAAAATAGAAGTAATTTTGAATCAATTAAAAACTATTTATAAGGATTAATATACATTTAAGTACTTTTATTGAGCTGAATCTCTTACACACATTCACTGCAGGACGTACTGTCAGCATTAATGACAGGTAACAATAAAGCGTTTTATTGTGTTTCAATAAAGTGTTTTATTCACATTACAATTATGATCAATCTCAAAAATATATAGCTTGTGCATTTTAATGGCATTGTTATTCTAAAAAGATAAAGGCAGGGAAATATAAAATCATAGTAAATATCTTTAAATGTGATTTTAAAAATCTAGTCGCTCTTGTATGAAGCCAATGCCTAAAAAAGTAGTTTCTGTATAATTGATATTCAATAAATATATGCTGCCTGGGTGACTGACCACATTACCAGGAATAAATCTTAAGTGATTCTTGAAGCAGCTGATCATAAAGTATAGATAAATTATTGGACTATCTGAAGGTTAAACTCATTTTCCAATAAAACGGAAAAAGCTCATGTAAAAACCGAGATAAATATTTTTTTTTTACTTCCAAGAACTATGGAATTTCAGTGAAAGAAATAGGAGAGATATTTCAGGAGGAAAAATGAGAATATTCCCTTGCTTTCTAGAAGAAGAATTTCTGCTTTAGAAAACACTTCCTTTCTTTTGGAAGAAAAACAGTCTGCTTTTAGTTACAAAATATCTCCTGTACTATTCCTCTTAAAGAGTATTGAGAGTTCTGGGTTTTCAGTCTGCACTGCATGAACTTCTAAAAATATTACTGTGATGGAAAAAAATTGGTTTTTTTTTTCCTCACTGACAACCTCATTGGATTTACTTCTTGACTATTATGTTACCATGCCTTCTTTATGAATATGAACTTACTTCATAGAGAAAATATGTTTTAATCTTCAAATAATAATGTAATACAACATTCAACATAGGGACTACAATGATTTGAACCATAGAACTACATGCAATTTTGTTAACATATTTCAATTTACAGCAAGCCTGGACCTAAATTGTAATTTGCTGATAAATATGATGCAACATTTCAAGCATTTATGGATGTTTCAAATTTTACTTGCTTTAAAATGTAAATATAAAATTGCATAATTATTTCTAGTTTGCAGGGAGGTCTGTGAATACAATAGAGAATTGAATGCTCAAAATTAAGTGTTCTTTCTCACTTTTAAAATAATTAAATGAGGGTAAGTTATTTCTGCCATGTCCTAATTTTTATTTGAGCCAAATGTTTGAGTTCGTTTGTGCTCAGTCAAGTTGCTGCAGTTCAAAAATATTCAGGGCCCTGAAATTAATGTTGCCATTTCATTAATGCCAAGTCATGAATAGGAATACTATATTTCACGAGCATTAAATATTAAGATTCACCTATTCCAGCTCGCCTTCTCTGTGGTTTATTTTTCTTTTTTTTTTTTTTTTT
>NW_004955435.1:9938169-9941987 GCF_000276665.1 Chinchilla lanigera | reverse complement strand
AGAATGACTGGTCTGAAAAAAATATGCAGTGTAAGAACCATTGTTGAACTTCTACCATCTTGTATGGTGAAGCTCTGCATCATTCCCAATGTTTTATTTTTTTTATTATTTTTTTACTTGTTCCTGTCTTTGATTGTTTGATCAAACTTACATTCCTAAGATAATAGTATGTAATATAGCAACCGTTGTAAATTTCTATCATTTTGTTTTGAGGTCATGTATCATCTCTGTTGTTTTTGTGTTGTTTTGATTTTGTCTTCATTGTTATTTTGTCATATTTTTAATTTTTTAAAATAAAGAATAAAAAAAATATAAATGAAAAGCCTGTAATTGATCAATTTAGCAATAAGAAAACTCAATGAAAGCAATTATCAGGCAGCAAGAAAACTCTGCAGAGATGTGTATGTGAAATAGTCAAAGTGAAAACAATAACATATTAAAAAGTATATCTTAGATTTCTGCATTTATAATATCTAATACACTGTTTCTTCCATTCAGTCATAAAATGAAGAATTTATGACTGAACTGTATAAATATTTCTTAGTAATAACTAATCTTTTAAGGCCTAATAATGATACCATGCTGAATGAGTAAGTAGGTAGAATATCCAGAATTATATGAGAGTGACCATTTCACATCAGTGATTTTTGATTAATTTTTAGTTCCTGGGATAAACATCTCATTGTTTGCTAAATATCCTCTAAGCAAAATTTCATTATAATCGCCCACTTTTAAGCAGACAAAAACTATTGTATTTTATATTAACCAAATGCTCCAAGAGTATTTTCTTCTTCCTCGGGTTTGTACTGTATTTAGTTTATCCTTCTAGAAATAATGTGTTGGAAGCTTAGTTTCCAGTGTGGCAGTGTGAAGAGATGATGGGACCTTTGCGAGGTGGCCCCAATTATAAGTTGATTGGATCATTAGGAAAATCCCCCTTAGAAGAAATTAAGTATTTCTAAGCTGATAGCAGCTAGTTCTATGAGAAGCATTTATTATCAAAGGACAAGACTGATGTCTTCTTGCTCTCTGAATTTTTGTCCCATCACATAATCTCTCCTACTTGTTCCCAGCGTGATGTTATCTGCCTTGCGGTTTACACCAGAGATAGGGTATTGCTTGTACACTGTCCTTTACTCTCTAAATCTGAACTAAGTAAACATGTTCTTCACAAGTTACCTAGTTTTTGCTATTTTTAAAAATAGAAACACAAAGGGGAATAATGAACTGACCCATCGTACTGTTTCCTGGAAATTTAAATTTGGGAATAAGTAATTTCTGTTTCACTGTGCCCTGTGTCCAAGAAGAGAGCATGAAGATGCTCAAAAATTGTCACTGTGTAGATTTAGAAACAGAGAAAGCCTGCCTACAGGATTTGAACAGAAGAGAGCTGAATTCTACGGGAGCAGGAGTGAAAGATGGCACCTCTCCTGCAATATCATGTACTTTCTTCTTGTTTCTACGATAATCTCAGACACACTTAAGCTATTTTCAATGAGTTTCTCCAGATTGTAGAAAGTACTCTTGAAGAAATAAAGCCATGACTAAAGTTAATACTCATAATTTTGGACATTCTTCTGTGTGCCTCCAGTATTACATAGAAAACCTTCAGCACTGTGGGAAACAAAGTGTTCCAATCTGACCCATATAAACCCTTCAACTGAAGAGGACAACCCTAGACACTGAAAACTAGGTCTAATGTTTTCATGCTACCACCAGCACCACCACCAACAACAACCATAACAAAATCACTTGTACACGTTAATTAAAAAACACAGCACTCTCTTAGGGAAATTTACCGGGCTAAGTTTGGAAAACACAGACTAACCTTAGAGCGTCAGTTTTTAGATAAGAAGCAAAAGGAGAAAATTCATTATCAAAGCACCAATTCAAATAAATAAGCAAATGAATAAAACTGTCAATTATTATTGTGCTTCTTACTAATCATCTGAAAAGTTTCAGTAGTAAAAGTCAGAAAAGTTTATTTCATCAGAATTAATGATAATAATTTAGCTTATTAAATTCTAATATGTACTGGTGTCAGTGCTAGAGTGATATGACACTTTTTTGCTTATGCATTTTCACTACACTTATAATTTATATTCAAGGATCACTAGTACTGTCCTTATCTAAAAAGTGAAAGTTACAAGTTAAAAGTAAGAGTAAAAGTTAAAATCTCCTTCACTGGAAATCCCATAACAAAACATCAATAAAATTAGAGACTTTCAAGGAGAAAAGAAAAAAAAAAAAAAAAAAAAAAAGTTGATAGAATTAGACTGACCAAGATAAACTGTGAAGAAAAAAGAAAAGGAAAAATAAAAAATTAATAATATTTATGTGCAGATCAGTAATCACAACAAATGAGAACGGCATAAGTTCCACAATTCTAAATACTAACACATTTTGCAAAGTTTCCACAAACGAGTCACAATTATACAGGTTATACATGCATTAAATATTTTATTTCTTCATGTGCAGCATGATCATTTCCTATAATCTTATTATTTAACAAAAAAGGCAACTACAGATTTTTTGATAATTTTCATAAAATAATAATTCATATCAATTTTCCAAGTACAAAAAACTAAGTCAAGAGAACACTTTGTGATCTCTTTCTGTGTTAAAACTAGAAAATCACAGGTCAGACAGAAGGTAAAATGGGCAAATCCATAATGATTCTGTGGTTGTATCACAAACATCACAAAGACTGATAGCAATTACCTAGTAAAGAAAGATTTGAAAAGTGATTAATAGGTAAAGCTTTAAAATTTGTAATGAGGCAATACAGATGTTGAGGAGAAAAATTTGTAAAAATGGTATGTGAATAAGGTGATATGTATGATATATAGGTAGATCTTGTCCTATAAAAAAGGAGGGTGTGTATTCTCTCCATGCTTCTGTAAAACGTCACAAAGGATTTTCAAATAAAGGTAAATTTTAAACGAGTCAATTATATCCAAATTTCACTTTCTAATGAAAAATCATTAAATTGGGTAGGAATAAAATAGTATACAACTCTTTCTGTCAATATATTTGAAAGTTAAATGATGTATTTATCATGCCCTGTAAGTTGTATATCTCTGCTTTACTAGTTTTTGTGGTAGGTGTCTTGAATTGTTCTTTAGTGGCATCTATATTTCTTACATTGTGATGATAGTTTCCTGTGGAATTTAAAGTCTGCTTTTAACCAATACTTATTGCTGTTCCTGTTAAATATTACAGACTACTTACTGTATTTGTGATCTGACCACAGTGCAAATTACAAACTTCTCAATACACAAATATAACTGATACAATCAGATGTGACTTGTTTTAGCAGAAAAAAAGACAACAGAAGAATCAAATTATAACATATCACCCTGAAGTAATACTTACAGTTCTTGTGGAATTTCCTAAGTACATGTGTTTGCAGATTTCTTAGGAAATTGTGCAGAAAGAAAGATGTGCAAACGTTTAAAATGACACCTACATTCAGTAGAAGCTTCTTTACTAGTGCTCCTTTTCAACACAAAATGATAGATAACAAAGACCCTTCCTTATAGTTTTATTATTTTTGAATCAATATTTTGAGTAAGTGAAAGAACAAAACAAAACAAAAAAACAAAACCTCAGCCTAGTGTGGTAAACCACATATGTAATTTCAGTACTCTGGATGGCTAAGGTCGGAGGACCTCAAATGCTACTTCTGCTTGCATAATTAAGCAATCTTATCAACCTATCTCAAAAAAAAAATTAAAGAAAAGATGGAGATGTAGCTCAGTGCAGAAGTCCTGGACTCACTCATCAGGAGAGAGAGAGAGAGAGAGAGAGAGAGAGAG
>NW_004955435.1:9928462-9937907 GCF_000276665.1 Chinchilla lanigera | reverse complement strand
GACCTTGCGCTTGCCAGGCAGGCGCTTTGCCGCTGAGCTAAATCCCCAGCCCCCAAGTATTTATATATTTATATTTCAAATATTATTGAAACATAACCAAACATTTTGTTTTCATTCATTAGAATAACAGTTTCTTCAACAGCTGATTGATTCCAGCACATGAAAGGTTTGTTTTTTATTTTATTTTAAAGTGATCTCCAATGAATGAAAACCATGATTTTGAAAAGAAAAATTCCTAAATACTTGAAATGAAAACTTGTCAGTTAAATTTCAGTTGACAAAATAATTAAAGGTACTGTCATGTTTATCATTCTACATAACATCCTCATTACACAGGAGAATTTAGTGAAATGCAATCTCACAATAATAAAGTATGACTGAACAAAGGAAGGTCATTACTCTGAAAGTGAAAGTGTTTATTCCCTTAGTAAAAGCCATAGCATTTATAATTTTTCAGTCTCAAAAGACAATAGTGCATTCAGCATACTAATTAAGAAAAATTAATTAACTCTGACTTTAATGACAGTGAATATATCATGGTTGTTTCCCATCATTACTAGTTATTATAATATTATTATAAAAATAGTATATACCATGGGGGCAAAAACATGGAAATTTAAAATTTCTGAGATGAAGGGAATATTATCCAGAAATTTTCACCACTCACAAAATTATAGTATATTATGTCCTAAATGTTTAAAGCAGATACAAAATATGCAGTTTTTCAAAAAAAGAAATAATTGAAATTACATTAATAAAATACCTTGGAATCCATCCTACCAATTATATACCATTTCTCATATACTTTTTATAGGCATCAAGTACTTCCTTGTCTTTTTTTATTTTGCTATTAGGAAATAAGTACATAGGTATTCATACAGATTTATATGTACACAATTTTCTGATTCTAAAAATATAAATTCCTAATGAAATTTTATGTTAAGATATATGACTTCTTGGTCAACACTTTGATGAATTTCATTGATGTTCCTGAGCAAATTTTTTGTAGGGATTTAAGGTCTGCTTTTGCTAAAAGAACTGAGGCTTCACTTCTTCCTCTGGTAGTCTCTTTGGTTTCCATAAATAGTAGGTTACATTCCTGCTCAGATCTGAGATAAATATCTGTTATGATTGTGTCTGCATGTCCCCCCAGTGCAGTCACGGGGCAAGTGTCTATTCTAGAATTTTTATTGATCCATAGTCCAATGCTGGGATTATGGGTGTGAGTGCTACCTCCCCCTGTGGTGGGTAGTTTGCATACAACATAAGGGAGGGAAAGAGGCTGCTTGCTACTGCTCTTCTGTTTGGCTTTTGTTGCTTTTGCTGTTTCCCACTGCCGTGAATTGTTGCCCTCTGCCATGGGCCACTCTGCCTTGGAGCTAGCTGAGTACGGACTGAAACCTCCATGAACGGTAAGCTAAATAAACCTTTCCTTCCTTAAATTTGGGCTTGGGTATTTTGTCTCAACAATGAGAGAAAAAGTAATCAATATAAAATCTCAATGATTTAAGGAGTGTCTTGTGTTGGTTGGCCCTGAATTATCCTTACCCATCTCCTCTCACTTGCAGGGTGAAGACACCAACACACGAGGAACTAGAACACTTTTCAAGCTTCTAGAAACTGCAAGCAAGTCTTGCAGGCAGATCTCCTAGTTATGTGAAGTGAAACTGTCCTCCTAAAGAAACACATATCTCATGATGAAACCAAATTCCCCCTAAATAAAAATACTCCCAGACAAAACAGTATCTTCCAGAAGCGGACCTGAGATAATGATCAATTAGACCAAAGCTTCACCAAGATTATGAGACTATGCACAACTTTGACCCCTGTTTCTATTGTCTCCCATACATAACCCTGAAGCTCTTGACAGTTCCTCTAACATATGTTCTAGGCTGATAGTTCTCCTGTTCGTTCCCAGTATGGCCATATTGAGTACATTCGTTTCATTCTTCACTATCACTGATTTACCTCTGATTATACTTTTGAGACAGTGGGTGGCCAAATCTGTTCTTTAGGAACCTCCAGAATCAGGCTTCAGAATGGTGACTCTGGTAAAAACCTTATGGTCCAATAGGTAGGAAACTTCTAAACAAATGGAATTATTTGATAGAAAACTAAAAATAGGAAGGAAATCCGTCTAGATGCTGGAAAGAGAATACATTTTTGGGGTTCAAAAATGTAGGTTTGTTACATGGAAGAGGTTCTAAATTCATGAGATTAAGACAAAAGAGCAAGATATTGAAACAATGATATAAGCTAATATTGGATAAGCAATTTTTACAAAGGAAGATATAGTATGCTTCCATTTTAACAGATAGTTTTCATATATTCTCCAATTATTTCATTTTTGTTGTTATCTAGAAGGTAAAATGTACCATTTGTATCATCATGTGAAATTCAATGTAGGGTCAAGTTAATAGGTATTATCCAGGGAAATAAAGGGTAGGCAGGCCTCTGTAATGAGTACAGATGTGATCAATTGTGTTTTTTATTACAATACTAATACTTGGGAATATGAAGAAAGGATATATTTGCACTTGACTGCCTCTATTTAGATTATGTCTTTTTGTCATATATACCTGCCTGATTCATATTTAAAATTTAATAATAGCAATAGTATAAATTGAAGTTATTAATAATATTTGACATTAAATGATTAACATTTGCAGGACTGTTCTTGGAATTTTGCAAATGCTGCATTCTAACTGATTATCACAATAAACCTGTGAAGTCAACATGGTCAAGATTCTCATTTGACAGTTATGATAACTAATGCAAATAAAGTTGCAGCTACTATGGCCCAATGTTGGTTAGTAAAGAGCTGGGATATGGAGTCAAGATGATTGAGATCTGCCTTTGTAATGCTCCTGTCACTGGGACAAAACACTCAACACCCACAATTTCAAAAAGGAGAGGTTCATTTTGCTTATGGTTGCAGTCCACGGCTGACTTCATCCAGGACGGAAACATGGTAGTAGAGAGGCATGGTAGAGGAAAGTGTGCTAAACCCATAGAAGCCGTAAAACAGAGAGAGAGGCAAGAATA
This sequence comes from Chinchilla lanigera, assembly GCF_000276665.1. NCBI lineage: Eukaryota > Metazoa > Chordata > Mammalia > Rodentia > Chinchillidae > Chinchilla > Chinchilla lanigera. The sequence continues at coordinate 9,934,862 of NW_004955435.1, read as the reverse complement.
TACCCTTCTGGGTCATGTTCTGTGACTCCAACCAGGCTCTGCATACCAACATTACATTCCGTTACTGAACTGCTGATGACTGCAGCATCCTCACGACCAAACAACCTTCACACATGTAGCACTTGTAAGACATTTTAAAACTAAATTATAACAATCCTCTCCTGTACCCCAAGTGTTTCATGTCTACCTCATGACACAAAGTGCATTTAGACTAAGCGTTTGCAAAGCTTTAACAATTCCAGCATTGCCGGCATGCCCACATCCAAAGTCTCTTCTTAAATTTAGAGCAAGTCCTTAGTTGTGAGCCCCTATAAAGTCAAAAAAGAAAGTTAAATGCTTCCAACACAAGATGGCACAGGGTAAATATTCCCATCACAAAAGGGAGAAATAGGAAGACAGGACAAAATGTGATCAGAGCAAGCTGAAGTCAGAATGGCATAATAAATCCTGTGGTTCATATTCCTGTACCCAGAGAAAGTTGTGGTAAGATATCAGCTCCTAAGCATTTGGGATGCCGCTCTTATGGCGTTGCTACTTGCAGCACTTGTGACCTCTCTCTTGGTGTGGATACACTCAAAGCCCGTGGCATGCCTCCGTAGGAATTCCCTGTTCCTGACATGTTTCTCTTCCCAGAGTCTCAACTCTCCTTTCAGCTGCACTTCCCAAGCTTCATTCCCTGTCCTCTGGGGAGCGCACTGATTGGCCACACAGTCCTTTTTCTGAAATCTTGGGGGAAGCTTGCATGACCCTGTAAACCTCACATTCTTACTGGCTCTAGAACCAGCACTAGGGGGATGATGCCAATGCATGCTGCTAGTGTAAGTAGCCAGGACGCCCCAGACAACAAATGCATTGACTCTGTGTTCCTAGATATGTGAGCCCGGTTAAATAAATCCCAGGAAACCACTTCCCTTTGTGGCCCTTCTTGAGCAGAGGATTCAGGGGATATCTTCTCAAATGAAAGCTTTATGGTTTTTCACTCTTGAGCCTGTGAAGCATGGGGTCTTCTGGATTACTGAGATGCCTTAATGTTTTCTATTGTCCTCATGCAAAAGTACTTGAGTTCTATGTAATTAGGTGTCTTGAGTTTTCAGAAATCTTGTTCTCCTTTTCCTCTGTTTTACAGGTATTTCCATTCTGGCAAAATTGAAATTGGCTGTGTCTTTATTATTCACACTGTTAATCTGGCTGAAAGTAGCCAGAATCACTCATGCCACAGTCTAAAAAATTGAGCTGCCTTGAAATTTCCTCTGCCAAATTAAGTAGTTTCCCACTGTTAATCTTACTCTCCTGCAAATCTCAAGGCATAAACAAAATAGAGACAAATTTTCTGCCAGATCGAAACACACACGGGCTCCAGTCCAACTCTAGTGCTCTGTATCAACTGAAATCTTCTGAACGAGTTTTACTCCCCGCACTTCTGTCAGCATTCTGGTCTTCTGAGCTCCTACCGGAATCTTCCATCAAGCTCTGCTTACAGTATTATAGCACTCCTCTCACTGGTATCTCTGAGCCTTTGCAAACACCTTTCAGAACAACCTCTGGAGCATTTAAAAGATTTTTGTCTTAATAGCTTTTCCATAGATGAGATGCAATACTGGGTCTTCACAATTTAAAGGAGAACAGATGGATTTGGGCTCATGGTTTAAGTCCATGGTCATATGACTTAATGGTGGAAATGATATGTGTTATGGTGGATTCATTGTACCAATGTGAGAAGACTAAAAGCTTAACTAAGTAACGCATCAGTTCTACATCTTAGTGTGTAGAGGACATGCCCATTCAGCTCTAAGCTGCTGTCTATTGTGTCAATGTGAGCAGTTTAGAAGTTTAACTAAGTGATTCAGCAGAGGGCCAGGGTCCTCACCTTGTAAACATCCTGAGCCTGTGAAAAAGGAGAGCATGAAGATAGTATGAGTGCTAAACCCTTGCAAGGGCAGGTATCCTGCACACAATACAAGGGCAGAAAACAGGCTTGTTTCCCCCTTTTTTGGTCTTGCTTTTGCTGTCTTCTGCTGCCTTGAACTATTGCCTTGTGCTCTGCTGATTACAGACTGAAACATCCATAACCTCTGAGTTAAATAATCCTTTTCTCCATTAATTTTGGATATCAGGTATTTTGTCTGAGCAAAGACAGAACAGTAACTAAGACAGAATTTGGTGCCAGAGGAGTGGGGTCACTGCTGTGGCTATACATGACCATGTGGTTCAAGAATCATTGAGAATGATTTATGGGAAAAATATGGAATGGTACAGAGATGTTGACTGAAAGAGTACAACTGGAGCATCTTAGACTGTTCAGAGCTCAGAAGACCAGAAAGCCAGTAAAGAACAGGCTGGGGAAGATTCTCCTGTGAAAGACTGCATTGGCTGTTGGACTCCAGACAGGTACAGAAAGTTTGTCTGTGTTTTGCTCATGTGCAGAGATTTTTGCCTGAGAATAAGATCAAGGTGAGTGTACTAAGTAATCTGTCAGAAGGGATTTCAAGGTAGTGGAATGTTGATGCAGTGACATAGCTCATATTGGGGGCTTTTAGCCAGACCTTTGTTGAGAATCAAGAGCAAAGAGTTCAGCAAGATGATTTAAAATGTTATGAATTTGGCCAGAAAGGAAGCTCCAGTAAAGCTGTGGACTGCAAAGATAGATCTGAGGAGATCTCCTTTGCTGAGAATGAGCAGGAGAATATAAAAGATGGTCTGAGGGCATCAAAAGAAGCAGCAAATTTCCACCCTTTGCAGCCTCAAACTGCAAAAGTGAAAGACTTTGAGGAGAAAACCACAAAGCAACATGTTCCAGATTGACACAGGCATAGAAAATTTGTTCTTCAAAATTGGACTCAGAGTGCCCAGTGATCCAGGCACTTGACCCCCACAGCCAGAAAAGAGGAAAGCATGGCTACTGCGCCAGCTGGCAGCAGGTCTTGGCAGTATCCACATGATAGTGGTTTTAGGTACATGCAGAATAAAAGAGTTGTTGGATTAATAAAGCTTCCACCCTGATTTCATGAGGCCTGGGAGACCAGGCAGTATGCCCCTAACAAGGAAGTGTGTGAAGCTTTAAGTGAGAAGCCAAAGGTTCAGTGAAGACCCCAGAAGTTTGGAAAAGCCAGGAAAGTAGATTGTTGAAGGAAACCTGTATGGAGGGAGCAAAGCCAGCCCAAGAGAGAAGTGTCAGAGCTACAAGCACAAAAAGTACCTTAGGGATGGAGCCACTCAAGCCTTTTGGGTCTAAGAACTTGTCACAAATTACCTTAGATGCTGCACATAAAACTACAGGACCTAATATTTGCCCTGTTGGGTTTTGGACTTGCTTTGGTCCCACTATACCCCCTTGTCTGTAACTTTTGGAATGAAATTGTTTATCTTGTGCCACTGAATGTTGGAAGTGTTTAACTTTTCATTTGTACAGGGGCTTGCAGCTAACAGTTTGCTTTACATCTTGGATGATACTTGGGACCTGGACTTTTCAGCAATGCTAAAACTGTTAGGACTTTGGCAACTCTTACAAATGGATTAAATGCCTTTTTCATAAAGGAATGTACCTGAGCCTTTGGGAGTCAAGGGGCAGAATGTTATGGTTCTAGTGTGGTATAAATTTGATAGACTTACTACTGCTTCTTAAGGATTGTTAATCCTATGTTATATTGTTCAAGTTTTAAAATGATAACAATAAACATGTCTTTGGGAGACCAATTTAAAGAAATATGTCTGACTGCCAAATTGACAAGAGGTAGATTATTATGGTTGATTCATTGTGTCAACTTGAGAAGTCTAGGAGCTTAACTAAAGAACTCAGCAGAGGACATGCCTTTAGAGTTCTAGGATGTTTCTCATTGTATCAGTGTGAGAAGTTTAGAAGTTTAATTGAATTATTCATCAGGGGCAAGAGTCCTTACCTTTTAAACACCCTGAGCCTGAGCAAGAGAATGGCACAGAGATGGTGTGAGTGCTACAGTCTCCCAAACCAGGAAGGGTATCTATAACATAAAGGAGGAAAGAGGCTTGATACCCTCTTTTTGCTCTTGTTGCTTTTGCTATTTTCTGCAATCTTGAAGTGTTGAACCTGTTCCATACGTCCCTGATTTGGAGCCAACTGATTATGGACTGAAACCTCCACAAACTGTGAGCTAAATAAATATTTCCTTCCCTAATTTGGTGTGTCAGGTGTTTTGTGCCAGTAATGAGAAAAAAATAACCAAGGCAATATGGCACAGGAGTATTACAGGGGGAATACTGCTGAAAATGTGATAGCCAAGAAGCAGAGGGAAGGAAAAATCCGGGAAAAAGAATACAAACTTCTAAGTCATTCCTCCTTCTAAATCATTGGTTACAGTTCCTCACTTCCTGACAGCACATTCAGCTACTGAGCTCATCAACAAATCAATCCATTCATGAATGTAGTGCCATTGTGGTCCTACCACCTTACACACAGACTTTAGTGTGTAGGGAAACAATCTAGATATAAATCATAATGGCTTTAGAAAATATGCTTTTGACTACTCTTATAATTTCCTAAGATACTGTTATGATAAAATACTACAGGATATACGCATATATTTTTCTAGAGAAATTATTACTCTTTATTCTGATATTAATTTTCATGGAAGTACTACACCATTTTTCTTTCATATATAGTAAATTAGACTTTACATTTAACTTTTTCCTTTAGAACATATCAGAAAAAAATTACCAAATATATTTTACAAAGGAATTATCATTATATTATCTGAGGACTCTCATTATTTATCTAATAATTCATCCATTCATTAAGCACCTAATGATGAAAGTATCAGCCATAATTTTCAATATTTATGAAGTCCTTATTTACACTTTGCATTTTGTTTAGCACATTGCAAAATAAGTAGAACATGAAGATTTTACTTGATATAGTCAGAACTCCGACATGATTGCTGTAGTATTGAAAAGTCACTGGACTTTATATTGATTGAGATGTGTATTTTAATTTATCTAATTATCAGAGTATTAACCAACTTTTCCATGTTTGAGTACCAGAAAAATTAAATAATTTCTGTTATTGTCTTAGTCTGTTCAGGTAATTATATCCAAAGCTCATAAGCTAAGTTGTTTATAAATGAAAGAAATTTATTTTTCACAGTTTGAAAGCTCAATGAAATCTAGATTGAGAAATATTCTATGTTAGTTAAAGATCCATTTCTGAGTACTGAATTCACACTTTGTCATCACATCATGGAAATAATTGATTAAGCTCCATTAGTTTTAATTTATAAGGACAGTATTTCCGTTCATGAGGGTCCTGTTATACAATAACATAAGCACTTCTAAAAGATCTTACTTCTCAGTACTATTCTACCAAGTTTGTTATTATGGTTTATGAAAAGAATTTGGACTCAGTGCCCAGGAAGCAGCATGGCGGGGAGCACCGGTCTTTGGGCCAGCTCCCTGTCCCGCAGGAGCCCGGGAATCTGCCCTGTGGTGCGCGCTGGGGCGTGCCAGCCCTCTGGCCAGCCGCCGCTGCTCAATTAACTACCATGACACAGACGAACAATGACACAGTTGGCCCACCATGCACCGACTGCAGAGGCCCATCCACAGACTTGTGTGAATCTTTCCAACATGGAGAAACCCCTGGATATGCATGCCACACAACGGGTCACTCTTGCTCCTGCTGTTGAGAACCAGAAAGGTCCAGAATCAGCGTAGGAGCTGCTGCTGAACAAGCACTTGGAGAACATGAGAATACAGACTAAGCCCGAAGAGTCAGAGGTCCTGTGGACTGGGGTCACGAGAGCCATTGGGAAGCTGTATACCAGGAGGACCTTGTGCAATACCTGGGAATACCACTTGAAAGCCATTCTTCCCTTGACAGTACAGGCTGTGGTGGAGGAGCGCATGGAGCTCCGGCAAGGTCTGCGCAAGATTCCTGCTGCCTGGGCTGATGGTTGGGGAGAGGACACTAACTGGTTGTGGGGTCCCAATGGGATGGGAGGCTGCAGAGAAAAAGCTAAAAAGAATGGCTTTGGCCCCAGATGGCTCACTTGAGATGTTCGTAAGAATTGCCTCTGCAGTATTCTATAGCAATGACGAGGAGGAGGCCAAGGATAGAAAACAAAGAGTCTGAGATAAAGCAGTTGCTTTTGCTACAGCACTAAGAAACAAATCCCAAGTCTGGTTCCCAGAGCCCCAAGAAGAACTCGACAACTGCATTCTTCTGCTATCAGTATTAAAAGCCAGGCCACTTCCAGAAGGACTGCTCTAAGAGGCCCCTTAGGCCATGCCCTGAATGCAAATGTGACCACTGGAGATCAGTCTTCCCTCTGAAGCAGAGGCCCCAGAGCTCAGACCAATCCTACCAGTTAGTCCAACAGGAATGAGGGAGCCCGGGGCATACTCTGCTTTCTCCCTCTGGCCAGACTGTCAT
>NW_004955435.1:9903574-9927772 GCF_000276665.1 Chinchilla lanigera | reverse complement strand
AATGTTCAAAGAGAGAGGCTACCAGAGTGTTTGAAAAGTTAGCAAACCTACAGACAGTAAGTGCTATCTCTCAGGTAGAGTAAAAAGCAATATTAGGAAGACAGGTTACTGATGACAAATAGCATAGCTAAACATAACTATGCAGTAATAATTGAAGGTGTTTCCAGCTGCTATACAATATTCTCAGACTCTGGATGAACAAAAAGGGAATTAGCCAGTGCATGAAAACATTGTCTAGTGATATAACAGAATTTTACATTATACTTATAATGATATGAGACTACTTATCTGTTAATGGCACCTTTGTTGATTCCATATATTGGCTATTATGAAAACTGCAGCAAAAAATGAGTTTGTATATCTTTTAGATGGAATGATTTTATAATTTGCATGTAGATGAGTTACTAGATCATATCCTAATTTTATTTTTAGGTTTTTGAATCCATATGTTGTTTTCTATGTGTACTGTACAAATTCGCCCTCCCATTGTAGGATGGAAAAGTTGCCTTTTCTCACACCTTTGCCAATATTTGCTATTTTGTTTTTACTTTTTGACAATAGTCATTCTAACTTGGATGAGATGCTATCTCATTGGTGGTTTGATTTTTATTTCCCTAATAATAACTAACACTGAGAATTTTTCATATACTTGTTGTTTTTTTAATTTCATTTTTTAATTTTTTAATTAATTGTTTATTGATGCAATTTAGACATACATAACGATAACGCTCATCACAGGGAATATGCTCAGGTACATGATCTTGGTTCTTCTTTTTCTCCCATCCCCTCTCCTTCCTTCAACAACTCTTCCTCTCCTTATTTACAAAAGCTTTGTTTTAATTATTTTCTTCTTTTCTCATTTATTCTTTTGTTTTCTTTCATCTGCCCTTAACCCTTTCTTAGTTCCCCTTCCCATCTGAATATTTTCTTCATATTTCACAATATCTATTACATATTTTGGTCCTTAGCTTGACTTTCACTTTCTCATACTAGATAAACAATACAATATTTACATATGTGTCTGATATATTTCACTTAAGAGTATGGTCTCAAGGTGTATTCATTTTCCCTGAAATGTCATAAATTTATCCTTGTGATGGCTGAGTAGTATTCCATTGTATTACAAAAAGCACATCTTCTTTATCCATTGATCAGATGATGCACATTTGGTGCTTTTCCAAGATTTAGGTATTACAAACTGAGTTGTAATAAACATGGGTGTGCTGAGCAACAAAGACAAGACAGGGGCATCATATCTCCTGATTCAAAATTATAATACAGTGCTGCTCTGATAAAACAGCATCATACTGGCAAAAAAAAAGCAGACATGAAGACCAATGGAAGAGATTAGAAGATTGCAGAAACAACTCCAAACTCACTCAACCATCTTTATTTTTTATGAAGGGGCCAAATATCTCCACTGAAAGAAAGATAGCCTTTTTAATAAATGGCGCAGCAAAAACTGGTTTTTAAGATGCTGAAGATTAAAACTAGACCCATGTCTATCACCATGCACGAACTAAAACAGATCAATGTTCTAAATATTAAAGAAGATACACTAAATCTTCTGGAAGAGAGAATAGGTAGAACTCTTGAAGACATAGGTGTAGGCAAAGACTTTATTAACAAAACCATGATGGCACAGAAAATATTTCAAGGAATCAACAACTGGGATCTCATCCTATTCAAAAGGCTTTTGCATAGCAAAAGAAATCACATACAAAGTGAACAGACAACCCACAGAGTAGGGAAATTTTTGCCAGCTGTTCCTCAACAAATGAGTAACATCTAGAATATATAAAGATCTCAAAAACTCATACCACCCAAATTTAATAATCCAGTTCAAAATGGGCATCTGAAATTAACATAGTTCTCAGACAAAGAAGAATAGATGGCAAATAAATATAGGAAAAATGTTCATCATCACCAGTCATTTAAAAGATGTGAATTAAAGCTACACTGAGATTCAGTCTCACTCCAGATATAATGGCTATTACCAAGAAATCAACACATATAAATGAGGGCAAGGATGTGGAGATAAAGGAACCCCTCTCCACTGGTGGTGGGAGTACAGACTGGTGCAACCACTGTGGAAATTGATGTGGAAATTCCTCAGAAATCTAAAACTAGAGGTTCCATTTGACACAGCTCTTCCCCTTCTTGATATATTCTAGAAAGTATTGAAAGCATCCTGCTACAGTGACACATGAATACCGCTGTAGGTGCACAGTCTGTAATAGCTACATCTTGGAAATTTCTTGGTTATTTTTATGTTTTCTTTGTTAAATGTCTATCTAAATCGTTAGCCCATATATCTTTGGATTACTGGTTTCTTACTTTTAACTCTTTGGTGTTCATTACATATTCTGTGAATCATTCTCTTGCAGTATAATAGTTGAAAAATATTTTTCCACTCTACATGTTGTCTTTACAATAATGGTTGTGTCCTTTGCCATGCAAAAGCTTCTCAGTTCACTATAATCCCATTTGTCAATTTTAGTTTTGTTGTCTTGCATTATATCTATAATATACTTTAGTATACCAGTGGGTTTAATTGCTTCTCAAATTTTCTTGCAGTAATATCATCACTTCAATCACTTCAAGATTTATGTTCAGATTTCTGAAGTGTTTTTTTTTTTGTGTGTGTGTGTGGTTAGAGTTAGATATCTACTCTCCTCCTGTATGTATATATATATATATATGTCCAATACTGCCAGCATCATTTGTACAAGAGATTGTTCCTTCTCTGATACACTTTTTCTGCCTTTGTCAAAGGTTGATTTACTTGTTTATATGGATTCATTTTGGAGTCTTTTATTCTGTTTCATGGGTCTATGTATCAGTTCTTATGCAATTGCTATGGCATTTTGGCTGCAATAGGCTTGTAGTATGTTCTAAAGTCAGGTATTTTGATGTCTGTAGATTTCTTCCCTCAAATTTTCTTGCCTAGTATGGACATTGTGTAGTTCTACATAAATTTTAACTTTTGATTACTAATACAGTTAATACTTTTATGGAAAGTACATTGAATTTATACAGAGCTTTGAGCTATATATGTTTTAAAATATTAATTCCTCTGACCAATACCCGTGGGATATCTTCCCATTTCTTTGTGTCTTCTATACAGTACTTTCTTTCATCAATGTTTTGTGATATTCCTTGTAGAGAGTTTTTCAGTAGTCTTTTATTCACTTTGTTAAATTTATTCTGATACTTGTTAGGTTTTATGAATGAGATTGCTTTGTTTTCATTTTCAGCAGGTTCTTCATTGGTGTATAAAAACACTACTGTGTTTTATAGTTTGACTATGTGTCCTGCAACTCTTTAGATTCACTTATCTGTTTTAACAGAGTTTTGAAGGTCGATTTAGGTTTTTCTATGTATAACATTATGTTCTCCGTAAATATAGGTGATTTTATGTCCTTCTTTCCTATTTGCATTCTTTTGCTATTTTCCCTTATCTAACAATTCATGCTGATACCCAATGTTGTACTAGATAAGAGATGTGAATGTGTACACATGTCTCCTGTTTGAAATGTTAGAGGAAGTATTTTCATCTTTTTCTTATTCAGTATATTTGCTGCAAAGTTTTAATAACAGCCTTATTATTTTTGAAAATTTTTATGCTTCATTTTAGAGTATTTATCATGTGAGATGTTGAATTTTATTAAAAACCTTTTCTATATCTTTTGAAATGGAAATGGTCATGTAGTTCTTTAGTCTGTATTTATGATATATTGTGTTTACTAATTTGCAAATAATATTAATTTGCAAATAATAGATCTTTACCCCCAAATGAATTTCACTTGATCACAGTGTATGACCTATTTGACATACTGTTATATTTCTTTTTCTATAATTTTGTTTGTAATATTTGTAGTTATGGCTATCAGAAATATTGGCCCTTATATTGGCATTATGGTAACACCAGCCTTGTAAAAATATTATACTCTATGCTTTTAAATTCTTTCAAAAATTGTAAGAAGAATTAAAATTATCTTCTTAAAAATATTTTATAAAATTTGGCTATAAAGTCCTTAGTTCCTTTTCCCCCTTTGATAACAGATTTGTGGTTAATCCTTCAATCTCATTACCTGTTAGTAGTCTGTTCAAATTTTCTATTTTATTTTAATTTAATCTTGGTAGGCTATTTGTGGCTAGAACTATTTGTTTCTTCTAAGATCTCCCTCATGTTAGCATGTAGTTTATTCATTATAGAGTCTTCCAATCCTTTCAAATCCTGTGGTAGGGGCTGGGGATTTAGCTCAGTGGCAAAGCACCTGCCTGGCAAGTGCAAGGTCGTGAGTTCGATTCCTGGTACAGGAAGAAAAGACAAAAAAAGACAAAAACAAAAAAAAAAAAAAAAGAAAGAAAAGCAAAACAAAAAATCCTGTGGTATTCTTTGTAATGTCTCCTTTTTCAGCTCTGAATTTATTTATCTGTGTCTTCTATTTTTTTCTTATTTTCTGTAGGAAAAGGTTTGCTAGATGTATCCTTAAAAAAATTTTTGGTTTTATTTATTTTTTTGATATTTTGGGGGTTGAATTCATTTACATTCTGATCTTTATTATTTCTATGATTTTTTAAACAATTTTCATTTTAATTCCTTCTTGCTTTAGTATATCTTGGAGGTTCATTGTTTATTCCAAAATTTTGCTTTTTGAAATTTGCATTTATTTGTATAAATCTTCCTTTTTATACCACTTTTGTATTTTTTCAGACTATGTTTAATATTTTTAAATTTCCTCTCAACTGGTCATTCAAAATAACATTCTATCAATTCCTATATATTTGTGTATTTTCTATTGTTTTCATTTTATTGATTTCTAGTTTTATTCTTTTGCAGTTGGAAAAGATATATGGTGAGACTTCATTTTTTTATTAATTTACTAATGCTTAATCTGTGGTCTATGTCTATGCTGGAGAATATTTCATGTACTTATTAGAAACTTGTTCTTTCTGCTATTGTGAAAAGAAATGTTCTTCAGGTGTCTTCTAGCTACTTTTGATGTATAGTGTGGTTCAATTTTGACATTCCTGATATATATATAGATACAGCAAGTGATTTCAAGACATTGGATTAAAATATATGTTGCATTCTATTGTATGTATTCTCACCATTTCACACCAAAAATATAACCAAAATTTATATATATTTATAGCATATAATAAATATTAAACTTACCATATATTTTAGAATTCTAATATATACAGAGAATATATATAGAATTCCAATATGTATATGAATTCAATAGTGCTATTTTATGAGAATGTGCTTCTAATCAGTTTAAAGTAGTTCTAAATTAATGAAATATTATATTTGGTATTTGAAATTTCATACTTGAGGGCTAAAAATATAGCTTTTATAATACTATTTTGAATAAGCGTAATAAATTTGGAATCCAAATTCTCAGAGTTTAACATTATTTCTATTTCAAATGAATAAATTATTAATGCATATATCAAAGTGAGTAATAATTTGGCTTTTAAAAAGAAGTAATTCATAAAAATTTATTTTATTTAAATATTTAGGTATCATAGTTTTCCATTTGATAATTTCTTTTATGAAAGCTAAACAATACCATTATTAAATTCAAAATGTATGAAATTGCCATTTCATACATTCTTTAAAATGAAAAATAAATAATGCTATTGTTTCTCTCATATATCGTCCAGATCATATAAATGAAACTTTCAAATTGGTTTAGGGTAACAACAAGTGTTCAGTCAATGATTTTGTGTGTGGATATATATATATATATATATATATATATATATATATATGACATTTATAAAGGCACACAATTTTTGGATATTAAAAAAACCCAATGTGAAGGAAATTTAAAATTCCTGAGATATAATTGAAAATAATTTTCCTATAGAAACTCATTGAGACAAAATAGATGACAGAAAACACAATAAAAGGAGAAAAATTCATGTTGTCAATGAGAAATTCTACAGAGACAGAAATCATAAAAAGAACCTAAGAAATTTCCAAGCTGAAAATTGCAGTCAATAAAATGAATAACACAATGGAGAGCCTCCACAGTCAACTAGATGCAGCAGAAGAAATAATGTCTGATTTTGGTTGTGGCTCTTCTGAAACAATTCACTGGGAAAGAAGGAGAAGAAATAGAAAGGAGGAGGAGGAAAGGGATGAAAAGAAGTAGGGTTAAAAGAATGAAGAAAGCCTAATAATCTAGATATCACTAAGCAAACAAATATTCACATGATGAGAAATCCAGAAAGAGAATAAATGGGCAAAGTCATGAAAATGTGTATTTGATGAGATAGTAACCAGAAAGTTCCCGGTTCTTTAAAGACATATAGACACCTAGATCCAACTTACTAAAAAAATACCATTAAGAACAAAACAAAAAGCACAGTTTTTCCAGAGCATATAGTCAATACTTCTAAACAGTAACTTAAAGATATAATTCTAAAAGTAGCAAAAGAAAAGCAACAAGTTACATACAAACAACCTCTGAAAGAGCGGTAGCAGGTTTCTCAGCAGAAACTATAAGCCAGAAGAAAATGAAAATGATCTAACCTAAGTACAGAAAGGGGTAAAACCAGGTATGAATAATATAAACAGCAAAACTACCCTTCAAAAATAAAGTAGAAATACAATATTTGATTTTTTTTTTTTTTTTTTTGGTACTTGGCATTGAACTCAGGACCTTGTGCTGCTGAGCTCTATCCAATAAAGTATTTGAACGAGGAGAAATTGAGGAATTACCAAACTGATCCTAGAAGAAAAGCTTCAGAGAGACCTACACTAAAGTCAAATGGGTGGAAAATTATCATTATTAAAATAAATGAATAAAATAACTCACTATAAGATCAAAAACACAAATGAGAATGAGAATCAAGCATTGTCATGACAGAACACTGCTAAAGTAGAAAGACAAAGGTGAGATAGAACTAATACAAAGAACAATCACCAGAACGGTAAGAATTTGTTAACTTTTAATGAGAATGTTGAATAAAATGGATGAAATTCATCAGTCAAAAGACAAGAGAGGGGCTGGGGATTTAGCTCAGCGGCAAAAGCGCCTGCCTGGCAAGCGCAAGGTCGTGAGTTCGGTTCCCGGTACCGGAGAAAAACCAAAGAAAAAAAAAAAAACAAAAAAAAGACAAGAGACTGAAACTGGATTTTCTAAGAAAAAGAGTCCACCTCCGTATTACTTACCAGGAAATAACTTCAGTGGTAAAGATATATATATATATAAAATATATATATATGTCTTGAAAAAAGACAAACAATTAAAGGTAAGAGCAGCCACACTCATATGAAATAAAAAAACTTTATAAAAACTATAAAAATAGGCAAAGAAGCTCATCATATGTCAATAAAAATCAATTCAGTAGGATGATATAATGAAATATAAAGCAAATACTTTTAGACCTAAGTGAGAAATAGACTGAGTTACAATAATTGTTGCACATCTGCAATTCAAAAATGCTCCTATAGTTTTCTTTTTTAGGTATCTTGATAGTTATTGGAAGAAAAATGGGAGAGACAGTCACTTTGAAAGCACTCAGACAGAGGAACAGTATCTTCTTAATTTAATGTTTTGAGAGTCTCACAATCCTGTCTGCTCTCACCTTAACACTATCTGCTTTAATCAAACATAAATCCCAATAACTGCTACCTCCTAAATATGTGTGCCTGTGTGAGGTCAATCACTTTGCTAGTAAACTTTTTTCATTCTATGAAGAGAAAATATTTGTAGTTATGTTTCATAAATATGGATTCTTATTTATATTAAACTCATCTGTAATATTTTTGGATTTGTATATATACCATTATAATAGATTAGAATAATATGTGTACCAGATTATTATTTTTGTACTTAGTTATATATGATTCATATTGGAGAAATTGTTCTTCATTTATTTGTTTTCAACATGATTCTCAACCAGCAATTATCAAATCCTCTCAAGAATTTTAAAAATATAAACATTAAATGGTAACAATCAATATTGAAGTGGTTGGTGCATGTGGATGGGTGACGAGCTTTGTGTAAGTTGTCACATTACGTGGGCTCATTTATTAATCTCTAAAACATACAGAATGGCACAATGAAATCTCTCTGCTCTCAAAATATTTGATAAAAAGTTAAAAATTATAATAAATAATAGAAATAAATTTAACTCTACTAATTTGACACATTTTGATTACTCCCTTCAAAAGTTTGTAATTGTGGCAGTTAATATTTCTAGCTTTTTTGAAATTATCTCAATAGAAGAACAAAAAGCTAGATCACCCTTTCAACTTACTTCATTTTACATCAAATTAATATAACTCTTTTATTTCTGTATTTATTTATTTATTTTCCACTTCCAGGAATCGAACTCACAACCTTGCTCTTGCCAGGCAGGCGCTGTGCTGCTGAACTAAATCCCCAGCCCCATTAACATAATTCTTGATTGTTAGTGTAATGTTTTCTAGAAAAACAAATAAATGAATTTAATCCTTTCCCTGATCATATTCCTTCATCAAATTGTTTATACTTCTGTGGATAAATATTAAATGTGTATATAATTTAACATACACTCACTATTTTTAGGCCATTCTGTTACTGAAAAACATTTCTCAAATGACTTTAATGCTTATATCAGGCTAGGAACAGGTATTCCCTTATATCAGGCTCTCACACAAATTACAGCTAACAGGGACATAGACATTAGTTATCACAAAAGTTGCTATGAAGTACAATTGAAGTGCAAGTTGCTATGAAGTACAATTGAAAAGAAGCTACTATTTTTTTACAGGACCTCTGGGCTCGTAGTTTAAAAAATAAAATTTTTGCTGCTACTTAGATTCTTCCCAGGAAGAAATTGTCACCTGTCATTCCATTACTTTGAAAGCTGGACGATATTTAACCCTTAATTTTGGTAGTAAATATTAGATACAAGTTATAAACAGAGTGTAATAATTAATATAAGAATTATTTGTTTGAGAATTGGAAAACTGCCACTATAGTCAATAGGAGACATGGTCATCGTTGTAAGAAACTGCAGAGAATTTAAAAGATCCTCTCCAAGGGGCATTGGTATGCACCCAAAAGATGGGTACTCATTTCAAGCACACAGGTAATAGAATGGATTTTATTAGTCAATAGAATGGAGGCAAATTAGGAACACATATGCAGTGCAGGTAATGAGAGTACAATTTCATGCCTATTCTTTCTCTTATATGTATTTGAAATAGTAATTTATTTTTATTTTTATTTCATTGTTTTTAATCTTTTATTTTAAAGATAAAAGAACAAAAATATTGAAAAACACAGAGACAAACAAAACAATGCAAAACAATAAAAGCAATACAGAATGAAATAGTACTTTATTTTGAAATGAAGATATTCACAACTGATTCACAGAAATGCATTGCTTCTAACTCCACTGAAAGCAAAGTGCACAAAAAATATAAACCATATTATTTTAAAATAAAATAATATTTATCAGTAGCTATCATGTTTAGAATTAAAATACTATGAAAATAATCAGACATTAAATATTCTATCATGCATATTCCTAAATGTTGTTGTTGAGAATTATTTTTTATCTAAAGGGTGTTTATTCCATAGAAACATCAACTAGATGCAGAGAGCTAATTTTTAAGGATCTACTTACAAAGTTTTATAGATGTATGTACTTGAATGATGAATTAATGCATAACTTTTTGTGTATAGTGAAGAAAACAAAATAAGCATAGTTCCTTAAATGAATTAAAATAGGAAATTTGAAGTGCAAATGAAAGAATTTAAAAATTTTAAGGTTTGTATATTAGGCAACAGAAATAAAATATCTTGCTAACCCTGATTGTTTGGAGCACATAGTTATTTACAGAGAATTTCCCATGATGTTAGGCAACTGTTAGAAAAAGTGCCCTTTGCAAAGGTCAACAACTTCGAAGAAGATAGATTACACATAGGTAGAACAATCTGGCACCCTTTATGTTTAAATTCCTGCTAACACTAATAAGATTATCTCTGCCCTTTCCTCCCAAATAGTTTGAGAGAACTCTTTTTTTAAATAAAATTGCTGTAGTTTATATATGAAGATTATCTCCTTTCCTATTTTCAGGTGACAAGGTAATATATTGTGAAGAAAAATTTAGAAATGAAGACAGCACTGGAATATATTGGACATTTTCATTTGTAACTGAGATCCAATGCATTCTAGTTGAAAAGAACAGATACAATAGCTGTATAAGTATGTATTGAATTTAGACTGATATAACACTTTAAAACTCAATGTTTCACAAACCAAATAAGGCACTGTATGATTCGTGATTTTTTCACATGCTCACCTACTGTGGGAACACGGCCATGAATAACTGGCAATACTCTTTACCTCTCTAACGCATTTTTTTTTTTGTTTATGGATTACATTATACAACACTTGCAAATAATCACCTGCATATTGACAGAAAGATATGTAATGCTACACTACACAAAATCATTCTGAAAATCTTTAGGTTGTTGGAAAGAACCTTGAGGACAGTGTCACTGTGTTTACATATGCAGATTCAAAAGGTACAAAACTTTTATGAAAAAGACACAGATTAATACTAGAACAATGAGAGGAAAATACAAAGTTTATAGAATATATAGATGATATTGTCCTTAAAATCCATAAATTGGGAATTGATATAATAGTTTTGGAATATAGTTTTAAAAAATTTAAAATATCAATCCTGGCTTGGTGGCACATGCCTGCAATCCCAGCATTTGGGAACTTGAGGCAACAGGATCACTGTTAATTTGAGGTCAGCCTGCAATACATAGCGAGTTTAAAAGCTAGCCTGAAGTACATATCGAGACCCTGACTCAAAAACAATACATGTCAAATTCTAATTTAGCCATTAGGAAGGCTACATTTCCCTAAAGCAAATGGATTTTCATGAGCAGCCACTCAAGACCATAAAAAGGAATATAGCAATTAGTAATATTTTAAGATAATTTGAAAATGTAAAGTGCAAATATGAAATTTCATAAAAATTATTCTGCATTCTAATTTTATATTTATGTATTTAACAAATTGTCAGAATGAAATTCTGTCAACATCTCTGTGCTTCCTCAGATATCGCTAAAATAAAATCATATTTCCACAGTTTATTTTTCTAACTGGGCATTTGATATTACAAAGCAGGAATATTTCAATTTCATATCTTTAATTTTTACATATATGGAGCTAGTACAATGTAAATATCTAAGGGATAATAATACTGATTTATTTATTTGAGATAGGTTTTCATTATATTTTCAGTGATGGTCTCAAGCCTTCAAACTCAAGGAATTTTTCTGCACCAGTCCCCTGAGATAGGCAGGTGTCACTTTGTCTGGAAATCATGATTTTTATACAGGTAAAAATTCTGTCTTTAAAATAATGCTTATTTAAGAAAAAAAAAAGGAATAAAATAAAATCCTTTTATGAGTCCATTACCTTGCAACTAATATTGCAAGGAATAAATAAAGGAATAAAATAAAATCCTTTTATAAGTCCATTACCTTGCAACTAATAGTTGATACCTTATTCTGGGCAACTCTATCTAGAGATTTTTAATGTATCCAAGGTAAAAATTTCATAATATAGCTAATTTTTATGGAATCCTTTTGCTCACTGACTTTTAAGCAGGATGGTATGTCATCTGCACCATTATGTATTTAATGAGTATTCTGCTTTGTGCATTTTACTAGGCCAAAACAGTGAGCTTCCTCTGGTCTCTGAGTACATGCAAATAAAATATTTCAATTACTCACCATTCTTTTCCTCCTGCTTCCTCCTACTCCTTTTCCTCATCTCTAGAAGACTGTGTTATAATTTCTTGTTTACTCTTCATTTTTAAAGCACTACTTTTAGATTACTTATATAAAACAAGTATGCAATTTTTACTATGACTGGTTTATTTTGACTGATATGATAGTCTACTGTTCAATTACATCCATTTTCTTGCAAATAACATGTTTTATTCCTCTTTGTAGATGAATTATAGTCATTGTGTATATGTACCACATGTTCTTTATTTATTTATGCGTTGATGGGAATTTAAAACATTTCTACAGATTAGCTATTTTAGAAATGTTCCACCATAAACATGGGTTTGCTTGTGTGATTATACTGCACTCTTTAATTTTGAGAGAACACACCAAGGAGTGATATTATAAGCTCAATTACTGGGAACTTTGAAACTACCAAAAGACAAAATAAAGCAAACAGTTGAAACCATATGCACACGCATTCACTACCTAGATAGGACACAAATAACTTTGGAAATAACATCAAAAGTAAGCAAATGGAACTAACCAAATTAAAAAGTTTCTGCCCAGCAAAGGAAACAATCAACAGAAAAAAATTATGAAATGGAATACGAGAGAAACTTTGCTAGTTTTATAATAGAGCATTAATATCGGTAGAACATAAAGAAGTCAAAGAACTTGAGGACAACAACAAAATCAAATAGACCAATCATTAAACTGGAAATAAATAGAACAGAGAACTCTCAAGTGAAAAAGCACAAATGGCTGAGAAGTGTAAAAAAAAAAAAAACTGTTCAAGATCTTTAGCCATCAGTGAAATGCAAATCATATTCAGTGCTCTTTAAATTGTAAATTTCAGTAGTTTCTGAATCTGGATTTTTCCCAGCAATTTTTTGAAATGCAGTTTTAGCAACATCTTTCTTCTCACCCTGGGTGAAATTTTTGGGACTATGTCCAAATGGCCTTTAGGAAATTTGTGCCAAATATTTCATGCAAGGGAATTATTCTAATATTTTACCAAGGTGTCTACTCTTCTTCATGCATCAATATCCTATTGATTATGATTTTGCTTTAATTTACTGTTTGGCTTTTTTAAACCTGGATATTTGAAATGCTTATTAAAACTAAATTAATTCCTCACAATTTTTTGTATGTGTTTGTCTTGGTTACTTTTTTCTCGCTGCTGGGAGAAAATACCTGATGCCCAAAATTAAGGAAGGAAAGGTTTATTTTGCTTACAGTTCATGGAGGTTTCAGTCCGTACGTGGCAGATTATAAAGCAGAGAGGCACACAGCAGAGGGCTACAGCTCATGGAGGCAGAACACAGCAAAAACGACAAGCACACACCAGGGCGGATGGGGGAGGAATGGCCTCAAGCACTCTTTTCCTCTCCCTTACATATGCAAACTATCCACCCCAGGGTGGGTGTAGCTCTCACACCCATCAAACTCTAAAAGCCTGCCCCATGGCCGCTTGAGGCTTTGGGGGGACACCCAGACACAAACCATAACAGTGTTTCTATTGGCATAGTCATCACTTTCTAATTAATTTATATGTCTCATTTATACATAAAGCAGAGAGTAGGGAACCCATACCCTCTTCTAAGACATGGCTTCCTTTCACTGAGACTCATTGTTAAAAGGTTCCACGAGCTTTCAATAACCCCATAGTTTGGAGATCAACCTTTAGCATGTTGGCCTTTGGGGAACATTTAAGATCTGAAACATAACCATAGTGGTTGACTAACTAAATTATTTCATTAAACCTGTTGCTATGGATGGGCAATATAAATCTGAAATAATCTAGTAATTATCTATCATATAGTTTATTTAATCAAATAGCTACATGAATTACAAAATACAGATATGAAGGACAGTAGATTCTTGCTTCTTTGTTAAGCAATTTATAATTAAAACTGATCATTTGTAGAAAACAATAATAACATATCATAAGATAAATCTTGAAACTATAATTAACAAACAGTGTACTATAGGAAAAAGTGAAATCTACCAGAATGTAAAGATTTTTGGCTCAATATTTTTAACATAAATCTTGTCATAGTGGACTGTCAACATTCAGCGCATCAGTGACAATGAGGGATTGGTGATTTTTTAAATAGCATGATATCTGCAAGCATTAATCTCTAATGTATAGAAAAATGATTTTCCAGCTCTTCCCTTTGGTTGGTGTCTTTTCCCTTAGATTAAAATGGAATCAATGTGTCAATATCTGAGCATATGACTCAGCTAAGATTCCTTTTCCTTCCCTCAGTATCTTTATCCTTAGATTAAAATGGAATTAATATGTCAATATTTGAATACATGAGATACAGCTAAGTGCTCAGAAATACTGTTCGAGTAGTGATTAGAAGACTTGATGCTTTAACCTAATTGTCCCTCAAGTGAGTTATACAACTTGGGTAAGTCATTTGTTCTTTCCAAGGTTCACTTCTTTTAACTGTACAAGAAAATTGTGTCGAAAGTACAAGAGGGGGACTACAATTAAATTTCTAGAGAAATATCAATCAAAAAAATAGTATTAAATTCGTTATATCATTTTATGCTTCTCAACCTGTCTTCCCCAGAGGCTATTTTACCTTTTGTGATAGCTAATGTATTACATTTGTTTAATGTAGATATACATTGTTCTTACTGAATGTACACTTGACCGAAGAGGTCAGTCTTGCTGCTTTTTCCCTTTTTGTAAAGGAAGAAACTAATTTTTCCTGTTTCACAGTGATAGTGAGAAGTCAGGATAGGATGAAGGCCATCAGACCCCATAACCAGTGCCTAAAATCATTGTCCACACATCTTCAAGTGGGTGAAATGGCTGTTTTTGCCCAAATAAAATTGAGAAATGCTGGCTTCAAAAGAGCATACCAGATGAACATAAGACACTTAGCAATATTTAGTATTTATTCTGAAAATCCAAAAGAAAGGTCAAATGTCTTCTTTTTTTTCCAGTACGGGGAATCGAATTCACAACCTTGCGCTTGTCAGGCAGGCTCTGTGCCACCGAGCTAAATCCCCAGCCCCTGAAAGATCAAATGTAAAACCGTTCACTTTTCTGTACCACAGAAATCCTGTTAAAGGGATAATTAACAGCAAAGTCACTAAACTTTGGTAAAACAATTTTGAAAAATGGCGATTTTTGAATATTTGTAGACATTACAGTGGTATTTGTACTTAATGCGATATTTTTAGAGACCATTTCCTGAAGTAGTAAGTAAAGATAAAATGTGTGGGATTTGCTTTTCTATCTTCACTTCCAATTTTTCATTTTGTAAAATTTTTATTCCTGTTTATTTTATTTTACTAGCACGTGTTGCAATCCATGCAGTTCATAGTCACCTTGGTGAATGGTCCCATGTATATATTACAGCTTGTTTTGTATCCCTGTATCCCTCCCTTGTCTGCCTCTCCCCCATTTGTCTGGTTCCCCAATCACCTTTTTCATACCCGTTGATACAGTTTGTGCTAGCCTATGTTATAGCTTATAATGCTCAGGGTTATTTGGTTCTTGTGCATGGCATATATTTATTTCTCTCATTTCCCCTCCCTTGCCCTTTTCCCCTCTCCTTTCCTTGGACCATTTCCCTATTGTACAAAATCTGGCCAATTCTTTTTTGATTCTGTGCATTGTCTCTTTACTGATGGAATCTTTTGCTGTACAGAAAATTTTTAGTCAGACAATCCCATGTGTTGATTCTCCCTGCTCTTTCCTGTACTATCGAGGAAAATCCTTTCCTATTGCTATGTCTTCAAGTATTTTACCTATTTGACTTCTTGGAGATGTAATGATTCTGTTTTAGTGTTTAGAGTGTTAATCCATTTTGATTTATATTTAGAATATAGTGAGAGATAAGGTCTAGTTTCATTCTTCTACAGACAGATAATCAGTCCTCCACCACTACTTGTTTGATAGGCTATGTTTCCTCCAGCATAGGCTTTGGACACTTTTTCAATGATCAAATAGCTACATGTGTCTGAGGAGGTGTCTATATCCTCAGTTCTGTTCTGTTAGTACACTTCTGTTTTGTTTACCACTATCATGATATTTTATCACTATTGCTTTGTAGTATAACTTGAAGTCTGGTATTTTTTTGGCATTGGCTTTGCTGTTATTGGCCAAAATTCCTTTTACTAAATGGGATCCTATCTGGTTCAATATAAAATTTAGGATTATTTTCTATAGATCTAGAAATTTTGCCAGTGGTATTTTGATTGAGATTGCAATGAATCTATATACCAGTTTTACAAATATGGTCATTTTGAAAATAGTATTTCTGCCTATCCATTGCAATGAACATTTTCCCATTATCTGATGGCCTTGTCAATCTTCTTCTTCACAACAATAGATTTCTTTGTACAGGTCTTTCACTTCTTTGATAGGGTTAATTCTTTTTTTTTTTTTTTTTTTTTTTCATATTGGTAATCAAACTCATTACGTCAGACTTGCCAGGCAAGCGCTTATGCTGCTGTGCTGCATCACCAGCCCTGATTAGGTTAAAGTATTTTATTTTTTTGAAGGATTATGAAAGATATCATTTTCATGATAGCCTTTTAATCCAATTCATTGTTGGTATTCACTAATGCTAATAATCTTTTGTATTGCTTTTATACCCTGTTACTTGGCTGAAGTTTGTTAATGAGTTTAAGTAGTTTCTTGGAGTTCTTTGAGTCCTTTATGCAGAGCATCCTGTCATCTACAAATAATATGAGTTCTTCTGTTCCTGTACATATCCCTTTTATGTATTTTCTTGCCTAATTGCTCAGGCTAATGTTTCAAGTACTGTATAGAATAGCAGATGTTACAGTGGACATCCTTGTCTTCCAGATTTTACAGGGAATTTTCTTATTTTTCCCCATTAAATATAATGTTGGCTATTGTGTTGTCTCAGTTAGCTTTTATCATGTTCAGGTGGGTCTTTCTATACCTCTTTTGCTCAAGTTTTTAATTATGAAAGGGTGTTGAATTTAGTCAACATCCTTTCCTGCACCTCTTGAAATGATTGTATTTTTTTTTTTACTTTGTTCTTGTTTATATGATGTGTTAAATTTATAGACAAATATTTTGAATGCAACACATTATTGGTTTCTGTTTTTTATCCAATCTGTCAGTCTGTGTTTTTGATTGAAGAGCTTAGGCCATTAACATTCATAGGTACTACTGAGATGTGTTGGTTATTTACTAACATTACCTTATTTATCTCTTGGTATATCATTTGTTTTACCTTTCCTATTCTTTTTGATTGTTCTTTATCCACTGACCTCAGAGTTTCCTCTGTGTTTTTAGATGTGTAAAATCCTATGTTTCTGTCAAGTATAGTCTTGAGTATTTTTCTGGAGCTGGTTTAGCACTCAAAAATCTTCTGAGCTGGTCTTTTTCATGGAAAAGGCTTATTTATTAGTCTATTTTGTAGGATAGCTTTTCTCAGTAATTTAAAATTGGTTGGAAGTTATTTGTTCTTAGGTGTTTAAATAATTCACTTAAAGCTCTTCTAACCTTGAGGGTTTCTGCTGAGAAGTTCTCTGTGACTTTCATTGGTTTCATTTTGTTCATGTTTTCTCTAGCTACCTTTAAAATTCTGTCTTGTTTTGTCTGTCTGTTTATTTGCTATATACATGCAAATTTAATGATGATAAACAATGGTGAACTTCTCCTTTCACCATTGTTTGGTGTTATACAAGCATTACTTAGTTGTACTTTGAAATCTTTTCTTATATTTGTATAATTTTCTACAATGATTTCTGTAAACCTGTTGGTGAATCCATCTGTGCAATCTTCTAGCTTTTCTCTAACTCTAATTAGCCTTAGCTTAATTTTTCTGTTGTCATCTAGTAGCTTCTGGATTGTCTCTTGTTCTCTTATCTTCTTTTTGGCTTCTTTGAGCTTTTTATTGTAATTCACTATTTTGTCATTAATATCAGACTCTCTGTCTTTGCACTGTTCACTTCTGCAGTGTTCAGTGTTCAAGTTTTAAACTCTCTTGGTTAACTCATCTAGTTTTTAAACTGTTTTCCTGGAATTCGCTATGTTTTTACTGAGTGTCATTGCTGTAAACTTTTGGCTTATTTCCTCTTTTTTTGTTTTGTTTTGTTTTTTGGTCTTTTTGAGACAGGGTCTCTTTATGCAGTTCAGGCTGGCTTTGAGCTCATTTTATAGCACAGGCTGGTCTTGAACTCACAATGATCCTCCTGCCTCAGCCTCCCGAGTGATGGGATTACAGGTGTGTGCCACCATGCCCAGTGTATTATTTCCTCCTTAAACTCATCTATTTTCTTCTTCTGTTCTCGTCTGTTCTCGGGGCTTTTCCTTGATAGATGCTATCTTGTCTTTGTCTTCCCCCCTTTGTGGCCCCTTGCTCTGCCTTGGGGAATTTGGGGGGTTCAGAGATATTCCACTTCCTTAATTCCTCATTCACCTACTTGTAAGGATATGTGTATTCTATGAGTACTCCTCTTTTTTCTCCTCCATTTTTGGGGGGTGACAGTTGGGGACTAGAGAAGTGACATACGTGTGTGGTTATATGTTGCTGCCTCCCCTCTTTAATTTTCAGGTTTGTATGTCCAGTTCCACTCTTTGCTAGTTATTGTGTTTAAGTAATTTCATCTCTATCCATACGTCTTGCTACAAGACTTTGTTCACTTTAGAGCAGTATCCATATTTTCAGCCTTAAGACATTTCTATATGACAGTCCTTGCAGTTACTCCCCCTGCCAGCATACCTGTTTGTTCTGATGAGGGAGGGACCCTAGAGACCTATTAAATCAGAGCCATTGAAAGGACAATTTTGCAAGTGTAACAACCTAATATATACATGAAACCATAAAAACAGGTAACCTTGCATGACTAAATAACTCCAAAATTACAAAAAACTTAAACCAATAAAATATATACTGAAAACATTGATTAGATATTCCAGTGAGCCATTGCCCATGTCACTCCCAAGTCATTTCTTTGCCAGAAAGTCTGATCGCACCCCAATTACTCTTATGGTCGCTCTGCTGCAAAACTGGAGTTAACTCAGACTCAGGGCCTCTTTCTGCCATGTTGCAAATAGTCTTGAAAGCGCCTGACGCTGTGATCTCGGGTTATACTGTTGCTGTCCTCTCGCAGGTCGTAATGTTGGCTTTGGCAGATAAGTTCACTGGCAATCAATTGTCCTCTTCAGTAGGGTTTTTTCAACAACTAACTCTAGCGTGTTGCTAGGGAAACAGCGGCTCCTGTTTTCACTGCTCCCCCAACTTCCTGTTGGTCCCCTGGTCCAGGTCAGGTCTCTATTTCCCTGTCAGCAGAAACGCTTTGTGAAGTCAGAGCCTCCCTGTCAGTGGCAACTAAGCTGCTCTCCAGGGCAACATGTGGCCTCTGGTCTGCAGAGGGGAACTATTTCTTCTGTATCACTTAATCCTATTTCCTTCTCCTCTGCCAGTTCCTTCGTGTTTCCAATGTGCACTCCACTCACTTTGATGCCTCTCCAAGCCGTTATTTTCCAGACCATAGGAATTTTGTCACAGAGAAGGTGAGGAGCTGGCATGGCTACATTTTTATCCTTCTGTCTTCTTCTTTTTCAGTAAATTTTAATTTAATAAATCTTATCAGTGTATTAAAGATGTGTTTATCAAGGGAAAATTTTTTTTCAGGATGGCAGCTCTATTCAGGAGTGTGGAAGATCTGGTATTTTTACACTAAGAACCAATTTTCCTACCAGCCTTGTTTGGGATGTCTCTGTATGGAAAATATTATTTATTTCTCAGTAGCATTAAAACTGCAGTGCATTGATCGAAAATTATTTTCCATAATGCTTTATAATAGAGGCAAAACAAAGATGATTTATAGTTATATGAAGCTCCATATATTTCATTTTCTGTTCATAAAATGAGCAAACTCTTGTACAAGAAATGAGAAATCTTGTCAGCTAGCTACTTTCATTGTATTTAATCATTTGATGTTTTCAAGAAATTTCTTTGAAATTTTCTCCCATTAGAGAAGGGGTTTCACCTCTTCTCCACCTTTGACTTAGTGTATCAATAAACACACTGCCATCATTGTGCAGTTCCTTTTCTTTCATCAGGAAAGAGGGCTCCACCTGACCTCAGCTTTCTGCATTTGGACTTTTATGTTCATTTCTTCATCCTCCACCATCCTACCCCCCAAGAATTTTAGGAGCTGTGCTGGACATGGCTCCCAGTTCAGGGTGAATACTACAGTGTTCCACCTTCCTGAATCAGCTTTTACACTGCAGTGTCCTTTCCATGGTTTAGTTACTGCCAAATTATTTGCATTTGGGTGCATTTTCCTTGTTATTTTGTTACTTAAAATGTCCCTTATCTGAGAGATGAAGTGGTATCCAGTGCTCCTACGTACAAGAAGATTGTGTGATATGCCTTCTGAAGAAATTTAGTGATTAGGTAAGCATTGTTCAGATATAAGTTACAATGGTGTTGGCTGTGCGTTCAGTGCTAATGTATGAACAAGACCATATATCCAGAAAGGAAGGGGAAAATTAACTCATTTTTATCATTCCAAAATGTGTTAAAGTAACATTTTTGTGCATGGTAAAGCTATGGAAAAGGTGGAAAATTGGCTACATTTGTGGATATGTGATGTAACTGATAAAATAAAAAGGGCAGTGAGCATAACTGTGTGAGAATGTAAACTAAGCAAGTGTACTATAACACTCGACACTTCATGACCCATGCTGGCTACCTCTTATGTTTCAAAGGCGAATATGGCATGACAATTGTTAAAGTTGCTGGTGAGAAAGGCTCTGCAGATCTGGAGGATATGGAAGAATTTTAAAAATATCTTCTAAGTGTTATGCAGAAGGGTTATATAAAAGAACATATTTTTAATGCTGACAAAACTAGCTTCTTGTAAGAAGACACTGGCAAAAAATTTTATATCAGAACTGGCATTTTTGTGACTAGACATTCTCAAGACTTCTACCCAAATTTCCTCTATAACGTAGTGACATGTTAGCTAATCCAACATCATGGTGACCTTATAGATCATAAGTGCTTAGAATTTTAAAAATTGACACTATTTAGTTAAAATTTGCTTTCCTGGTAGCCCCTTGGCTTGGATCTAAGTTTTCTTGAAGCCATGCCAACACCATTACTCGGGAGACCTAATTTTTGAAAAACTGATATTGATTATGGTAGAGTCAGATTGTCACTGTCTCCAAAAGGACAGAAGGGTAAAGATGACACTTTGAAGTGCGAGACACATATAGCTTTGGCATTAAAATAAGCAATCTGGAATCTGTGTTGTTAAATATAAGATCCCTGACTTCCAAATAGTGGATTCTTGGAAAGGAGTTGTCCAACATTAGGGTGCTAGACACACACACAAAAAAGGATTGCACTTGAACATGGATACTGTATTTGGTGATTTGGTGATTTTTATTGTGAGTATATACCCTGAGTGGGATTACTGGATCATATAATGTTTTCATTTTTAATTTCCTGAGGAAGTTCCACACTGGTTTCCATCATTACTGTCTCCACTGTAGTTTGATTCTCATCAATGATATATAAGGGCTTCCTTTTCTCTACATTTTCACCAATTCTTATCATTGCTTGACATCTTGACAGTAACCATCCTAATAAGGGTGAGACAATAGCCCATAGTGATTCTGATTTGAGTTTCTCTGGTGATTAATGATGTTAAGCCCCTTTCCCTTCTACCTGTTGGAAATTTGTATGTCTTTGAGAAATTGTCTATTTAGGTACTTTGCCATTTTTGAAAGTGCGTTGTTTGGTGTTTTTGGTATTGAATTGCGTGAGTCTCTTACATAACATACTAACTTCTTGTAAAAGCATGTTCCCCAAAGTTACTTTACTGTATTTATTTCAACATTGCTTACAGCAGGGACTGGGGATTTAGCTCAGCGGCACAGTGCCTGCCTGGTAAGTGCAAGGTCGTAAGTTCGGTTCCCGGTACCAGAAAAAAAACAACAACAAAAACAACAACAACAAAAAATTATTTACAACAGCTTAGAAGTGGAAATAAATTGAATATCTACTGAAGAATGGATGAATGAGAAAATGTGGAGATATGCGTCTGTATATAGAGATATGCATACATTGGGATACTACTTGTCCTTTAAAAATATGGAAAACGACATTTGTAATAACATGATGAATCTGAAGGATATTAAGCTAAATGAGACACAGAAAGGAACATACTAAATGACCTCATTGAAAAACGAATCTAAAATAATCAAAGTCATAGAAACAGAAGAGTAGTTACTGCTGGTTAAGGGGGTGGAGGATTTATAGAAAATAGTCAAAGTGTGGAAATTTAAGTAATAAGAAATACATTATGGAGATATAATACAAGAGATTGCATATATTGCTAACAAAATTCTATATTTGAAATTTGTTAAGTGAGATTTTAAATATTCTCATCACAAACATGTATAAAAAGTAATTATGTAAGGTGATGAATATGTTTATTGGCTTGTTGCAATCATAATATGATGTGTATCAAAACATTACATTGCACATCTTCAATGTGCACAATATTTTGCCAATTAAACCTCAAAAGTGGAAGAGATTTTTAATAAGTGCTGCCTGGGACTCACCAGGACATACTTGGACAATTTACAGTACATCCACTTTATTCTTTATATGTGTATTTAGTAAAGTTTGTCATTCTCCTTTCTATGATACAATCAAGAATTTTAGTAGGTCCTAGAATTTAGCAAAGCTTAATAAATGTACAAGCACAACAATACCAAACAGATAATATTGTATGTGGTTGGTAGGTTATCATATACAATTTAGTATTATACATGTAAACTTTAAGAATGAGCAGTAATTTGTAAAAATAGATCTGTAATTCTAGTTAAAAAAGATATAAAGTAGAAATATTTATATAGACAGATATAGAGAATTATAGGTACTCGTATACATAAGCAACCTACACAGTTATGCTATATAAGATTTATATTACCTATAAAGATCACAATATATGGATTGGGTAGTTACTTATTTGGTCTACTGAACACAAGGGTACAAGTGAGAAATTCTAAGAACAATGTGTAAAGAAATGAATGTCCATAATAACTTGGGGAATATTCAGCTCTAGAATGTTTAGAGAAGAAAATAGATTCACAAAATAGAAACAGGTCATGATGCTGGGAAAATGTAAAATAAAACATAACTATATGACCACTAGTACTGGTGTCATAGGGTACTGATATGATACTCAAATGAAGTGAACTGAAACAATAAAATAATGTGTTTTGTATTTAAAGCTGGAAATGAATATCAGAAAAATAAAATTAAAGGGACAGTATGTGGGATAATTTTAATAAGGGGATGGATGGGGGCATAATCAAAATATATTGATGTAAGCAAATGTAACCTGTTTCAACTCTCAGTGGTTTCTATACTTAAAAGTTTTAACTGATTTTAGTATGTGTTAAATAAGAGATCACATTTATAAGAAATATTTTATTTGGACTATATTTAAAATAAAGCAATGTTTATCTACTTTCTCTTCCAATAGATGTAGTGTTTCTGTTTTAATATTGAGATCTGTGATCCATTTTGACTTGATTTTGGTGCATGGTGATAGACTTGGGTCTGTTTTCAGTCTTTGACAAATGATAAGCCAATTTTTCCAGCACCATTTATTAAAGAGGCTATCGTTCTTCCAGTGAGTTTGTTTGGCCCCTTTACCAAAGATTAGGTGGTTGAGTGTGTTTTTGGTTGTGGCTGTTTCTTCCAGTCTGTTCCACTGATCCTCAGGTCTGTTTTTAGCCAGTACTAGGTTGATTTTATTACAGTATCTTTATAGTATAAATTCAGGTGAGGGATTGTGATTCCATCTGACTTGTCTTCGTTGCCCAGGATTGCTTTTGCTATTCTGGGTCTCTTCTGGTTCCAGATGAATTTAAGGAATGTTTTGTCTAGATCCATGAGGTATGCTAATGGTAGTTTAATAGGAATTGCATTGAATCTGTACAACAATTTTGGGAGTATGGTCATTTTCACAATGTTGGTTCTTCTTATCCATGAGCAAGGAATGATCTTCCATTTACTAAAATCCTCTTTGATCTCTTCTTTCAGAGTACTGTAGTTATCACTGAATAGATCTTTTACTTCTTTTGTTAGATTGATTCCTAAATATTTCAGTTTCTTGGATGTTGTTGTGAAAGGTGTGGTTTCCTTGATACCTCTCTCAGTCTGTTTGTTACTTGTGCATAGGAATGCTATTGATTTTTCGTTGTTGACTTTGTATCCAGCTACACTGCTGAATTTGTTGATTAATTCAAAGAGTCTTCTTGTGGAGTTTTTGGGATCTTCCATGTAAAGTGTCATGCCATCTGCAAATAGTGATAGTTTTACTTCTTCCTTTCCTATCCTTATTCCTTTTATTTCTCTCTCTTGTCTAATTGCTCTGGCTAATTCTTCCAGTG
>NW_004955435.1:9887080-9903015 GCF_000276665.1 Chinchilla lanigera | reverse complement strand
AGTTTGGAGATTCCTCAGCAAACTAGGTCTAGAGGTCCCATACAACTCAGTTATTCCCCTTCTGAGTATTTTCCCAGAAGATCTGAGAACATCATATCACAGCAATATATGTGCACCCATGTTCGTAGCAGCAAAATTTGTAATTGCTAAATTGTGGAAGCAGCACAAATGTCCATCCACCGAGGGTTGGATAAGAAAATTGTGGTACTTTTATAAATGGAATATTACTCAGCTATAAAGAAAGATAAATTCTAGGGTTTAGAGGTAAATGGTCACAACTAGAGACCATACTCATAAGTGAAATAAATCAGACCTTCCTGTATAAGCATTGTATTGTCTCACTAGTGTAAGACCTGAAAGAGTGAATAAAAACTAGGAGGTATGATAGACATTGTGTAACAAAAGGAAAATGCTCAAAAGTAAAGAGCAACTGGGGTGGGGAAAGAGAAAAATTGGAGGAGAAAAGGATGAATATCCTTTCTCTCACATAAAATATCATTGACATGCAACCCCCAAACCTACAGCTATTCACAGACTATCTGGACACTTATCTTCTGGCAGAAATGTAGACCTTTCTGCTCTGGCTTATGTCTTTCTCCAGCCTCAGCATCTCCATGGTCAGATACATACATGTTCCTCTCAGAATAAAATGACACCAAGCTGTTATACAGGTAATACCACCATGATTAATGTTTCAAGTTTGAAAATGGTGAGATACTGAAAACTCTGTCCACCCTAATGAGTTTCAGCTTATAAATTCCAATTTTTCCTACTTTCTCATATATCATGTCCATTTTCCAGACCATTTATTGAATTGTCTATCTCTTACCATCAAACTTTACTAAGACATGTAGATTTAGATTTGGATGGTACTTTCTGCTTCTGGGGTAACCATGGCCACACCTCTGTCTCGATGTTTATCAAACTATCTTGCACATCCTTGCTTTTCCTTCTGCTTGAAGGGTAATGTAGCCCAGGATTTTATTTTGTTTCTTTATTTTTTTTATTGCAATAATTCTGTCTTAGTTACTTTTCTCTCATTGCTGAGACAAAATACCCAACGCCCAAAATGAAGAAAGGAAAGGTTTATTTAGCTTACAGTCTGTGGAGGTTTCAGTCCATACTTGGCTGGCTCCGAGGTAGAAGATAGCAAAGCACCAAGAGCAAAGCGGGGAATTGCAGCCGAACAGCAAACAGCCAGAGCAAAAGGGAGGAGTGGCGGTAAGCAGCTTCTTTCCCTGTCTTACATTGTAAACAGGCTACCCCCACCTAAGGGGCGTGTAGCTCTCACATAATCTCCATGCCCTCCTCTTCCACAGGCTCAGGATGTATACGAAGTAAGTATCCTGGCTTCCTGCTGAGTCACTGAGCCAAACCTCTAGACTCCTCAAGTTGACACAATGTATCAACCATAACAAAATCCATGCATGAAAGACGCATAATGCATGCATATTGAATCAAATCAATCAACTTACAAATTCTGTTTATTGAAATAGTTTGAAAAATTTACTATTTTAAAGTAAAGTGCTATAGACAAGTCTAAAGATGCTATTACTTTTATATCCAAGGACTCATGCTGTAATAGTCATAAGGTGAGCAGGTGTTTAATTATAAGGAAGCCTTGAGGCAATTGCTGATGTATTTAATAAAGGCTATTTTAACCCCATACCATCTGTGAATCCTAGCTTTCATTATTCAAGGACCATAGCTTTGTGCTTGAATACATTTGAGGATTAAGAGTATAATAGCTGTATCATTCTAGAAACCCTAATCTATTTCAATCCTTGCTTTTAGGCTTACTATCAAAGTCTGTGTTTTCAAACTTTTTCTGTTCTCTATCACATAATGCTTCAGGCATTGGTATAGTGATATTTTAGACAAAATGCAAACTCTCCAAGTTCATGTTAAGATAGTATCTGTGTAATGAAGATTCTTATTTGAAGAAATAAAATGATTATCTTTAAATAAAGTCTTACATAAAATTGTCAGCATTTAATATTTATAAAAATAACAATTATTATTTTTTGAATGGGAGATTTCTTTTTTAAAATTTATTTTAAAAATAAACAAGGAAAACATATTAATAATTATTATCAGATGCCATTTTAAGCAAATGGAGAATAATGACTCAGAATTTTATGAGGCCCATATGATCTCATAGTTTAATTCAACACACACACAGAAATACAGTTTAAATAGTAAAAAATAATCATCTAAAATTATGAATTTTTCACAGGTGTTACCAGATCCTACTAAATTATGAAATACATCTGACTACAACCTAGGCAATTTAAAAAATTGCCCCTCTTCTGTTTATTATCATATAACTGAAATACATTATCCAAAGAACACAGCTCTCAATATGTATAGTTTTAAGAAATAAGTGTTTAGAGTAGGAACTCAATGTCAGTCTGCATTTTATCTGAAAAATGATATTATCTTCAAAACAAATTGCGCATTTTATTTCTAATTTATTATTTCTTTTATATGAGTTATATTCCACATAATCTATAAGTGAAAGAAAAACAAATAATTT
This sequence comes from Chinchilla lanigera, assembly GCF_000276665.1. NCBI lineage: Eukaryota > Metazoa > Chordata > Mammalia > Rodentia > Chinchillidae > Chinchilla > Chinchilla lanigera. The sequence continues at coordinate 9,900,479 of NW_004955435.1, read as the reverse complement.
TAAGACATCAATATGTGACATTATGTTATCATTTTTTGTTTTCATTATCCTTCAAATTGAAGTCTAAATGAATACTAGTGGTTATATTCTTTTCCTATAACATCCATTCACATTTATAAAATGTAGAATGTTGGGGCTGGGGATTTAGCTCAGCGGCAAAAGCGCCTGCCTGGCAAGCGCAAGGTCGTGAGTTCTGTTCCCGGTACCGGAGAAAAAAAACAAAAAAAATTAAAAAAATAAAAAATAAAAATAAAAAGTACAATGTCTTCCAAGAAGGGTGCACACCTCTATTTTCCTACAAGTTGTTAAGGCATTGATAATATGGCTAAGACTAAAGCAAATGGATTTAGAGACCTCAGAATTCTTGGTCTCTTGTAACTGTTTTTCATGATGATTATCCATGAGCAACAAACTGCCTAGTATATTTGTGGAAGTTTACTGTGGCAATGCCTATCATATGATGGTTTTTAAAGAAACAGTATAATTATTTTGCATGAGTATGAACAGAAATAGCCCTCTGGGTCTAGACTATGACACAGTTAATGACAACGTAAAGAATGTCCACCTTACCTAAAAGTATGCGATAATTCAGAATACTGATTTTTAAATATTGCTCTTAGTAAAAAACTACCAAGCCTTTGAAATCACTCACCTATATATCAATTTTCAAGAAGCATTCAAATTTTAGCAAAGTAAAAGAAGCATTTTTTTCAAATAGCAGCAATTTCATAATCTTACATAATTTGGCATTTCAAAAGATATCCCAAAAGAGTCAACACATATGCATGCTAATTATTATTTTTTAGAATATCAGTGTTATTTTTAAATAATTGGTAATATAAAACTGTGGAGTATGTAGTGCAATATGCTTAGAAGTGATTTTTAACATAGTGTCATACCTCTCTGAAACTTTTTCTCCTTTCCTTTTTTTTTGGGGAGGGGGTGCGGGTACCGGGAATTGAACTCAGGACCTTGTGCTTCCCAGGCAGGTGCTTGTGCCACTGAGCTATGTCCCCAGCCTGTCATACCTTTCTGGAAGAAGATTGCCTGGTTAGAAAGGATTTTAAAAACAAATTTAAAAAAAGTTTTTAGGAGGAAATTAAGCATTAAAATACTTTTGAAAAAAGTGTAGTAATCTCTCTATGTACCTAACTAATGAGGTTTCTAAACTCAGTGCCCCCTACAGTTTCCTGACATCCTCCCGACCATCCACAGGGCTGTTTTCCTCTCATCTGTAGCTCAATAATTTTGTGCTTCAATACTGTAATTCTCATTAGTATATTTTAATTATAATCAATACACTAAGGAGAAGTTTGAGATCACCGAAATGATTTATGACTAATTCTGGAAGCATTTGTCAGGCATTTGGCATTTGTGCTATATCTGGAACACTCAAGCTTGTTCGGCAGCAACCTGTCAGGGCCATAGATTGCTCTATGCAGGGGGACAAGCTGACAGTCCTTCCTCCGTTGCTGGCAATTGTATGACTGAGGTATAACTACACATATAATCTTGTTCACTTCTAGCTTCATTGAGTAGGAGCATATATAGCATGAATATACTACATCCATGAGTATATATGATCCATGTAATATACTGTTGTCAAGATGTCTATGCCATAGCATACTGTTAATGCCCAGGTACATGTATCCATAGAGGTGCCATTTCTCTTATTAAGGTAAATTGAGTGATTCTTGAATGCTACTGCAGTGAAAAGTATTTCAAAAGCATGAGAGGATTCTTCCCAAGTGTAATGTGATTCTGAAATACATAAGCTGTGCAGGAGGGTGGGGGTTCCTTACATGAAGTTATTAACAAAGACTTGCCCAGGATAGAAATTTAAATTGAGTAGTCAGATGCATAGCTCTCCTCCGATGCTGTTCTGGAATATACTTATATTTTAAAGCTCCTCATGAGAACTTGACCTTGTTTTTATTGATAAATCTTTTATTCTTCTCTCATGAATTATTCAGGTACTGTGTCAGGCTAGCTTATTCTCAGTGAAGGAAAAGAAGATTCTCAAATCATATGACTTCGTTTCTTTCTATAAAAATCAAACTTTTCTTTTTCTTTTATTCAACTGTACATCCTACATGTATAAGTGTTGGTGCTTTAATATTCTTTCTTGCTAACATAATCTTCCTAGTTTACAAAAGGCATCTGGTGTGTTCAATAAACCTTAAGTGAAATAACTTTCTCATGTTATCGGTCAACACCACTGACACACAGGAAAAACATGCACCTGGTGGAAATGTGCAGCCTGTCACACTGATATGCTAGTGTCAAGGCTACTCAGAGGAGAGGAGAGAACTGAGACCACTAACTGCTGTATAATTGCATGATGAGGCAGAGACAGAAAGATCCTCACAGGTGATAAGGTTGAGAAATGGCCAAAAAAGGGCACTGACGTCTGGCCAACTGACTGCATGTGCATTAAATTAAGAGATAAAACTTGTCAGATAGGATGCATTTTTTAAAAAGCTAAATTAGTTTTAGAAGGATTAAAGGCGACCTTATTAAGCATTTGACTTCAACTACAGAAAAGTAACTAGTATGAAGCTAAGTCAGTATTTCACCGTGAGACATGAGGAAGAAAAACTGGAAAGATTTTACCCAAAGGGAAAAGAATTTGACTTAAACTGAAGAATATGTTGTATCATACTTTCTACTTCAATATAATTGGTTTAACTTTTATTGATTTTAGACTATTAAGATTGGTTGGAGATTATAAACCACTTACATTTAAAAGTAACGGATGATATCCTAAGAATGAATGGAAATACAGTCTTAGGAAATGTTATACTGAGTATAGCAGCTTAAAATAAGTATCACTCTTTTGAACTATTAAAAACAATTATCTTTCCCTCTAATTTATAAGAGAGGATACTGAGAACTTTCCATATATGATTCCCAAGCCCATTGTCAGTCATCAGGGCCTATATTAGAAAGAAATTTTCCCAATTGATCCATGTTAATTAAATGTTTTCTGTCTTTTACTTGAAAAATAATCATGTTTGACTCAATTAATTTTCTGTACACCATTTTGATATTTAGTATATATATACATGGAATTCATTATGTGTAAAACATTGTTTTTTCAGTGAAGTTACTACATATTACAGTTTTTAGAACTAAAAAGTTTCTAATGTATGATAGATTAGTAAACTGGTTAATTTCCCAGAAAAGAAAAGGAATAAATTTGTAGAAAATATCTATAGCACACTGAATTTACCATGCAAATATACCTTACTATCAGCAATATTTGAATTCTAAACATTTATCTATACAGTAAAATTTAGTCCATCAAAACATTTTTTCTATTAATTTCCTTTAAGTAGAATAATCTAATATATATTTCTACCATAATAGAGATTTTGTTGGAAATTATTTTCAGGTAATATGAACAAAGATAATGAAAAGGCGAATGGCAGTTGGTACTGAGAACAATATGTAGATTTTTTGAGGTATTAATTCAGGTAATTATTTTTACTTAACTATCACCTAAGTCAAATATTTCCTTATCATATTATTAAAAGAGTATGCCTCATTTTCTTTTATTAATGAATCCTTTTTTAAAAATTATATACCTTTTATATTACTTATATAATTGCTATCATTATTTAATTCTTAAAGCATTATTGTGATATGTGGCCATAATGCTACAAACTTACAGAAAGAATTGCTTTGCATGTCTACATGTTTTTAGGAATGAAGCTCTTGGTATCAGAGTGAGAGTACCCTTTAGTGTGTCCTTGGCTCTAACTTTCTGTCCAGACCCTAATCCTGAGTGTTGTGGTCAAAGGGCTTGGACCTGCTTAGACTTGTGGAAGGTTCTGCCTCTGATACACAGGGTGAACACCTTTAGGCACTGCCCACCACTTCATTTCAATGCAAACCTGCATGGATTGATATGATTATGAAGAATTTTGGAAGTATAGCTTTAACTTTTCCTCTATTAAATCAGATAATATTAAGCCTTCTGAGACCTTCCATATTTCAGGTTACTATAACAAATCACATGGGAGAATAACTCATGTCTAAATATGAGATTCAATATAAGCAAGCATTGCTCAAAAGTTGAAAGCAGTAACTTCTGAAAATTAAAGTAAACCTTTAGTTACAAAGCACTAAAAATTCAGAAAACCAGTTACCTATTCGCCATACAGGCCAATATTCTCATTTGAAAGAAATGCATGACAGAATAGCAAAGAATAGCACAGTGATAATAGCAAAACTCAGAACAGCAAGCAGGAATTTCCGTACCTCAGGGAAGCTCAACCTACAGACTTGTAGCAGGCTGAGCAGCAGGAGGTGAGCAAGTGCAGCTTTATCTCTGTTTAGAGCTACCTCCCATCTCTTGCATTCCTGCTGGAGGTATCTCTTGTCAGACCAGTAGTGCCCTTAGATTCTCACAGGAGCACAAACCCTACTTGGAACTGTAAATACCTGTTCCTTAGGAGAATGTAATGCCTGCTGATCTGAAGTAGAACTGAGGCATGATGCTAGCACTGGGAAGCAGATGCAAATGCAGACTAATACTAGCAGAGAGATTTGACTGCTCAAAAACCATAATAAGTTAATTGCTTAGCAGACTGATACTCTCATATCAAAAACTTATCAGTGATCAGCAAGTGACAATTTTGCTGCATTTGTTGGTAGGTTTATAGAAGCAAATGACCTGATATACTTCAACTGTATAGCTACATCCAGTGGCAGGTTTTAAGCCAGAATCCAACACTTTGTGCATGGCTTTTCACCTCTATTATGTTATTTACTACTGCTCTCCTTGTCTTTTTCCTGCACTTCACACTTGTCTCAGTTATAGTTTTGTTAAATTTATAAGTTAACTCCAGCCATAATGTGTAAAAAAGTGTCATTGAGGAGGTTCTTTGTAAAAAGGGAAATACGCAATGATGAGACAACAGAAGACTCTACGGTTGTCATCAAAAAGAAAGCTTTATTTAAAAAGGAAATGCCCAGAATACAATTTCAATTGTGGTTCATTTTACCAGGTGATTCAGATGCCCTAAACATGCTTTGTGTGATATATAGGCACCATCTGTCCAGTGAATCATGAAACCTTCAAAACTATTTTGGTACATGAGACCAAAGACCCCCCTATTAAAAGATCACCACAGGACTTAAAAAAACAAATCAAAACAGGAATACAAAAATAAAAATGGTTATGGGAGGCCACCACATCATCAAATGTGTCCACACTGAGATCATCATTCCTAGTGGCTCACTGCATTGCTAAATCAAAGAAGCCCTTCGCTATTGGTGAAATTATGTTGTTGAAATGATTTTCTTTTTATATTTTCTTTCTTTATTTTTAAATTTTTATTTTGAAGAGAAAAAAACAAACAACAAACACTAAGTCAAAAACAAAACAACAAAAAGCAATAAAAATAAAAAAGAATTTCAAAACAAGGTGGTAGGAAATTAACAATAGTTGCTATATTTCATATCGCTATCTTCAAGTATTTCCTCAGGTCACCAGAAATAGGCATGCAAGATTGATAAAACAATTAAGCATTAATGGTTCCTTTCAACAAATCAATAGAAATCAGTAGTATAATTATAACAGCTTCTTCCTTTAAAAAAAAATAAACATAACAATGAAATAGAGTTTCAACACAGGTTAGGACAGCTACAATAATTGATACACTGTGTACTGTTGTGTTCCTAATAGTAATTTAGAGTAGAGGGGCTGGGGATTTAGCTCAGCAGCAAAGTGCTTGCCTGGCAAGTGCAAGGTCGTGAGTTTGATTCCTGGTACCGGAAGAAAAAACAAAACGAAACAAAACAAACAACCAAAAAAACCAACCAAAGTAATTTAGAGTAGAATATATAGGCGTGATATCCTGTCTATACAATATTAGTGCCAAACTGGCTTTCTGTTGAAATAAGAGAAACTAGCTTTGTAACAATCTTAACTATCTTGCGTATACATATATTTTTCCTTTATTCATTTCCCCTCTCCCTATCAGTCTGTCTTTTCTTTTGAGCAGTGCTTTTCAGCTGATGTTGAAAGCAATGCATCAATGCTTGTTTTGTGCAATGTACTTTTCACAAGAATGTGCATGAGGTTATGTTATGGGGACTTTTTGGCCAACCAGCATCACAATGGTGGAACTATTTAAGTCTTTGAATAATTACCTGTCAAGAAAACAGAGCTGGTCATTGTGTGTCAGTAGCTGCCAGGTCTGTACAGTTTACCAGTTTCACTGTTTGAATTGAAGAAGTTGATTCTGAGTGTGTGGACCTACACACTGTACCTTCCACAGAGAAATACCAGCTAGCCAAACAAATGTCACTACAATGTATCAATGTTTTGTGGGAAGTGATTAAAAATTAGCCAATCTCATTAAAGTACAAGCTTTATCTCATGTCAGTTTGCACAGCTCCATGTGAAGGTGGACGCAGAGGAAATGTCATATACCGAAGTGATGTGGCTTTCTAAAGTAGATTACTGGTCAGAGATTTTGAATTATGAGAGCTTCTGAGGAGATTTGTTTTAGATAAACAGTCCAAACTGGCAGAGCATTTCACTGGCCCTGATTGGACCAAAAATTTTCCTACTCTGTTTCATAAACAACCTGTTCAACAAGCTCAATCTATCCTTTCAGTGGAGAAGGACAACTGTGTTCTAGCTGGGAGAAAAAGTGGCTGCATTCAAAGTCAAGCTGGAACTATGGGGAAGGTGAGTGAGCATTAGGCTTTTTGGCATGTCTCAAACATTAGCTGAGATTTTGAGAGGATAAACCTGGGGCTCCTTTCTCCCAGCTGGGGCATAAACACTGATCTCAGCTTTTAGAAGAGTTTGGACATTGTATTCCAAAAATAAAAGACCTCCAACCTAGGATAGAACTGCAAAACAATGTATTTATGAGTAGGTCAGATAAACTGACTTTGTGGTGGAAAAGAATCAAATGCTTGAGATCACAAATGGCAATGGCCTGAAAAGTATTTTTGAGACAATTTCAAATCTATCTATGTTCTAGATTAAAGTCTGAATGGAATATCGTGAGGGTCCCACAAAACATTAAACAGCCTGTTTCCATTTCCAGTATCCTATATCTGTAGGGCAGGAATATATGAAGTTACAGGAACCAAATGAAATTACAGAATAGCTTGGACAGAAGCGACACACTTCAGCTGTCACTGTCTCCTAACACCCCCAATGACTCCTGCGATCCTCTCAGGCCCCTCTCTTCCTGTCTCAGTTCAGATTACTTGGTATCATCATAATCGTGTCACTCTCTTCAGGAACTACACATCCTTTCTGTCTAATGTGGTTCCCTTTGGGCTAAAATCTACATTTTGCAAGTTTCTTTTTCACCCCAACACTATCTAAATCTAGCTAAAAAAAAAAAAAGGCAACAGACCCATGCCACACCCTGGATATAGGCCTGTCTTGAAATTTCCTTGACTAGATCAGGTAATCTGTAGCTTTGACACTGAGTCTTCTACAAAGTGTCAGAACACTGGCAAAATATATGCTTTTCTTGGCAAAGTACCATACCTGTTTTTTAATCCGATTATCATCAGCATTGTTACTACCAACTCAAGCTGAGTAAGGCTGACCAATATCTGTGTACATTCCCATTAGCACTATGGCCTTTTAAGTCTGGCAATAATCACTCATAAAGTTCTGATTACAGCACTGGAAGCATTCTCCAACCCAGTTCTCCAGACATTTTCCAAAATCCTACCACTAATCAGATCCAAAGATTTCTGACCCACACGATTAGGTATAGTGACAGCAGTAAGCTGACTTTCTTGTCAATTTTCTGTACTTGTCAGACTTTCATCAATGGGAAATTTTACCCAGTATCCAACAATTTAGAAGGAGATGTTTAATGTATTTCATTGTTTAAGAATTCTGCCCATGTCTGGCCAGGTCCAAGGTAGGAACATCACGACAAAGGGACAGGGTAGGGCGAAGCTGTTCACTGCATGGCAACTGTTGTGAACTAAACTATAAAAGAAATAAACAATAAAAGAACACTAGAAGTAAATAATTCAGAGACAGTATTCAGTACTCAAGCTCACACATCTATGACACACCTCAAAATGCTCAGAACTGTGCTTTACTAATTCCCTAGCTCCCAAAACCAATCAAATAGACAATGAAGTTTGCATATCACCAGAGTGTTGGCATGATTTGTTATTTAGATTTGAAGATAAAGTATATAAATTGGAAGTAAATCTTTTTTTTGTTTCCTTCTATTCTTTCTTGTTTTTCTTTCTACTTTAATTTTGCTTCATATTATTGAAGTACATGGTAATTAATGGGACACTACATCCTCAAATTTTATGACACATTTTTATCTCTCCTCTGAACTCCATGCACTACTAATCAAAGAAGTCTCTTGGTCATTATTGTCTCACTCATATCACAGTGTGGCTTGTTCTAATAGCCACTGTAAAAAATGTGATATGGATGAGGAATTACATATGTGAAAGAAATATCTTTTAGTAAGTGCAATCCTACTTTTTCCTTGTTTTTTTGATGCATTATATTACCCATCCTATTTAAGTGGCACTGGCTCAACAAATTTTTATTTTTACATTTCAAATTAACCTGAAGGAGCCAGGATTGTATCTCCACAAATAGATTGGCACATAGTCTGTCTTTATGGAACAGAAAGGACTGGGAGGTTGTGGGTAGTAAATTTCTTAAAAAATGTATGATAAAGGGTGGAAGAAATTAAATGCTATAACTTTCAAAAATCTACCTAGGAAAAAAAGAGTTTTAGTAAATGAAACCACAAAGTTGAGAGGGAAGACAATAATGTACCACTCAATTTGAAGCTCATGTTTATTACATATCGCTACCATCTTCTGAGAGACACATAATTAGAACAAGCAACAATCACTAAAGAAAGTTCAGTGAGATTATCAGACTCACCATACAGTCACAAGCAGTGATCCACAGGTTTTACAGAGCTTTAAATTCTCCTTTGGGATATACTTAGTAAAACACACATTTTATTACTGACAGAACAACAATTCATCAGTTTTTTAATGTTACTGTTATTTTAGAATAGTCATATTTATTCCTTCAAGTCTTACTTTCATCATATCAACTACATATGTTAACATTTTCTCTTTTGTTTCTATTGTATTATATTTTTAAGAATGAAGATACTAGTAAGCAATGTTTTGAAACATTTTAAATTTTAGAAAAAGGAAAGCAAAATACATCAGTGTTTTAAATGCTTCTAGGGAAATATTTTTGATTAACAAGGAAAATGCAGTAATTAGTTGTTATATGTTGGAAATATTGGATTTAACTGCAAATGTTTTTCAGGGGGCATCGTAGCAATTTAAAGTATCAAAGTCTGGGAATAAAATGGTATTTATACTAAATATATTCAAATTTGTTTTAGAGAAAAAACAATGACAGAATTACAACATAGGCAAAAATCAAAATAAATGTCAACAAAATTTGTATGTTATTTTCTTTTTAATTTTTTTATCTTAAAGGGAATAATAAAAAAGAACAATAGCAAAATGCCAACAACACAATCATAAACAAAACAAAACAAGAACATTAGAAATGATACAGGGTTCCCAAACAAAATGATAAGAATTAACAGAGATTGTTATATTACATATTGTTAACTTCATTGAAGTTGCTCAGATGACCAGATGTAAGAATGGAAGATTGATCAAACCATTAAAGAGAATAAGAAAATAATTTAAAAAAAAAAAAAAACATTAGGGATGATACAGTTTCACTAGACAAGATGGTAGGAATTCACCAATGGTTGTTCTATTGCATATTTTCTACTATGTAATCACTTTAAAAGTTTGTGATGTTGAGAACTGAACCCAGGGCCTTGCACATGTGAGGCAAGCTCTCTACTATTGAAGTACACCCTCAGCCCGGTTAGTACACACTATGGCAGAATGCTGCTTCAGCAGTTTTATAAAAATATTATTTCTTGTCTTTGTTAAAAACCTTCAATGCCCTATGCTACAAATTTATTTTTAAAGCTTTTTAATATAATAAAATGATTTACCTAAATGATAGTGTAATACTTGCTTTTTAGTCTGTAGGTAATTAGTATCTGTGTCCTTCGCATCTATATGTGTGTAAATACTTAGCTCACGCACAAATTTACTAAGTATATCAAAGGAGAATAATATGGGAAAACTCATTCATAAACTGGTAAAATATTTAAGTAATGGGCCCAGAGATATAGTTCAATGGCACTGTGCCTGTCTGACATGCACAGTTAAATCCCACTTCAAAAAAAATTTTTAAAAAATCTAAAGTTTTATAATATTGCACGTATATAAAAAGATAAAATGGGGAATAAATTCCAATTGATCATATATATAGCCCCTAAACTCCATATCTTAACCAGTGACATTCTAAAATTAGATTCTACATTCACCCAACCAGCAGACAACTTTTGTTGCTATTTTTCAATGTGTAATTTTTTCATCAATTTACCCCTCCATGTATCATCTATTTCTTTACAAGACAAACACATTTTAAGATCCATTAAAAGATCTAGGAAAGATTCTGTGCTATAACTTTAATCAATATATGATACTGTTTTTGTTTCAAATATGTGTGAAATTTGAGTAGATATATTAGTTATTAACAGGAGCAGCAACATTACACAACAATCAACCATGAAACAGTGGTTTAATGAGATGAATATTTCCATTTTCTTAGTTTGCTATGGAGAGCAGCTTGGCTTTGGTAATACTCAGGCATAGCTAATATCCACTAGTATCACTTTTGGCTTCCTGGCAAGTGAGTTAGTCTAAAATAACTTTATGTAAGATAGTTTGTTTCTACACTATTGGATGTCCCATCCTCCCTCAGAAGAGTTGATTGAGCCTGTTATATTAACCTAAGCAATTATTCAGCACAAAGCTATCCTGTGGTATATCTTCATGGTGAAGGCAGAGGAGAAAGAGAGACATAGAGAGAGAGGTACAGACAGATAGGGACAAACAGAGAGAGACAGGGAAAGACAGAGAGACAGAGAGACACAGAACCAGTCAGATCATAAGGCCGAACACAGCATAAGACCAGTTCCAATGGCTCATATTCACAGAAGGGGGATGGAATACAACTCATTACTTGAGGAAAACTGGGACAAACTCATAATTAAAAGTGTGGATGCAGAGTGTAATGAAAAATTGCAGTCATTTTTGAGATGAAGTTCCCACAATATGAGACAAAAATAAACAGACACATAAAATAATATAAAAACCTCATGTTTTCTCCAGGTTCTGAGCTCAACATTGTCATTTTGCCCAAATTTTTCTTACTTTTAGTGACATTTTCAACCATTCATTCTTTGTTCCTATTTTTTCTTCTTTTTTGTCAAGACTTTATTAAAAGTCTTTTTTTTTTCCTTTTCCAAGATGCATGTTTAAGTACTTTATTTTCCCTTTCAAACTTTCAATGTTTACTTCCCATTTACTATTAAATTCTGGCAGATCATTTTTGAGGACTTATTAAATGTCTAATAGTCTTTTAGATTTATGTTTTTTGGTCCCAAATCATACATTTTCAGCTCAACTTTTGTAATATAATTTTAGTCACTGCCATTCCACTGACAGGTTTTATACTTGTCTCCATGTCTTTGGGTGGAGCATTTGATCCAGTTAATTGACCACTAGTGTCTTTGAGAACCCATCCTTTGTTTTTTTGTTTCTCAGTATTGTGTGAGCACTGGTTCTCAATGGATTGCTTCAATTTCTATGACAATCCAACTGTTTAAAGATATAATGAAACACAAGAAAAGACAAGCACAAAAAATGTAATTAATTTACTGATTTGGAAATTTATCTATTGAGTGTATGTTTTGCCAAACATTTGATTACATAGTATACATCCCATATTGTAGGATTAGGTTGGTAAAAATTAATAGTCCATACATTTTAGTTGTACATAAATGACTTTTAAATTTTTAAAGTATTCTGGAAATTTTTTTTACAAATATAAACTTAATTTTCTGGTTCATACTGATTTTTTAAGCACATATATTTTTTTCTGCATAGCCTAGAAGTTAATTTTTGTGGTATAATGTATCTGTTTATTTCAGAAAATGTACTACACCTTACTTTTACTCCACCTTTTATTAATATACCTGTTATATCTGGAAGAAACTGAAAATAGGAAGAATAAAGTAAATAAGATACACGGTGTTAAAATTTATGGTGATTGCTATGTTTATTTCTTAAGTTACACAAACTAAATTGTATGACATTTAAAAAGAAATAAACACTCCTACTGGGAGTATGGTTGGTGAACTATGCTGATAATTCTCTAGAAGTTACATTTTGTTGAAATAAACTTTTTCCAGTGGTTGTCTAGAGCAACCATATTGTTTATACGAAAGGTGACTAAAAGTTGTGCCCCTGAGATTAAGACACAGATGCTATTTTCCTCAGTTTTAACAGCATCACTTAGGAGCTGGGGGTTTAGCTCAGCGGCACAGTACCTGCTTGGCAAGCACAGGGTCGTGAGTTCGATTCTCAGTACTGGAAAAAAAAAAAAAGAACAATGTCATTTAACCATTTCCTACATCTGTGATTTGTCGTAGTCTTTTTGGAGATTTCTTTTTTTTTCTTTTTAATTTCCAGAAATGACAGGTGATACTATGGTTAAGATATAAAATATTCCCTTAAAGTCTCACATCTTCAGAAGTTCGACTTTTGGAATTAATTGGTTCATGAAGCCACCAAGCTCATTAGTGGATTTATCCACTGTCGAGTTCCACATTCCCCTGAATGTGCTATTAGGAAGTACGGTCTGCTTCAAAGACGTAAGTCACTGGAAGAGTGGCCTGGAAATAAGTATTCTTATCTCGGGCTCCTCCCTTTCCTCTGTGCTTTCTGGCTGCCAAGGCTTGAGTGACTTTTCTTCACCATGCTCTTCAAGTATCTCATTTCTGCCTTCAATTCAACCAACCATAGACTGAGTCCCCTGGAACTTTCAGCCCAGATAAACTTTTCTCCTTGTACGCTGCAGGCGTTGGATATTTTCTCTCAGGACCTTGAGAATGCTGCAAGTAGAGCTGAATGGGGAATTCCCAACAGAACTCCGAAGACCAGAATCCTGAAAGGATATGGACAGTGGTGGTCAAGCTCATGAGGTTTCAGTTGGGAATAAGGGCTCTTTGGCAACTGGCTATAGACTAGGACTATGTCATTCTGGCAAAACAATGTCTACATTTGTTCAAGTTCTGAAACCAGGTAAGGCTTACTTTAAGAATGGCTGGAAAATTAGTCTGGCAGAGGAAATTATAGGGCAGCCCAAAATTCATATATTGGTAGAGATACTTCTGCCTTTTTCTTTCCAGACAGATGTGTAATAAGAATCAGAAGCAGAAAGCGATACAAAATTAAGGAAAATGTTCAG
>NW_004955435.1:9827172-9886680 GCF_000276665.1 Chinchilla lanigera | reverse complement strand
TTTATTTCCATATTACTTTTGGAATGGAAATGTATTTTTCTGTGTCATTGTATGTGAAAAGTTATAATTTTCTTTTAGATTTTTTTACAGAGACTTATAGCTCTGCCTTTGGTCTGAGTCTCAGAGGAGATTTGGACATGTTTTTAGAAATGCTGGAACTATCAAGAATTTGGCAATTCTTAAAGATAGATTAAATATACTTTTCATAATGAAATAGATATGAGCCTTTTGGTGGCACAGAGTGTAATGTTATGATTTAGATCTAAAATGTCCCTAAGCAGTCTCTTGTGTCCTGTCTTATTTTTCCTCATTACATAAACATCCAAAGTTACATGAGTAAAGGTTTATTTTGGATCACAGTTTTTAGAGATTTCAGCCCATAATGGCCTGGCTCCACAGCAGGGTGGCATGGTAGCAGGGCCAAAGCTGGTGGCATGGCAGAGGTGCATCTTCACAGTGGGAAGAAGGTGGGAAGGAAGCAAAACAGTGAAGTAACAAGGAAGCAGCAAGCAACAAACCATGACAATAGCAACTCTCTTTCTGTTCGTTATATTCTATCCAAGCTACCCAAGGGGAGGTAGCATTTACAACTATTGTGGGTCACTCTTAATCCTAGCATCACACCATGAATTGATCACAGCATTACAGTTTTAATCCCAGCATCACACAGTGTAGGTCCAGCCACCTTCAAAATGGCCCGTCTAAGACAGCATGGGACTTTGGGGAAACATCTAGTTACAAGATATAACATACTCCAGTGTGGAGCTTTTGGAAGTTGATTGTATCATGAGAGACTATTTTACTTATATATTCATATTTGTATGTTTTCTTAGAAGGTGGGGAAAATTTGAATCTGTTTGTTTTTTTTTTTGTTTGTTTTTTGTTTTTTTTCCGGTACCGGGAACCGAACTCACGACCTTGCCCTTGCCAAGCAGGCGCTTTGCCGCTGAGCTAAATCCCCAGTGGAAGAGATAGATTCCTGGGGGGGATGAACTGGAAGTGTGTATACTGTTGCCTGGCTTACCTCTACCTTCCCTGTTTCAGGCTACCATCGGCTGAACAGATTTCCTACACCATGCCCTTTCACCATAACACTTCTGCCTTGGAGCTAGCCAACAACAGATTGAATCCCCCGGAACCATGAGCTAAAATAAAACTCTTCCGTTGGGTATTTTGTCCCATTGACTCACATACTGACCAGTTTATTTTTGAGTTTCATAGTATTAGAAATACTTATTTTCATACAGTGTTAAAAATAAGCTATAAAAATGATGGCTGTATCTTGATTTTATGTAGTTATTTTAATTGTAATTTGCAAACTGGAAGGAGGAACTAATATCTATATTAGATCCAATTAACCATGAGGCATCATGCTTAAATGCAAGTGTATTATTCATGTGGCCTCAAAACATACATATGATCCAGAGATTAGAGACCATTATATTTTCCATGATAGGATTCCCCAAATTTTGAACACAAGTAAAAATTATAGTTTTTCTAACACTATCACATGTTCTTAAGTATATTCACATATAGAAAACAAATACAATTTTTGATTTGTATAAGGTATTTGAGAGTTATACTATTTGACTTGCAAAACATTTATAAGGAAAAGAAGTTTTAAAACTTTGTGTACCTGTTCCTCAACTATACATACATGAAACAAAAGAAATAAATGAAAAACCTAATAGTTGACAATGAGATTCTCACATTCTTGCCAAAAATGTCAGGAGAAAACAAAACATTTTTTGTGGCTTTTATTAAATTTTCAATAAATTAAAAATGTGTCAGCAAAACAAGCTCTGGAGAATGTAAAACAAGCTTAGGAGAATGAGAATCTAACATTGCAGTGATAAAACTGGCCAGTATTAACCACCATGCATAAAATTTAAAAAAAAAAAAACACTGTGTAGATAAATGCATTTACTTACCAGTTTTTTAAAACATAAAATTTTAATATTTCCCCATCAGGTAAACACAAGTATTCTACTCCTTTTAAACTTTTGATTAAGCTGCATTTCCTATGCATAATGTGACAGGATAGAGATCTGAAGAAGTGAGTCTTACATGATATTTGGATGCCAGAAAGGAGAAGTTGAAATTTGAAGAAGGTCCTGCATTTGGTTAATAGCTGCTTTGGTTAATAGATATTTTGGGGGGAGCCCAATGTTTTAGGCATATTTTTCCATTCACTTATTCATCAGTTTATTCATTTTTAAAATTTTTACTTAAGAAATATTTAGTGAATTTACTGTGGTCAACTTCTGTGTAGTTGGTGGCATCACTATCATGGGTATGAAGATAGTATTCACATAAATTTGCTCCTAAGTTATTGTCAAAGAGAGCTAAATTTATGAATGACTGTATGAAATGAATACAAAAATCTTAACAGAAAATATAAGATATTAAGACAATAGCAATATTGATAATGGAACTCAAAAGCAAATCCCAAAAGTCATTAAGATGTTAGGCCAAAACTCTTGTGACCAAGGAATCTCTCACATAAAAAGCATAATTATTTATGCTACCCAGAGTTGTACCGAGTCATGGGACAATTTTCCACGATTGGAGCTGTTCTATAGTGGTTGAAAAGATGTATTTTTGTATCTAGCTAAAAGTAGAGTAATAAGGAAAACATAGGGAAAGAAAGCAGAAATTGTTTCCACTGAATATATAGTAGCTACCAATAAGAAAGGAGGAAAATACACAGTGGGGAAAGGGTTGGACAAGAAGGGCTGTCCACAAGGAAATGTATTGTTGTTTTGGATTGCTTGGGTTGTAAGCCCGACACAGTGGGATGCAGGCTGCCCATAGCATTTGCGTTTCACAATCAGAAATGTGAAATTGCCTTTGTTGATTTTGGCTTTGTCTCGCTATTGTTAATGAATTTTCTTGCCCTGTCTCTCCTCCTTTCTATTCTTCAGCCCTTATAAATTTTGGACTTCACAGATTTTTTTTTTTTATCAGTGGGTTTTCTTCATAGTTTACTTAAGAGTTCATTTGATATATGCTTTCTGTTCATACATTAAGATGCCCTAGAGATCTTCATGTTTTGGAATGTGACAAAAATAATAGATGTAAGAAATAAAGAAACAAAATCATAATCAGTGAGGATTTAATGCTTTCTTTTCTAAGGTACAGGAAAGAAACTATTCAATCATCTCAAAATTTGCACACTCTTTGACAATACGCTCTTACAAATGCTGATAACAAAATAAATATTCATTTTCAGGTAAAAGACATACTTATTTGTCTTAATATAGTTTATTATACTTATTGGCTTTACATTGTATGTGTGTGTGTAAGAGAGAAGAGAGGGAGAGGCTTAAGAAGGGAATATTTCTATTTCATATGTACCTATTATGCATTTGTGAGCAGTATCTCATACGATCCTTACAAGAAATATGTAATACAGATAATACCATCAATTTAGGATTAAAATAGAAAATTTATTGACTCCAAAGCTTTTTTCCTAAGGGAAGGATAGGCCACATTTTTCCCTCCCATAGGAAATACAAACTTCACATTTTTCAGATTGAAGGACATTAAATTTCAGACAGATGGCTCTCTGATTAGCAGTAAATTGGCCCTTAATTGAAAAATTTTAAAACCAATCTCTGAAATCCAATGTATGAAGATCCCTTAGAATCAGTCCTGTTGCTTTCTGACATCAGCTAGTGATTTATATTTAACTAAGGAATACAATGAAACAGAAACTGTTTGAATTTCAAAGAAAAGGTAGCTATCCAAATGTATAACCGAAGCAGAAACACCAGTGAAGATGATTCTGAGCAACGCTGCACAAGCAAGTAAAAGGATCTGCACTATGTGTGACCATCACACTTCACCTTGGGCCTATTGCCTACCCTATGCAAAGCTAAGAAAGAAATCTCAAATTAAAAAGAAACAAAAAAAATTTAAAAAAAGAAAATGCTGACCATGTCATCTAAATGTTAAACAATTTGGTCAAACACATTAATGGAGAGTAAACAATGGGTGTGGTTTATGTTTAAAAGCTATGTGTAAGGTACATATTACTAGTAATCAAAAAACCTGAGAACAAGTATTCTTAAGAATGGGTGCATACACATTCAGTATAATTTAAGCTAATATTCACTTGGTGATTTCTCTGCAACAAGAGATTAAATGTGCTAGAATATGGCACACTGGACCCCAATATTTTTTGGCTAATGTTATTGTTTTGACTGAGGGAGATTGTTAGGAGTTGAGAAAAAAAAGTGAATTGGATTATTGAGAGAAATTTTACCAAATACAAAGGCATAGGAGAATTGTACATTAATGTGTTCCCTTTTCACAAAGGCCCACATAATGTATTTACCACTGCAGAGTGAGCTCACTTGAGAGCCATGTATGATGTGTAATGTCCTGTGTCCTTTGCTGGAGCACTGGATGACAGGTTAATTGAATAGTGGCAGGGCAGGCAATCAGAGCCATAAGAGAGGACCTCTACTCGTTTGCAGAAGACAGTACTTCCTTACTGAAAGTTTTTATAATGTGGGTATAATCTGAAACAAGCCTTTTAGAAAAACAGTTCTTCATGGATTATGAGCAGTATATAGAGTTTTGTTACCTGCAACTCTCTATAGAAAAAATTTAAAACACTGACTTGTTGCTGTTTCAGATAATCTACTAGTAACCTTAACAATAACATATGTATTCATTCAAGATCATTTTCTCACACCAGTATAGCCCTCTGATGTGATTTAATTCACTTTGTGTAAATATAATAAAGTTCAAAGATTAACCCAAAAATTTCTTCTTTTTCAAGGAAAATCCCTTTTTTAATTTATATGATTCTAGCAGTATGGAGATATATACATATATATATAAATATTAAAATGGAAAAACTGCAACTTTACCAGAGTACAGTAACTATCAATATCTTGCTGTCTAATGTACTCTTAAAATCCTTTTTCTTCCCACTTTTTTTTTTTCTGGTACCGGGAATCGAACTCACAACCTTGCGCTTGCTAGGCAGGCGCTGTGCTGCTAAGCTAAATCCCCAGCCTACTCCTTTTTTTTTTTTTTTTTTTTTTTTTTGATCTTTTTCCGGTACTGGGAATCAAACTCATTACCTCGCGCTTGCCAGGCAGGTGCTGTGCCGCTGAGCTAAATCCCAAGCCCCTCTTCCCTCTTTGCATGAGTAATCATATCCACTTAAAAAGTCACTTTATGACTTATTTTTATTCGTATTTATTATTGGTATAAATTTAATAATTTAATTTTAAGAGAACATTTATTATTAATTGTCTAATTCAAAGAGGTTTTTCTATTAACATCTATGCAAGTTTTTAGAATGACACAATAAGGACATCCTGAAGTCCTTACTCTCATTAAGAAAACTCTCAATAATTGTTCATAGCAATTTTTATAACAATTTTAAAACAACCAATGGTGTTATAATTCAGTAAATATTTAGTCAAAGAAAGTGAGGAAATTTTAAAAAGAACTCTGAATCTTGGGGAACTTTAACTTATTCTGTTTCCATGCTCTCCTCCTGAGCTCCAGGGTAGACTTGAAAACTAGCTGTTATGCAACCATGCAAGCTTTGAAAATCAACATCTCACAGTGACAGGAGGGTAAAGAACAGACCTGAACCTATTCCATAAGCTTTATCTCCAGAGAATTATGCTTTGGCCTGCTTTCCACATCCCTGAAAAAGACCCAGTTCTGGGGCTTGTCATTATTTGATCTGCTTCAGAGGCTACTCAGTTTGAAAAGATCTATCCTAAGAATATTATCCAAAAAAAATCCAGCATTGACTTAACATTATACCTGCCTGAAGAGACAATAATAGTTGGAGAAATGAGGACCTTGGAAAAAACATGAAAAGGAAAATCTGTGAAATGTAATGTCCACAAGGGCTTTAAACAGCTCTGGCGCATTCCTAGGGGTCTAGAAGGAGAGTGCTCACACGGAGGAGTGTGTGCCCACTCATGGAAGCCCTGACAAGGCCCACTCTTTACTCCTGGCTGACCTTGGGGTCCTCTGCAAACAGTGGTGAGAGGTCCTGCGTGGCCAATGCCTGGATGATTTAAGGAACCTCAGAATATATACACAACCTTTCAGTACGGTATGGAAGCCTTCCTAGTTCAAGCATTCAAAGTAATCATTGTGTAACCATCAGCTGATGACCATGCAGCGTAGATTACAGGGTCACACACAACAAAGAATTCAGACATTAACTTCCACTCCCTTCCAAATATTCTGAAGATATTGACATCTTGTGTCATTATTTAAAAACAATACTCTGTGTATGAGGGGATGATGATAATGCTGTTTATTTTGGAAGTATTTGCATCCTAAAAAGCTCACTAATGTAAAGCATGGGTCTCACTGGGTATGATTCAATGTCCTGGAAACTGCACTTGCGTATTTTCTCCCCAAACTCCCCAGATGAGAAGATGCTAATATGTACAAATTTTCATCCAAGTTAGGATATCAGATGTAGCACTATGTTTGCAGAGAAGTTTGGAAAATCAAATAACTGCAATGAAGACAGTACTTTGATTTTATTCAATGAATATGTGTACTTTTAGACTTCTTAATTACGATTTGCCTTTGAAAGTCACGTAAAGAGCACCGCCCCTTGCAGGAGGAATGGATCAGTGCTACCTGGAGGTGATCACAAAGACAGTTCTCTGTGTAAGGCCAAGGGTAAAGGGAAGCGCTACTGGCCAAGGAATCAAAGATGCTTCACTGTCCTCTAACACGGACATTATAGTTTCTTTTCCAAAACAAGCAGTCTAATAGGGAGGGAAGGCTAGAATGGATTATGGAGATGAAAAGTGGAGAATTTTGTGTCCCACATACCATATTGATCTCTGTGAAAGTAAGTGATCAGATATTCTCAAGTATACCCTGTGAAAACCTATAAATGAAATTACTCAGCAGAGTAAAAACATTGATATTAGAAGAGGCATAGAAAGACCTGAGTGGTTACTTGGTCTAACTCTGAATAACAGTGATGCAGTTTTTTAAATCTCTTTCATAGAAACTTTGAAATAGAATTTCTCATACTAGTTGGTAACTTATTCCCTAGTGTTTTATATTGCTGATTTGATCTGTCAGTGTGTGTGTAGAATAAAAAGAGTTGGGGAAATAACGTGCAAGATGATTCTGTGGTCTATGGCTGCAGGATGAGCTGCTAAAGTGAAGATCATCTTGCAGCCTTCAGTGCAATGGTACCAACGGGTGTTAGACTGGCTGGAAATTGACTTAGGAAGATATCTAGACACAGCACAAATCAGGAAATAATGATACCTCCATTGAAAAGGACCACTTTAGTTCACAAAACTACTGCATTTTCTTTACCTTTCTGAATTAAAGAAATATTTATAATTTTGCTATATGTGGATCCTTAGCATATAGAAATATATATTTGAAAAGCACATGTGTAGGAATTATTTTGTCCTTGGAACTTTAGCTGGTCAGATCCAGAGAATGTGCCTCTTCGCTCTTTGCCTTCTCTGCTGGCTTTGTAAGGCTATATATAACCACACAGGCAGCTCACTGTCAGGTGGACACCTGGCTCTTGGCTTCACTGTGGAGTGCTTCAATAATTGGGCCAAGCCTGTAAGAACTGATACTAAAAACTGCTGTTTAAGAGATTGTCCATTATGTAATTCTGTTCTTGATTTCAAGAGCCACATAATGCAACTCTCCTAGAAAATAATGTAAGAAAAGAAAAAGAAAATTAAGAAATTTCTCTTCATTTGAAACATTTATGTTTTGAAAATGTTAGTTTATCATTGGGAACCTAGCGAGATTGGTGGTGAATGTAATGTTTGTCTCAGTTAAAGCATTAAAAATTAAAAGGATATTCCTCTGAAAATAATCCCCTCATTCTTTATCATCCATAATATTTTATAGGTCTTATCCCTTTTGTATGTAACAATACATGTAGCTTACTCTTGACAGCTAATCCTGTACTCACATTCATTTCTGTTTTCATGTCTACACATTTTTATACTTATATTTATATTTAGTCCTATGCTTTCTCCTTTTCCTCCCCCTTTTTTTTTGTATTTAGGCCTCTACCTTTTTGTTTGTCTGTTTTGAGTCTAAAATGGCCTTTAGGGTTTGGCTATATTTTAACTCCGTTGTGAGAATTAGTGAAACCGCATGTTTGAGAATGATATAATTTCTTTTTTCCCACAGATTGACCTACAGCTTTACAATAGAAAACAGACATTAAATTTTCTTGTATTAAATCCTGGAAAGTGAAATTCTTTCTTATCCTATTTCCTTCTGCAATTTTCATTATTTGATTAATGTGACTTTCATTCAATATCAGAAGTAACATCGGAGGATCTGATAAGCTGTTACCCAAGCCTCAATAAATGTATGATGCTTAGATACCCAGCACATGAAATATGTATGGGTTATTGGAAACAAATGTGATAAAAAGGCAGTATGCTCCTTTCTACAGAATAGTCAATTTCTGACATAGAATTTTTTCTTTTTCTCTCTGCTTTATATGCATGACTTTGACTGCAACAGCCACATATATATTGCAATTGGGCAGTTTTAATTTATTGTGATTATGTTTTTCTTCCCTCCCTCTGTTTCTTAGATATCTCACCTCCCAGTAACACAAGTGAAAGAGATGCAGTGGTACTATCACAGGAAATGTAATGAATAGCCAATCTATCAAATTTAATTAATTCGGGTGCATGATGAGCATTTTTTTCTGATTTGAGAAACACATTACTGAAGGAAAGAATGTGAAGCAAACACATCATTTTTTCAATCAGGCCCTGAATGAGTAATTTAGAAATAATAAACTTTGGATAAGCAGTGATTATAATTACAACTAAAGCCAAGAGAGAAGTCTTACTTCTCATTTGTAGAAGATTTGGAACACATACACATTTAGATTAAGTGCACTTGCTGAGATTGAATTTGATTTTCATGTTTACTTTTGCAAAATTTTAAATACTGCTTATAAGTTGACATTGATTAATAACAATTTCCAAGATACTTTATAGTATTTTGTTTATAATTTTGAAGTCAAAATAAGGTGCAATAACTTGTACAAATCTTGTATGTACAGTTCAGTGAATTCTGACAAATACAACGTACTCATGATTTCAAATGCCACCAAGTGATGAAATGTTTCTAACTCTCTAATAAGTTTCCCAGATCCCCTTTCTAGTAAATTCAACATGATTTCCCCCTTCCAGAAAGACCAGGAACACCTCCCTAAGTGGCTTCCTCATGGATTCATGTTTCCTGTCTTTGAATGTCAGAGAAGTATGGTATATCTCTTGTGTTCAGCTTCTTCTCTTTTTTGTAAACTCTCTGAGATCCATGTGGTTAGGAAATCAGTTGTCAAGGTGGTCAGATAGGACAACAGTTCAAACCACATGCCAAGTTTGATTCACTTATCATGACAACACTAACAAGAATCAAAAGGGAGTGTTAGCTCCATAATATCCCCTCCCTATGAAGTGACACTGAATGAAAGTCCGAGCAAGAAGAAGAGTGATACGTTTTTTCTGTCTTTACAAAGAGTCATGACTGACAACTCCAAAACAAACAGGGTCAGAAAATACAGAAACTCTTTGTCACCATAGTTTTATGTGATACAGGAGTCTTCAGATCAAAGGTGGAATAGCTCAGGATGTACTACCTGTTTGCATTCTCAGGTTCAATTAAGCAAGACAATGTTGGAAAATATGACTAGATAAGAGGAGTATGATCTAATAGTAAAGGACTAAGGGGAAAAAGGCAGAAAAGCCTGTCTGTCCATTTCTTTTTGACATCCCTGTGCAGCACGCCTTCCTTAAAAAGCCCATCTTGGAATAGTATCTTATGAACTATAATCAAATAAGGTATAGAATTGCTTTATGATTAATTCTTAAGATGAAAGGTATAAAAGCAGGGTCACATATTCAGGTGATATGGTTAACTTTGAGGTAAAAGGATTCTGGTTTCTATGACTTGCCTCTGAAATGAGGAATTCTAATTTCAGTGTATCTTCTAGTGTGAAAATGAAGAATCCCATGTTGAATTCACACTGCTATTCCTTACCCACTCTTGCAGTCTCATTTAAAGTCCTAAACATCACTGCAGTAGGAAGTGTCTTGTGACTACAACCCCTCTGAGATCCTCAAAGTAGTACATACTAAATGTGTTCTTTTTTTTATTGATTCTATGTGTTTCTCTTTTTTATTTTAAAGACAGAAAAAAACAGTAAAATGATGCAGCATTTCAAAACAAGATGATAGGAAATTAACAATGGTTGTTATATTGCATATTGTTATCCTCAAAGTAGTTTCTCAGATTACCAGATACAGGCATGCAAAACTGATCAAACAATATAAGCACTAACTGTTCCTTTCAGTGAACTAATAGAAATTCGTACTGTGATTATCTTAGCAATCCTAAGCAATACCTGGCCTTTACTATTCATTATACGTATATCAACTTATTCACGTTATATTTACACATGTTAGTCTGTAAGTTCCTTGAGCACTAAAATCACGTTTCACACATCCTTGTAACAAAGCATCTAACACAAAAATTGTCATTGTTATACTTGTGTCTGGATGTCTCCCCAAAGCCTCACGCAGTCATGGGGGCGTGCTTTTCAGAGGCAGCTGAATCTAGAGTTTGGGATCCTTTCATTGTCTAGTGCTGGGATTGGCAGCATAAATGCTACACCCAAGCCCTAGGGCAGGTAGCCTGAATACAATATAAGGGAAGGAAAAGAACCCGCTGTTTCTTTTCTTCCTTTTTGCTCTTGTTGCTTTTGCTGTTTTCTGCCACTGTGAACTATAGCTCCTCTGTCATTCCATCTTTCATTAGAGCCAGCTGATTATGGACTGAAATTTCCACAAACTGTGAGGTAAGGTAAACCTTTCCCTCTTTAATTTTGGTCATTGGGTATTTTGTCTCAGCGATGACAGAAAAGTAATCAAGGCAGTCATCTAAGAAACACTTGTCTTTGGAAAAAGATATGCTCACATAAGAGAGAAAATCCCAGAAATTACCTGAGCCTGAGGTCCTAGGGAAATAACTCTTGTCTCTGAATTTGTGGGCTGCTTATCTTAATCCATTGTGATAGCTATAATAAAATACTATAGACTACAATTCACAAAGAAAAAAACTTATCACTCAGAGTTCTCAAAGTTATGAAGCCCAAAATCAAGCTGCCAGTAGATCTTGTGTCTCATGAGTGTCTGTACTTGAGGATGATACTTTTACAGTCCTTTTGTGGTGGAAGGGACAGATTCCTTTGAGATTCTTTTATAAGGGTGCTTATTTAGTGCATTAAGTTTCATCTGTCAAGACCTTATCACTTCACCAAAAGCCAACCTCTAAATGCCAGCATACTCAGTATTAAAGTCCAACATAAGAATTTTGGAGATACACAAACAAAATACAGCATAAGTACTTACCTGGCTGTTTCCTATATACTCTAAGAAGGAGTGTGGTCCAGAAGGATCCCAGACTACCAGAATCTGTCTGCATCATTTCATCTACCTATCTCCTCTCACCAACAGATTACAAACCATGAATGGCATACCTTTAATATTTGACTTCAGAATTCAGGAAGCTTCAGCATTGCTTGTTTTTGATGATATTAAGATATTTCATTACTAGCAAGAATTTATCTACTGGCCTATTTGCATTAGGTAGAAGGAGTAGAAAATAAAGTTTAGGGAATATTAATATTACAGTGACTCAGGTTCAAGGAAGAGACACTGAAGTTGGCTGTACAGTTGTGATATTGAGAATGAGGGTGATATTTGAATGGAATTTGAAGCATGTTCAGATTTTCTTCTGCTATGAAACTGCACCACTTGAAATTCTCATCTGTGTGACTTAGCTTTAAATTTTAGCTCTAACTAAATTTTCTTTTCACAGCAACCTTTGAGGGAAAACACAGCAAGATAAACACTATTTTATCAGTTCCTGAATTCTTCCATAGTCATCATTTAGTTATATTAACTTGCTAAGCATTTTCAAAGTTTACTTTTATGCTTTGCTTTCAGTATTGTTTTGCTACCATGACACATACTATTCTGTGATTTTTTATTCCCCATCTTTTAATGTCTTCTTCATGCGTAGAGGATGAGGCTATGCTTGGATTTCACAATGCTTTTCTATTGTAAGAATTCAGTCAATAAGACAAATGATTTGTCATAAAGCAGAATATTTGGACTTTGGTATGAAATGAGGAATAAAAGGCATCTTCTTTATAATAGAAATGTTATTCATAGAATGGCTTTTTAGAATTATGAATAGGCTAACCATTTTGATAGAGAACTAATATATCATATTGTAGTACATGGACATTTAACCAGAGAAAGAAGCAATTCATCAATTACTCATTCATTCAACCAATAATCATAAAGGGTACTATATATCCATCATGAATCAAGCTTTGCACTACCCAAGTAAGCAAGACAGTCTTCCTGTCATTCAAGTTACAGAGACTAGTGTTGAGTCTGTTAAGAAAGTTGTATGTCAAAGTACCATATTAGGGATGTATTAGACACATACAAAAAAGAATTTTGATTGAATTGGCAGAAGCAGTTGTTTCTAGATACCTCAAAAGGGAAGAATTACAAGAAGGTCAAAATAAGTCAAACTAGTTAATTCACTTCTACTTGGAGAGAGTAGGTGGAATTAGAGAAAACTTTCAGAATGCTTCCTGATCAAAGTGTTAGTAGAAAGGTACTCTGATGTACTGAAAGAAGTGTGGAAATCGTTGTCTGCTATTGGAAGATATAATGAATCTTTTGGGCTTTTATTTTGCTTTGAGTGATAAATAAGGGGAAAATACAGAAGAACCATAAGAGATCTTTTGTTAAATCTTTTGAGTGAGATTTCTTAGTGACCCAGGACCTTCTGAAAGGTTTTCTACAAGGTGAAGGGAAGAAGAAAATCCCCACAAGACTGTCCTAGGTGGATGGGGTGGCACAGGTAACACCATCAAGGTCCAAGTTCTCAACATTCAAGAACAATACAAAAGATAGGAGAGAAAAGTAACCTCAGGTGGTGGCATACGTGTGGCATTTTGTGTGAGATTTGGCAGTATGTAACCTGGAGTATTGCTTAAAAAATAATAGAAATGTAACACAATCTGATGAGCTAACTACAGTCCGCTATTCTTTCAAATCCTTACTCCAAACTCAGTTTACTATGGCCGGGAATTTAAAGTGATTACTTTGAGAATATAAAGAAGTTACAAAAGTCTAGGTAATTAAAGATTGATTAGGTGCCTTGTGAGATGGAAGCATGGAAGATAGGTGGGTATGTGGAGGGACATGTTCAAAACCAAGTGAGAAAATCTAACAATATTATTTAAGGATTCTTATAAAGATTACTCAATTCTTTTGTTATAATAAAAGAAAGAAAAACTTTTGCAAGCTTACTCTTTTTAAAACTCTTGTCTTTTATGTCATAACCAAACAATTCCTTTGGAGTTTTCTAAATTTGTCTTTTCTATCTGTAGCAGTGGTAACACAGAATGTTTAATGAATAGTGAATGATTCCATTTAAAGTGAAAAATTCATTCATGGCAAGACTCAGTACTTTCTTATTGGTTCTCTATACTTTATCAGTTGTGTAATTTATTTAGATCAAAGCATAATCAGCACAGTCATCAGATTTTTAATTGATATAGATTTAGGTGAAAAGGGTAATGCAGTAATTAAAGAGGTCTTTAGAATGCTCTATCAAGTCTACAAGAAAGAGTTGAGATCAATGTGTACAATATTAAATATATTTTTATTACATTTATTTTAGCATTATTTTAAACTTGGAAGTAAATGCCTACTTTTTTTACTACTTTACTGTTTTCAAAAAAAAGACATTAATTTTTCCATTTTAACTAGGGATGAAAAGACCACAAATGTGACACTTACATAAAAGTTCCAACTAAAGTGTTAGGGTATAATAATATTTAATAATGTAGTAATAGTTCTTTTATTTCAATAGATGAAAACTTTTATGAAAAAAGTTTGCCCAACATTTAGTATACATCTAGATCTAGACTTAAAAAAATTGCATTGTTGGTGAGAATAAAGGTTTGAAAGATTCACTTTGGAGGAAAGTCTTCATGGATTGTGAGTCCAGTATTTTTCATATAGAAAGGGAGATAGGTGACTCCTCCATATCTCAAACTTACTGAGAAAAGCTAGAGGAAGCTGGTGGATTGTTTGATTCACATGTCTTGAAGTTGACAGAGTGTACCCTGACTTATCCTGGTAAGCCTAACAGCAAAGAAGTAGGGTTAATCTCTCTCTCAAATGTTGAAGCAAACAACAGGTAACTGAATTAAGATCAGCCTGTATGTCCAACATCTTGTCCAAACAAAGGATGTATCTCCCAGAAACCAGTGATGTACCAGGTGAGTGAAAGTGGAGGGCTTATTATCATTAACAAAATTTAGCAGTGCTCCCTTTGCTAAGAACTATACTAAAATAAACCAAGGATATCAGTGAATTATTTGAAACTGCTAAGTAAGTGAGAAGAGAGAGAGGTTATTGCACACATGGCGGGAAAAGCATGACAGATCATCAGGGACATGATTTCTGAAGAGCTCATTCTGCGCAGTAAATTGTTGGGTTTACAGCTTGCAATTTGTGGTGGACTCCTGCATCCACATCCTTGGTAAGCCCTTTCCATGAAGTCTCTGTGCTGGGTCACATGTTTTTTTTTGTTTGTTTGTGTTTGTTTTTGTTTTTTTTGCCAATGAGACAGTAACAAACATGACATAGCAGCCATTTGAGAAGTACTTTTTTCACTGAAGCTTGCGCTCTCTCAGTGCTCTGTACAACCTGCTACATAATGGTGTCACATCATTGAAAGATGAGACACACAAACCAGTCAAACTTGCTGTTTCAAGGGGCTGTGCCTGCCTGGCAAGTGCGAGGTCATGATTCCCGGTACAGAAAAAAAAAACAAAAACAAACGAACGAAAAAAAGACAAAACTTACTGTTTCAGATAACAGTAAACCGCAGTCCATGAACCTGTGCAGGCCTTCTGAGACCATCCTACCCCAACTGAGCTACCACCTGAATTTTAAGTGAATCCATGGAGATGAGATAAGATAAGAGGAGATAAGATAAGATGAGGTACAATGTGGGGCAGTGGAAGTAAACAGCTGATTGGTTGGCTCCATGTGTAATCAAGAGCTGCTACTTTAAGGAAAGTGTTTTGCCACAGAAAATGCTCACTAAAAGTTTTGCCATGAATATGGAAGGTCTGAAAAAATTAAGAATCAGCTAGTCTCCCACCACTAAGGCTTTTTTAGAAAAAAAAAATTTTAAATATGGTCAGTCTAAAAGAAGTTGATAATCACCTATTGTTTTAGCAGTCAAGTAAGAACTTTACTATTGCTCCTCTTTCCTCTTTCCTCTTTGCTCTTTGTTTATTTTTTACTGTAAAGAGAAAGGAACAAAAACAAAGTAGCAAAAGTAAAGACAAAGACGAAAACAAAACAACACAAAAATAATGGAATTGATATAGAATTCCAAGAATAAAATGATAGCAAATTAACAATGGTTGTCGCATTACTTATTGTCATCTTCAAATTAGTTACTCAGATTACCAGATTTAGGCATGCAAGAGTGATCAAACAATTAAATACTAACTGTTGCTGTCAATAAACCATTAAAAATAAGTAGTACAATTGTCTTAGCTATCTTGTACATATATATAAATACATATCTTTTCACTTCCTTCTTTCCTTTCTCCTTTCCCTCATCTGAGTTGTTCTTTCCTTTTGAGCAGTTTCTTTCCCTTTCACAATATCTATTGTACCTTTCAGATTTTATTAACACTTTCAGGATCTTACACTAGACAGACAAAATGATATTTCCACATGCGGGTCTGATTTATTTTATTTATGAGTGTAGTCTCTAATTGCATCCATTTACCTCTGCTCTTTTCATTATGCAAGTCCCTTCTAGGTCAAGAGTGTTAAGAAATGCAAAAAAGGAGAAGACGTGGAGAGAGCGGGCTTACATTCTGGTTGCTGGAAGAAAGATTAGCTTTAAGTCAGATGCGCAGGGTTCAGACTACTATGTAGCAGCTAAAGCAGTTACTTGATATGATGTTTGGAGACTTGTTGGATTGTTGCTGATGATGATGATTGCTCCTCTCCTCCTTTTTTGACTTGATTTCCAACCCCTTTTCCTTCTTCCTTTTCTTATGATTTTATCCAAAAGTAAGTTACCTAAAAAAGGCAGGCAACTATTTCCATGCAGTAGTAAAAACAGAACTCTCTCTACACATTTAAAAACATATTTTGTTTTGTTTTGTTTTGTTCTTTTTCTGGTACCAGAAATTGAACTCAACCTAGCGCTTGCCAGGCAGGCGCTGTGCTGCTGAGCTAAATCCCCAGCCCCCAAAACATAATTTTTATAGTTATGGAATGAAAGATTTTCACTCAATGTTTTGATACCTCTGCCCATTAATTAGAAATCCAAGAAGGTAAAATAATTTTATTATATTTATATATTGAACTGAACTATTATTCTAGAACTGTAAGTGCAAAGATTATTAACCACTGGCAAGACTGTTAAAAACTCTTGTTGTTTAAAGATTATGAGTGAAGCTTTCTTTGTGTCTGTTTTTTAGCTGTTGTTTTGTTTGTTTTGTTTTGT
The DNA here is from genome assembly GCF_000276665.1 of Chinchilla lanigera. NCBI lineage: Eukaryota > Metazoa > Chordata > Mammalia > Rodentia > Chinchillidae > Chinchilla > Chinchilla lanigera. The sequence continues at coordinate 9,870,033 of NW_004955435.1, read as the reverse complement.
TTTGGTCATCTGCAGCTCATGTGCTCTGGACTCGTGCCTCCCAGGCATCCTTCATTGTGGATTCATCATCATCTGTGTAATCTTGCATGAACAACTTAATTAATTATATGCAGTGGTATTTGGCTACATGGATTTTGTAAAGCAATGAGGTTTGAGATTATTAACTCATTTCTACATGAACATGCATTAGACACAAAATGGGATCCTCCTGACCTTTTCTTTCTGAAATTTAGATAAAACAAAGTTAATAATGCAGAATCTCTCATTTTACATGCTACACTATGAATGCTATGGAAAGATATATTTAATTTTTGACTTATTCTCTACCAAAAGAGAAAAAAAAATGAGGATAACTCACCAAGTTTTGTAATTTATTTAACATTTAAAATCAGAACCATAGAACTGAGCTTTGTATTGCTATGAATGTAACATATCCCAGATGTAAGTTGGTGGAAGGTTTCTTTACTTGAGAACTATATGACTCCTCTTGTTCCATATTAGAAAACATGCCGAACTTATCTGAAACTAAAAATGTACCTCTCTTTAAAAAATACAATCACTTTATCCACACATGTGATGAGGTTAGGTGTTTCTATTTTTATTGATAAAAGTAAAATCTCAGACAACATGTGACTGGAATTAATTCTTGACTCACAATGAAAACTGTTCACAGTTAAAATGAAATGTGTGCTGCATTCTGCATAGTTTGTTATCTCAAGGTTTCAAATTTATATTTACAAAGATAAAAGTGACAGAAAATACACTGTACTTGGTACAACCCTGAGAATCAGCTCTAAAATTTGAATGTCAAATTGTTGAATTATGTACTTTTATTAACGCCTTGGTATTTCATATTCCATTAATGTTCTAAAGATAAATTCCTTATACTACATATAACATGGAACCCATCAAATTTAACACAATTTTGTAATAGTTCTTCTCTAATTGTCTACCACCCATGTCAGTTCATGATCAAGTGAAACACTAAAGGGATAATCAAAATTATGCAAAATATTAGTAAAGTAGTATTGTGAATGAACTTGAAATACTTTCTAATGCACTTTGTCCATAAGCAATCATGGAGAATTGTGGGAATTTCTCTCCTCAATGATGGGAGTTTTCTCAATTTCATACTAGAAGTGATGAATACAAATAAAAAAGTGTAAAGAAGAGGGTGGCAAACAAGGCGTGTAAGTTCGTGAAGTGGCCAGTGTGCTTGTCATTCATGCAATAAAAGCAAGGCATCCATCTGGTAAAAAATTTGACTTCATACAGTTTTTAATATGCGGTGTAACAAAATCTTGTGTATGGAAAAAGTACTTATTCTACAAATGCAAGCAAATAGATTGATCCCTAACATCATTTAACCAGAACAAAAGTTTGAAGAGGAAGGGGGTATAACATTCAGTTACACTGATTTGAAAAAATGATTTGAAACAATGAAATTATTTTTTATCAAGTTTTCATTTTAATACACAATTCTAGGAAATTTAAGGAATGTTTCATTTTGTTTCTCTATTCTTTTTCTTGTTACATATGAGCTTCTAGGAATTTCTTATCTGCAATAGTAGTGCAAGGCATCCTAGTAATAATGTATTTAGCTCCATTAAATTGACAAACGATGAAAATAGGCTCTGAGAAGTAAAATTACTTGCACAGACCTGTTTCTGTGTACTATAGGTTGGAACTTTATTACCACCTAAAGTCTCTATGTCAAAACCTTGGTCTACCAGGGGGCAATACTGGGAAGGAGTGGAGCCTTTGAGGTAAGACACAGCAGGAAGTGTTTAGGCTGTTGTAAGGGTGGCTTTGCAAGGGATTGTGGGATACCAGCCTTTTCCTTCTTTTCTTCTGTGTGTTCTGGCCATGAAGTGTTTCTGCTCTGTCATACACTCACGCCTTGATGCACTACATCAATCCAGACCAAAAGCAGTAGGATTGATTGATTGTGGGTTGGAACCTCCAAAGCTTTGAGTCAAAATAAAAGATTTCTGTTTATAAGTTTACCTTAGGTATTTGTTATAGTTATAGAAAGGTGACTAATAAACTGATAAATCCTCTCCATGGTCCGTTTTGACCATATCTGGGGTTTTCACATGCTCCTTAAAAATAAAAATAAAATCACAGAGCATGCTGGCAGAGAATTCAGGGACTTAACTTGAGTGAATCTTTCATGAGATTAAAATTTGCTTTAAATTCATATTTATGAAGAATTATTAGCACTTTGCATTATTTATTTTTATAAAAATCTATAATTTAAATTATCTCACAGGACGTTCATAAACAATGTATTCTATTGATTAAGTGGTTTAGTAATTATGCAGCAATCTAGATCATAACACTAAGTTATGAATTAACTGAATTATGAGTTCTCATTTGGAAGAATCCATCACTATTTTACATCATTTCAAATTTAAGGTAGGGTACAACATGCCTTGACAATTTCTCACTGCTTTATATATGAATATTATGGTTATGCCAGTTTAGCTCTTAAGTAAAAATAATCAGAAACTGTCACCAAATAAATCATTTTCAAGCTATACAGGGACAGGATGAGGCTTGTCTTCCCTTTTCCTTGCTTGCTTTTGCTGTCTTCATGCAATGATTTGTGGTTCTCCTCTGCGATACTCCTCTGTCATGTGCCACTCTGCCTTGGAGCCAGATAAATATGAACTGCAACCTCTGCAAGCCAAATAAAACTCCCCTCTTTTAACTTTGCATGTCAGGTATTTTGACTCAGCAACAAGAAAAGTAACTAAGATATCGGTCATACATTTATTAGAGATAGATATAGAGAGATAGATGATGGATAGATATAGAGATAGATAGATAGATAGATGATAGATAGAGGATAGATAGAGGATACATGATAGATGACTTTTTGAAAAGCAGTTCTATGTTCATAGCAAAATTGAAGATAATGCACAATCATTTTCCATATACTTTCTATTCCTACACATGCAATGCCTCTTTCACTGTAAATCTCTCTTCTTCATCAGAGTAGTACATTTGTTACAATTGATAGCACATCATGATTACTCAAGGTGCATCTTTTACATAGGAATTCACTCCTAGTGTTGTAAATTCTGTGGATTTTGAGAAAAATTAAATGACAATTGTTTACCACTGTGGCATGATACCGACTAGTTTCACTGATGTAAAATTCTTCTCTCTTCTACCTATTTAACTCTCCATTTTTTCTAACCTTGTAATCTTTTTCGGTCCATAGATTTTTCCTTCTTTAGGATGTTAGAATACTGGAGTCATACAACACATAGCCTCTTAATATCAGTTTCCTTTAAAAGTATTACTCATTCTAAATTTTTCCATGTCATTTTATGTCTTGATAGCTCATTTAGTACTTGATAGTATTCCATTGTCTGGTTGTAGCATAGTTTTTATTTATCTATTATTTACTGAAGGACATTTTCAATGCTTCCAAGTTTCAGAAATTATGAGTAGAAATCTTTCTAAAAATTTTTGGAGTGCATCTTTTGGGTAAATATCAACTAATGTAATGGTTATCTAGTGTAAGAAGAATATATTTAGTTTTTGTAAGAAACTTCCAAACTGTCTTTCTAAGTGGCTGTGCCATTTTGCAATGAAGGAAATTTGCTTTTGTTCCATATCCTCAGCAGAATTTGATATTCTTGGTGTTCTTAATGTACACTATGTAATAGATATGTAGTGGTACTGTGCTCTGTTTTTATTTAAATGATATTTTCCTCATGTCTGCACCTTTATATTCCCAAAAGCACCACTTACTTATGAAACATCTTTGTTGTGTTGCTGATTTCCACGTGAGATTTTGCCCTGGAATCAGCCCTCCACAGATAATAAGCAATTGCGATACATCCTTAATTTCAAGAAGCTCAGAAATGTGGACTGAAGTGTTATGTGAGCAATTATAAATGACACTATTTCAGAGTATATGCAGAAAAATATGAAAGCATATATTTGTAGATTTTTAAAAATTGTATGCCAGGAATTGTATTTCTAAAGAAATGTGCTTCAGTTATAATGTGAAGTTTTAGTGAACATAAGTGAAAATTGGGGTCAGATATTTTAAGAGAAATAATATTCCTGGCAATAGAAGTGATCTAGGCTGTGAGACAGGGAATGGAAAAACTTTAGTGAACAGAAGATAGACAGCATCTACAAGGGGAGAAGATTGAACAGAACAGAGTCTATCCTGTTAGCAATTTCCAAATTCTCCTAATCTTAGGAGAAATAAAAAGATGCAGAGAAATTAAAAGCAAGGGAGCCTCATGCTACTGGGGAAATGAGGTTTCCAGAATGCTGTGAAACTGATGTAAAAGTGTATTAAAAATAAGTACAAAGATACATGGAATAAATTAATAAATAGATGGCAGTATCATCTATATTTTGCATTCAAGAACAATAAAGTCTGGGATTTTTAGATGAAACAACAGAAATCCTCTTATGCTGATGGCATAAGGCCAAACACGGAAGTGCAGAGCACATGAAGTTACAGAACTTTCCTAAACTACTGGAAACTTACTCTGTCAAAATTGCACAATGTTATTTGTCAAAACTTGCAGTGGAGGAATGAGGCGGGTATGTGTAGTCTCTTGGAGTAAGTAAATCTCTTGTCATACTGTACCTTTAATTTCTTCTCCTTTTTATTCTCTCTTGTTCCTATCCATTCTGAAGCAATGTAGAGCAATATTCATAATGTTTCTCAAATTCATCCATCTGTTTTCATCCCCAGCCATGCCACAACTATGAATTCTTTATCTCATGTTTGAACTACTATAACTAATCTTTCATTCTGTATTAATCTAAGCCTATCTGCAAAGAAAAAAAAAAAAAACTTCCCTTTTTATCCCAAATTACAAAGGGTAATACACACTAAAATATGATATTCTTCATGTGGAGTGGTCTCAGACTGAAAACAGTTGTTTTTCATGCTCCACAACCATATCTCCCTCCAGCCAGCACAGGACAAGGGAAAACTCAGAGGCTTCTTGAAAGCCTTGATTTTGTTTCCTGAGCGATGGGAGTTCTATTCAGGTAACTGTTGCCTGTGCCTACATCTTCAACGTGTTTCTCATGTGTTTTCCTCCAGTAGTTGCACAGTTCCAAGGCTTGCATTAAGAGCTTTGATCCATTTTTAGTTTATTTTTCCACAGACTGAGACACATCTAGCTCTTCCGCATTTAGCTCTTCCGCATGTGAATCACCAGTTTTGCTAGTAACTTTTGTTGTGGAAGCTGCTTTTCCCCACAGTATAATTTTGGTGCCTTTGTCAAAAATCAGATGTAGGTGTGCTGTTTTCTTTTTTTCTAGGTCCTCTTCTTCATCTGCCACTGTGTCTGTTTCAATACCAATACTATGTTGGCTTTGTCATTATGGTTCTTTAGCATATATTACAATCTCACCTTGTGATGCCTCTGACATTGTTTCTTTTATTCAGGATTGCTTTAAGTATTTGGGGTCCTTTCTCCTTTTCTATGAATTTTAAGATTTTTTTCTAGTCTGTGAAAAATAATGGAATTCAATTGAATTGTACATCAATTTATTTAATGGAGTTATTTTAGTAATGTTAATTCTTCCAATTCATAAACATGCGGAGACTTTCCATCCTTTAGTGTCTTCTTAAATTCATTTCTTCAGTGCTGTATTTTTTTCATTGTTGAGAACTTTCACTTCTTGATGTGGTTTATTCTCAGATATTTTATTGATTTGAGATTCCAGTAATTGGGACTTTTTCCTCATTTCTTTCCCAACAAGTTCATTGTTGCTTCATACATAAATTACTGATTTTTCTATGCTGATTTTGTATACTACTGTTTTACTGATTCTTTTGTCAGTTTCGATCATTTTTGGTGGAGTCTCTAGGATGATCTCCATATCAAATCACACCATCGATGAGCAGGGATAGGATAACTTGGTTTCTCCTTTTCCAATTTGTATCCTCTTTATTTGTTTCTTGTGCCTTGTACCTCTGAGAAATTTTTAAATACTACGTTGCTAAGCAGTGGTGAGAGTGAACATATTTGACTCTTTCTCGCTTACCTGATTTTACAGAAAATGCTTCTAGTTTTTTTCTATTCATTGTGATACTGGCTGTTGGCTTGTCACATACTTTCTTCAAAGTTTTTATTGCAAAGAGATGCTGAATTCTGTCAAAGACACTTTTTGTGTTCCTGAGGCAAAATACCCAACACCTGAAGTTAAAGGAAGAAAGGTTGATTTTGGCTCAGAGTTTGTCAAAGTTTCTTTCAGCCCATAACTGGCTGGGTCCAACGTAGGGTGGCATTGCGAAGAGGCATCACTGCAAAAGGCAGGCAGGAGGCACTAGAAGAGAATGCTGAGCAGCTCCATCAGCAGCAGCAAGCAACGGTGACTGCAGCAGCGCCTCTCTATTTCCCTTCACTTCTATACAGGCTACCTGCCTTTAGGGCGGGTAACACTCACACCCAGGGTGGGCCTCCACATTATCCACACCCAGAACTATGCCAAACAAGTCCGTGGACTAATTTAGTAATCACACACCCTTAATTCCAGCATCATGCAACCTGGATCCAGCCACCTCTGAAAAGCCCCATGTGTGATTGCATGAGGCTTTAGGAGGACCTCTAGACACGGGCCATAACTTCTTTTTATTGACTGAGATTCCAATTCATCCCAGTCAGAATGGCCATTATCAAAAACCCAAACCAAATGAACAAAAAGAATATGCTGCTGAGGATGTAGAAAATAAGGAAGCTTACACATTGTTGATGGGAGTGTAAAGCAGGACAGCCTCTGTGGAAAACAGTATGGAGTTTCTCTGTTTAAGAACTTTAATGATGCACCCTGATAGTACTGCCTTTTGAATTATGTTGCAGATTTGCTAAGTTTCTACCTGTTCTTTAGGGCATGTTGCTTTATTTCTTTCCTAAACTACAAACTTGGTCTTTTCTTTGTAAAATTCCACTACATCTGCCAATTCACTTTACACACACACACACACACACACACAATGTGTCTAAATTTTCCAATCCCAGCATGGTCATCTATAATAGACCAGAAGAGGTATGCATGTTTTTATAAGAAATTTTAAATCATTGAAACTATATTTGTCAGTCCATACATAACAGTTGCTAAAGAGTTATTGTTAATCGCAATCAGCTTTGCTCTAATGCATATTTTAAAAATATAATTTTGTTCCAACGCAGTTTAAAAAACTCAAGCAATATACACAGCTTGCATTCATGTGCGCTTTTATTCCGCACAAATACTTGATGAGTAAACAAAGCTGCTCTCAACTGAACTGACCCACATAATGAAGAAAGTATGCGCACACGCGTATGCTACAAACACCGCCCAGTAACTTGGTGCACTGTGTGAGGTGTACGCCATGGCCAGCCACATCTGAGCTTACAGATTTCCATCCAATATTCAACAGTCCTCCTTCCACCACTTCGTAGCAATGCCCAAACTTATACCCACACTCCACAATCCAACTTTGTTGCTATCGTCTTCAGTATAGTTTTATGTTTATTATAGTATATACATATTTCTTAACCATTTATTGAGTACAAAAATGCAATCATTTGAATTAGATTTATACCATTTATTTATTCTATATACTATTGACTGTTGTGTACTGTAATGGACTGAATTTTTGGCTCTCTCTTCTCATCAATTAAAAAAGAACTTTAATCACCATTGTGATAGTTTTGGATATTGGGCTTTTAAAATGATCCAGCCATTGAGGGAGACCACGGTGAAGATCTGAGCAGGATTTCAATTAACCAATAGGTTTTTCATGATTACTTGTGAGTCTGTTCAAGGCCTAAACTCCTTATCTGGAGATGGGTAGTGGACTCATAGTAAGTGAACCTCTGGGAGTCACTGATCCCTACTGAAACCTGTATTGGAGGATGAAGCCAGAAAGCCTCAGAGGATAAGACAACATCACAGCCAAGGACACCTGGATCCAATCTCAACTAGATAAAGTCTGTAGCCTCAGACATCTCACTCCTGGGTGGATTAATTTACTACCTTACTTGGAGAAGTCCTTGAGGAGTTCTGCTCATGTTGAATACTCTCTGCCCTTCTCCTGACAACCAAATGCAGGCCATTCAGAGAAGGTCTTGGTCTTAGCCCTGAGAGGATCTCGAATTCTGTAAAAGACGTTTGATCCTCCTGGAGCCCTGAAATCATTCAGTTTCCCTCTTTTTATTTAGGCTTCACCATACACTAATTTAGGAGATTGTGGACCTGATCACCTGGCAATAACTAAGGGATATTATTGATCCAAAAATCCATGAAGGTGAAACCATCATGAATGGGATTGTTGTAAGCAGAACTCAGTTAGCTGAACTCTTTCCACCATGTGAGAATGCAAGAAGACAAACCCCTGTAAACCAGGAGGAGAGACCTCACCAAGAACCCAATCCTACTGTACCCTGACTTCACACCACCAACATCTGAAACTTGAGAAATAAATATTTATTGTCCAAATCCATAGAGTGAATGATAATTTATTGTTGCAAACTAAACTCACCAAAGCACAGCTGTAGTACTTTTTCTCTCTACATTTCATATTTCAAAAATGTAACCAAAGATGTTATTCCTATTAGTTTTGTTTTTAATTGGATACAGTGACACAGTATAATAGCTGTAGATATCTTTGGGAAACAATGTGATACCTCAATACACGAATACATTTTGTATCATTCATATCAGCATATTTAACGTGTTCATCACTATGCACATTTATCATTATTTTTAAGTGAGAACAGTTAAACTAATTATTTTCTGCTATTTTAAAGCATTCAATACAATAGTTTCAACTGTAGTCACCGTAGTATAAAATAGAATATTGTATTTTATTCCTCCTATCTAACTGTATCTTTGTGCTCATTGACCAATCTCTCCATGTCCCACCGTCTTGCCTCTCCTCCCTAGATTCTGGCAAACGATATTCAAATCCACCTCTGTGAGATCAGCTTCTATAAGTATTCACCTGTGAACCAGAGGACAAAGGACTTTCATTTCTGTACCTGATTGACTTTCCTTAATGTACTATTACCCAACATTGTTCGTAGTTCCACAAATGTCAGCCTTTTGTTCTTTTTAAAGCTGAATGGTTTCTTCTGCCTTATACTACATTTCCTTTCTGCTCACCTATTGATGGCACGATAGTGTATTCTCGTGTTAACCTCAATGAGCTAAGAATCACATAAAGCATTAGTGGAGCACCATTCTGGGTGTGTCTCATTGATTAATTCATAAAATGTAGACTGAGAAGGGAAGACTGATTGACCTTGGAGATGGGCAGCACTAACCGATAGGCTTGTGTCCTAGATGAAACATAAAGGGAAAGAAGGAAGCTTTCTCTTTTGCTTCTCCAGAGGAGCTTCAGGATTTGTAATAGGCTTGGAAGTTCACTCAGGCTTCCAATGCACTCTTCAGCCTTCCAAGGCATACCTGTTAACATTCTGACATGGACTCATACTGTATTCTGAAGTGAACTTCAGGCTTTCAACTTCAGATCTCCTGTGCCTCTCCTTCAGGAGACATTTCATACTTTTTTTCATCTCTGACTGTGCTGCAGACATTGTGAGGCTCCTTTGTAAATCCTTCATATATCATCTATTATACTGAATTAGTTCCTCTAGTGAATATTACTTGACATATTTTGATACAAAGAGTTGGCAGTAGAACTTGGCTGCATCCCCATGGTGCTGGCTTTATACACGTACACAGTGCAAGAGTAACTGAGTCATGGAAGCTTCCATCCAAATTTTAGAAGAAAGCCTGGGAGGTTAGGCAGTTTGCCCCTGAAAGGGCAATGTGTGAGGTGGGAGAGTGAAAATGAAAGTGCAGTTGAGATCCCAGTATATTGGAAAGTCCAGAAACATGGAGAGCAGAAAAGAGTAAACAAAGCCAGCCCTTAAGAGAGGCCATGAAGGCTACCACAACTGCCAGTGCCATCGGGGCAGGGGCCACCTAAGGCCTTTAGAGTTCACATCTCACAGCTTGCCCTGAGTGTGGTCAAGTAAGCATGGGATGTAATAGGTGACCCGTTGGGTTTCTGTCTTCTTTGGTCCCTTTTCTTTGTATACCCCTCTTCCTCCTTTTTTGGCTTTTGGAAGGTGATGGGAGCATGCTACTCATCAGTGGATTAGTCCAATGATGATTGCAAAGCTAAGTGTGATATTGGGAGGCAAAGCTTGCTCAGAGGGGGTGGGTAACTGGGGACATGACCTAAGTGCGTCTATCTCCCTCCCACCTTCCTTGATATCTTCCTGCTTCTTTACAGCCATGTCATGAGTAACCCTCCTCTGCCACGCTCTCCTGCCTTGTATTTATCCAAACTGTGGGTTGAAACTTCTACAAACTGTGAGCCAAAATAAATATTTTCTCTTTTATATTGAAGATGTTGGGCATTTTTTTCTTAGCAGTGAGAAAGTAAGTAAAACAGGTACACATTTAAGTTGATTTCACATTTTGACTATTGTGAACAGTACTGAAATAAATACAAAGGTGCATATATCTTCTTGACATAAGGATTAATTTCTTCTTGATATATGCTCATGAATGAGATTTCTCAGTTATATAATTATTCTATCTTTAATTTTTAGAGGAACTCTCATATGGCTGTACTAATTTACATTTCCATCAGCAATGTATAAGATTTCCTTTGTCTCAACTTCTACAACTGATTTTTTCTCTTTTAGGTAGTAGGCAGTATAATTGGGGCAAAGTATATCTCTTTATGATACTTTTTGTGTTTTTCTGATGATTAGTAATATGGAACAATTTTTCTTGTACATTATGACTATGTCTTTTCTGATTTTTATTCTCAGGGATTTTGACATATTTCAATAGGATTATGTTTTTGCTATTGTGTTGTTTATGTTTATTATTCTACATATTAAGTGTTTGTGATATATATATGTATATATATATATATATATATATATATATATATATAGTAAATATTTCACCTATTACCCAAGTTCTTTTTGCACTGGAGATTGTTTTCTCTGCTGCCATGCTCCACTTTGCCTAACTATGTAGGTGCTTCAGTTCTGGCAAAACAAAAACTTTTCAAAGGGGATTTTTCCTCCTGTTGCTCACTCTAAACCTGGAAGAGAGCAGATAGAAGTGTACACACTACAATCTGAAAATTGGACTGCCTTGGAATTTCTTCTGCCATAATTAGTTCACTGCCCTTAATCTCAGTCACATGCAAAGTCTCTAGACATGGACAAAATGTGGACAAATTTTCAGCTCAAGTGTAGCACACATATTCTCTAGTCCAATTCCAAGGAAATCCTTGTCCCTAACTGAAACCTGATGTGTTTGGCCTTTACTGTTCACACTTCTTTTGTTATTCTGGTCTTCAGTGCTCAGAGAAGAAACTCACATCCACTTGGATTTCAACATTCTGGAATGGCATCTCCAAATCTTTGTACATGTCTCCAGTAAACCAGTCCCAAAGGGTTCCAGTGATCAGGTATGGTCACAGCAATGACTGCGCTCTAGGTTCTAAAATCAAAGTCACTTTCCTTATTGCTGAGACACAATAGCCAATAAGCACAACTTCAAGGAAAGGAGGTTTATTTCGACTCTTTAATCTGTGGTGATCTGGCAGATATGGCATGGTGGAAGTGCATGCCAGGGAAATGCTGCTCATTTCCCGATGGCTACAAAACAGAGTGTGAAGTGAGGAGAGCAGAAGGAAATACATACTTCCAGTTCCGGACCATAGTGACCAGTCTCTAACCAGGCCCCACTTCCTGACAGCAAGCCAGCTCTTAACTCATCATCTGACTAATCTACTGACGACTACAGTGATACTATGATCTGTAATCTTTCCAACACAGAAGGCTTTGGGGACACCTGAGATCTCTGGTCTACCACCCCTCAAAGTCATTTGTGCAGTGACCTAGTTCTCCAAAAGGGGCCCGCCTCCTAATGGCATAGTTCGCTATGAGTTTAACCAGAGATTAATCAATTGATGAGTGCGTAAAGCATCGATAATCCAATCACCATCCAAAATCCTGACCCCTAAACACATGAGACTTGAAGGACACATAGTAGTTCTAATCTATATCATTTTAATGTGGGCCGCAAAAGACTAATTTCCATCTTTTTATGTAAAATACATTTGGTTTACCTCCAAGTGTTGCCAAAATCTTAACCATTTGATCATTACATAAAAGTCTGAATCTAAAATATTCTGTGAAACTCAAAGTCAACTATTAGCTGTCATTTCATATAAAAATCAAAAAGAAACATAAATAATTATGATAATAAGTACAATAACACAAGGGAAACATTTCCATTCTACAAAGGAATAGGAGAGAAATTGAAAGGAATCAGGCAAAAGCAAGACTGAATTCCAGCTGGACAAACATTGCATTCTGTATCTTCACTGGCAGCATCTGGGAAATGTGATAATATGTCAGCTCTGTATGTCTTCGGTAACCCTATATCTACAGTCTTGCTGGTCGAGGCCCACAGATTTTCTCACTTTGGCTGAATCTCCTCAGTTCCCCAAGCTTCTCTCAGTAGACTTTCCACATTCCTGGGATCTCCAACTTCCTAGGGTCTCCACTATAGTAGTAAATTAACTCTCACTACTTCACTATTCACCTTGTGAGGGGATCTTGGAAAGGACTGGTTTCCCAAGTTTCCTTCTGAAAGCTGGTGGAAACCTGAATAACTACGCACCTCTTGCATTCTGAGTGTCTACAAAACCAGTACCACCAGTAGATGATGCCAAGGTCTGCTGCAAAGGCAAGCATTAAATAAACCCCCTTGTATCATCACTTCAGTGGCCTCTAAGTGCCTGAATGACTGAATTGTGGGAAACACTTCTCTAGGAAGTCCTGAACAAGGAGGGCAACCTGGGTGTCCTTCATCAAAGGAGAGTCTTTCAAAGGTATATCTATTTTTACAACCTTACACCTTCAATGTGTGGTGTCTGACTAAATTGTAAAATGACCTAAGGTCATCTTTCCTATTGTCCTGGTACAAAGTGCTTCCTTTGTTTTTAATGTGTTCTGCAACAATGATTTTGTGGTCCCAACTTTACATGCACATCCTTTTAGGCCAAAACATGTTTATCAAATCATCCTGGCCTCCTTTTTAGCACCCAATTCTCACTATAGATTTGGCTAAATGCAGCAAACTGTGTTTCTGCAACAGTCTGAGTGTTGGCCTGCTTTGAAATTTTCTCCACCAGATTGATTTGTTTGCCACCTTAAAATTGAGCCTTATATGAAGTCTTTGAACATGGGCAAACTGTGGAGAAGTTATTTGCAAAATTATTCAGGATTCCAAATATTTCAGCTCGTACTTCTCTAGCTCCAAGGCATAAACTGAATGACAAAAGGGAATGTAAAGAAATGCTGTTCAGCCTATGCTAAACCAGGAGGCAAAGACAGAAGGAAGGAGCTGAAAACAAGAACATACACTTTCAGGTCATGCCCCAGTGACCCTTCTTTCCCAGTCAGACTCTACCTTCTAACAGTGCATTCAGCTACTGAACTGATGAGTGCATACCCTGTTATCTAGTCATCTTTCTAAAGCACTATCTCTGAACACAAGAGACTTCTGGTCCGCATTTTCAATCTAAACACTAATGAATCATAAATGGGGTTGTTTTCATGATTTCTTTTTCATGTAGTCACAACCTTGTTGTGGTTTTTTTTTTTTTTTTTTTTTTTTTTAACAGTACCGGGAACCGAACTCACGACCTTGCGCTTGCCAGGCAGGTGCTTTTGCCGCTGAGCTAAATCCCCAGCCCTGTTGTTTTTATTGTCTGGCATTATACATGATTTAGAAAACTGAATAACGTATTAAATAGAACTGCATGTAATTACAAAGCAATAGCTTTCAGCTTACTGAACATTTGGTCATTTTTGTCTGGACTTGAAATGGCTGCAGATTTATTTTCTAGACAATCCATGAATTCACTGGAATGCTAGACTGTGCAACTCTCAGGCCTTCCTAGTGCTGTTCTGAGAATATGATCCAAGTAAACAACTGTTCCTTCAATGCCCCCGTGGTAGGAAGAAGGGAAATCAGTGCAGCTAAAGATCTGTGTGGAAAAGCTGTTTCGAGGTCACCTTGTCATTGAAGGAAGAGGATGTGAACCTGTGTGTGTGGGAATGCACACACTCAAGCAAGCGCCGCATCACAGACTGCTTTCTACAGCAGCCTTCACTGTGGCTTTTCTTTTCCATGTGATCTTCATAGCTGCTATTGCTTTCTCCTGAGATTTTGCAAGTCCCTTTCTGTTCAATAATTCATTTTCTGATCGGTCAAAAGGTGTGAAGGAAATATCTCATCAATAAGATCTCCTTTCCTTATAAAAGCCTTTCATTTGTATGCTCACATGCATTTTAGCAGCACTATATCCAACGATGAAGATAATAAGGAAACAAAAATGTGAATTTAAGAGGCATCGCTGACAGCATATCAGATTCCAGCTTTGGAAATGAGCTTTTCTCATTTTGGTACATACTTATATATCAGTCTTGGCAGTGATTGATCCTTCTTGAAATATAGGATATCACAAAAGGTATTATCTACAGGAATGTGTAAAGTAAGGCCTTAAGGTTGCAAATTTAAGTTAAGCATACACTATAATCCTCTCACTCTTGGTTGGAGTGCTCAGGCCAACAAAGCACTCTTACAATCAGTGCTGGGGCTTGAGTTCAGCCAGTGGGACTGCTTCTCCTTGTGGGTGTGATCAGATATGAATGAAAAGAAATGTATCACAGTGTTTTCAGATGAAAAAAGACAAAAGATAAAGTGATATTACAAATTGGTGGTAAAACATTCAAAATACACAGTAAGTGTCACATTAGAAGGGGAAAAACCTGTTCTCAAATATGAGAAAATATCTAAAAATGAGTAAAACTGCTTGTATTTTAAAATAGTGAAAACAAAATGCATTTTACTGGAAACTTAATGTGCCTGAACCTGCATTGATATACTCAGATTATTTGCCTTTCAGTGTTGTATTCCTGAGAGAAACAAATATGTGTCATACTTCAAAAGCAAGAAGCCCTTCCTGTGTCATCATCATTTTCATTCCATTTTCTTAGATTTCTTCAGTTCCCGCCTGAAGACCTGAGTTCAAATGATGGTGCATATTTCATATAGTAGTAAAAATTTGAAGTAATTTAAAGAAAAACAAAAAGAAAATGAAGTCTTTATTGTCATTAGAAATCTACAGTAAACAACATTTAAAAATATAGAAAAATGCAACAGTAAAATGTTAACACATAAATACCTGCAAATGAGTCCACATCATGTCATGCTCATTCCTAAAGTGAGAGCCAGCATGTGGATACCAGCTGGAAGAGGTAAAGTAATTCTAGTGTCTCTAACATTCAGTGGCGCTGCTAGAACAGTGGGTGAAACCTGTATCAATGGTGTAGTTGCAACCTTAAAATGCAGGTGTATACGTGTGCTTTAACAAGTTGGATTAAACAAGCTCTGTCAAGGTATTTATGGTTTTTATCACATGAGAGGGGTCAGTTTCAAGAGTAAAACAGGTACTTGGAAGCGTTGGTCTCAGAACATAATTTATGTCAAGATCACAAATCAAACTTCTGCCTTTTCTCTGTGTTTCCAAAGAAGTGAGAATGCGCCTGTACTATCACTCAGAAGGTGGATACTAGACACTGTCAGAATTTAACCAGGTCTAATCTTTGACTTTTCGCATTTCATTATTAATTTCTACACAGATTATGATCAATTAACTTTCATTTTCTTGCCTCTTAGTATTTGTTAAAAGACAATAATGCATTGTAGGGGCTGGGGATTTAGCTCAGCGGCAAAGCGCCTGCCTGGCAAGCGCAAAGTCGTGAGTTCGGTTCCCGGTACCGGAGAAAAACCAAAAAAAAAAAAAAATAAAAAATAAAAAAATAATGCATTGTAAGCAGGTTTGTGGTTATTCTGGTCAGATTTAATTTTTCATCTTTTCAATATTGTTTTTCTACTTGATATATATATTTATGGAGTAACAGTGTAAGAATTTAATGATCTATACAATGTCCAATAATCACCTGGTATAATTAATATTTCAACCTCCTTATCATTTCTTTAGGTTTGGAGCTTCCTAACATCTTCCTTCTACTTCTTTTTATTTTTTGTTTTGTTATTTTTCCAGTACTGGGGATCGAACTCACGACCTTGTGATTGCCAGGCAGGCGCTGTGCCGCTAAGCTAAATCCCCAGCCCCTCCTTCTACTTCTTAATTAATTAATTGTGAAGTCTAGTCATCCCACAGTGCATCAGAACTCGAGGGTATAGTCCTCCTAACTGAATTTTAGTATCCACTATCTAAGTGCCCTCCTCTCCCACCTGGGTAGCTTAATCACTATTTTGACCACTTTCTTCAGAAGGGAAAATCCTGGAATGCAGGAGATACCCTGAGGTGCTCCTTAGAACCCCTATATCGTGTGAGTAAAGCTGATGAAAAACTACCTTTGATCACTGACCTCCTTAAGCTCCTTCTCATTAACAGAACATAACAGCACTTTCAATCCAGTGATGAAATGTTGAAGTAATATTAATTCAGATTTTGTGTTTAGTAGAAACATGACATTCTGACAGTTTTATTACTTCATTACAAAGTCTCTGATAAATGATTTCAGGTCATATAGGGAAAAAGAATGAAGATGACAACACTTTGGTGTGTATGTTAGAACTCTTTCTAGGGCTCTATGTGTTTCTTTCATTCAGAGACTCTACTCCCATGAAATGGTGTAATCAAGGAATTGGTGGAGGAACCAGAACTCTGTTATGGTGACTTCAATCACAGGTCTCACCAGACCGAGAGCTCACCGGACCCAGAGCTTTCATACACCTAGGAATGAATGGGATAGGTTGCACCTGATGAGGAAGGGTTTCCCTGTAGTCACTGCCAAATATCTCTGCAGCTAAAATACTCAGATTCCTCTTTGATTCTCCTCCCTATGAAGGGGACACAGCTATGTGTGTCTTTAATAATTGATTGCCTGCACTTAGCTACAGCCAGTGTGTGATCTCATGATCTCTGCTTCCTTAGAGACCCTCAGAAACTGGCAGAATTTCTCATTGTTGTTTCCAGACAATAGAAAATAGCTAACTAGTGATATTCAAGAATTAAAAGCAATAATATAGTCACAAATATCTTAGTGATTTTTTAGTGAAGTATCTGCTGGACTCTTTAAAGGGATACATTGATGGACTAGCATGCACTTTTTGTATAGTTAATCCAATCTATTATTCAGATCTACATATACTTTTGCTTATGTGTACTCAGGATACTCAGGAAATGCTGGCATTTCAATTTTCTTTACAATCGGATCCATAGTTCAGTCAACAGCAAACTTTAGAGATGCATTTTGCTATGTTTTACTAACAGATTCAATTGAGGATCTTATATCAATAAATTTCAGCTCTATCAAATATTATATTCTTTTCAGCTGATACCAACAATTTTAGGACCTATTTCTACATATTGTTTCTGAGGGTTATGTCAATATAATTAGAAAAATAATGCAATTACTTTTCCATCTGTTAAACTGTAAATTGGCAGTAGCTTATAATTCATTGTCTGTGACCAGTGGTACAGCACTCCCCTCTAGTTATAGGTTTATAGGCTTGCACCTTCTGCAGAAGATCAACAATCCTTTAAACACAAGCATTACAAGTTCCTCATTTAAGGGCAGCCTGACTTCCTGAGACAGGGAACAGGATTAATCCTACTGTCTAATTCTCAGCTCAGTTTTTAGAAATGAAAACCTTCCCTCGCATTCAACATAAAAGATCTTGCAAATGGGAAAATTAATCTGCATTGCAAATCAGCTATTGAGGAGTAGGCTGGGGTCATGAGTGTGATGGAAATACAGAATACACTTTGAAACTCTCCCCAAACATGCGAAACTGTCAGTGGGAGTTGGGGGAAAGGTGATGAAGAGAAAATGATTAAATCATCTTACGTGCGTGTACAAATCTGCCAAAGCAAGACCCATTAATTTGTATAACGTATATGCATTAATGAAAATGTTGGAGAAAAACTACAAAATGTTAAAAAAATACTGAGTCAAAGCAAATTGATCAAACCCTAGCTAGATTGGCTGACAGAAGCAAAAATACAGATTCTTTAGAAGAAAATAAAAGTCATCAAAAACCTTAAATAGTCCCTATGATTTTCTAAATACAATGCCTACAGCTAATCAAAACTAGCCTGGTAAATTTTTTAAATGAAAATCCTAAAGTAAAAGCCATTAGCAAATACAAACAGAGCCATAAGTGATCCAGGGGTTGAGGTTATCAAACACGAATTTTTAAATAATCTGTTAATATATTCAAGAAATTAGATGGCAAGATAGGGGATTTCTGTTGAAAATTAGAAAAGATCTTGAAAAGCATCATTTGGAAGTCCACAGCTGAAATATACATTATCTGAGATAAAGAAATCAGTGGTTAGGATTAACAACCAATTAGATAAAGCTGAAGAGCAAAGTGGTGAGTTGGAGAATTGATAAGGAAAAAAATTTAAAATGATGAATATAATAACATGTATTCATCCTACAAAATAGTTTGAGAACACTGTGAAAGAGTACAAAGTACAATTAGAGTTCAGCTCAAGGACAAAAATTGAATAACAACAATAGTTGAAGAGATAATAGCTCAGCTCAGAATTTTCCAAAATCCACAGAAAATTTAGGAAGTAAAATCAACCCTGAAACATATCTTAGTAAAACTATTGGAAATGAAAGACTGTAAGAAATCTTAATGGCATCTGGAGTTATAAATTGATAAACAAATAAATAAGCTATACATTTCAGTTATTTAAGCAAATTGCTTTTTTAAAAGCAAGGATTACTGCTTAAAAATTTGAAATGTCCATTATTTCTAGGGAGGATGATGGTGGATATGATCAAGAAGTGAGACAAGATATTTTGGTGTTGGCAATGTACAATTTCTTAATCTGAATAGTATTTGCCTATATAGTGGTCCTACAGTTATTCTTTGAATGTGATATACATGCTGTATGTATATTTCTGTATATAATATATCAAACACTAAATATAGTATTGCACAAGAAAATGTCATACAAATAGTGGTTTTTAAAATATATGCTATAAAAATATCAATAATGTATACTAAATGGTAATTTTTATGTCACACTCAATAAGGCTTCCTAATGCCTGGAACTATATATGGGTACTTATAGCCCTGAGCTCTTTGCCTTTCCTCATATTCTCCACTGTATCATAAGCAAGAAAGGAACAAAATTTTATTGGTTATGTTTACTAACCTTTCTGTCATAACAGTCAGTTGTTATGCATTGCCTTCTTCCTCGTTGTAGCTGTTTGACATAAGTGTCTACAGGTGACAGTTTTAGATGACTATGTCACCGCTACATACCCAGACTACTTCACAAACACAAAACTATGGAACATGAGAACTGAACTAGGTGTCAAGAACCATATCTTTGGGAAAATTGTATTGTGCCACCTTGAACTGCACTGTTAAGTGGACTAAAGTAGATAGGGATCCTTTAAAGGGCAGAATGGAATTCTTAGTGGAGATTATTCAACCAAATATACAACTGATTTATTTCTCATGAAAGCAATCCATAACCACCTGATTGGTATAACTCCTTTCATCACTTATAAAAACTAAGTTTCCAATGCTGATTTTTATGCTAAAATGATCTCTTTGCTGTTTTGAGTTTTGTGTCTGCTTTCTCTAAATGTGTGCAGAAAAAGGAGACTGCATCTTTTACAAATTAAGAAAAAATGCTGCTCTTTGCTCTCAGCTAAATCTAACTAAAAAGAATGGGACTCGCAAAGTTTCAAAACACACAGTACTACGTAAAGTTGTGGATTCCTATTACTCTGAGTAAGGAAACCCTTAATCAAATGTGTCGAATAAAGACCCAATGGGTTTTTAAATAGGGAATATTTAAATAGGTTTTTAAACAGGGAATATTTTATTTTAAAATAAAAGTTTTAAAAAAGCAAAAACAAAGAGCAATAGCAACACTGACATCAATCAGCAACGTCCTTAAGACCGATTGATTAATTTTTGGCCGACAGATTTGTCCATTTTACTGCTCTGAATAAAGAGGGGTGCATTGCCAGAATTCAAGAGAAACACTTCATTATTACCATGAGTCCTGGCTCTGTGACTATGTAAGTGTGCCTGAACTGATGCCTGGAGTTTGCTGAATATCGCTCCATTCACTGCTACATTTCTAGGGATCCAGTGAAAGCCTGTTAGAGTCTCTGAGGCACTCAGCAGCCTGAGTGAAGATAGTTTCAGACATAGAGGAATTCTTCTCTCTGTTGTTGTTCTCCACTGGTTCAGAACAGAAGAAACCTGTTAGGAGTCACAGAGGGAAACACAAGTACTAAATTTCATCTTGTATGAAAGTATAAAAAAAGAGCATTAGTCACACAGAGAGAAAGAGTGTGTGATATCTGGAGTAGTCATACAGATGAAACAACATTTCAGGGAGATTTCTAAGGCTGCTGAGACTGAGGGGTACAAGACATGGTTCAGTGGATATTTTGTCCTATGTATAATTAACGTTCATCTAAGATTGAAAAGAAATTTAAGTTTTGGTTATATGTCATCAAATAATTTAAATATTAGCTCACAAGTATTTTTATTTACATAAAATGCCCTCAAATATATATGTATAAGAAATAACTGAATAAGAAGGTAGATGTATAAAAGAAACAATTTTCCTTCCTTTCCTTCTTTTTTTTAAAATTAGACAAAAAGTCTAAATGTTTAGTTCAGTGTCTCCATCATTAAACCTAAATTTGAGGCTGGTAATACCATTATTAGTTACTTAAATACGGGCAATTATCCCAACTTCATTATAATTCTAATTTGTAATAGAAAATATTGGTAGTTAATACTGTAATGTCCTTTAACAATTATTATAATGGCTGAACAATTAAATGCATATGAAACACTCAACTCTGCTTTTAGTATATGTATGCCAGCCCTTGCCTCTGCATAAGACCAAAGCTTGGCTACTTGCATAAATAAATGTGGTTGATCTATCCACCCTCCATTGATAATGAGAAGATATCTGGATTAAATGTTTAGAAAAATATAGCTTTAATGCTTTAATATATGCTAGTAACATTCAGTGAAATAAACCTTATGAGGCACAGCCAAATAATAAATAGCAAGGTTACAAAATAACTTTTCCGGCAATTCAATATCTGCCAGGATAAAGGTCCCTCTATCACTATCTTAGGGATATCGTCTCATTCAGAGAACACCAGGTTTCCTCCTAGTCAGAAGATATGAGGCACTTCAACAAAAGTTCTTTGATTTCCAAGTGTCTTTATGAGATGTGACTGCTTCATAGCAGATCCACTGAACTATAAAATAACCTTAATTAACTTGTTGAAAGAAATGTTTGCCAAACACACAGTGAAATAAGTCTTCAAGTGACAATTTGTCTAAAAAATAAAAGCTAGTAGAACACCCAGGGCACCAAAAGATTTACTAGGCTCCAAACATTTCAGACATTTTTACATAATAATACTTGAATAGAATTATTCAACCTAGCACTTTACAGTAGAATCGAAGAACAGGATAAGCAAGGGAACCATGTTCTATGTGTCATGGATTCTCATGTGTTCCAAAGCTGTACAATTTGGCTACTGAGTACTTTAAAAAGTGGCTAGGCCAAATGTGCAGTATTTTAAGTATAAAATACACATTCAGTTTTTGACAGCATTCCAAAAGGAACAATGTAGAAAGAAAGCTCAATAAGTTTTCATACATATTACATGTTGAAATAATAATTTGACCATACTGAGTTGAGAAAAATGTTACAAATGGCTCTAATTATCTTTCTAAATGTGGCTACTATTAAATTTGAAATTGCATATATGGCAATCAGCTCTCCTTCAGAAGACAGAAAGTACATTCTGGTATCAATTACTATTTTTCCTTCACTTGAAAAATTAAAGCAATGCTAAAGCATTAGAACTAAGAAGATAGTTTTAATATGTGATTCTTTAACTCTGTATCTCTAAACTAAAATAAATTTCCTTCAAATTTTTGTACATTTTCACTATCTTTAAAAGTTCACTCTCTTTTGTGCAAAGTAGGTAGAAAAAGTGCTGTGAACCTTTACTGGCAGAACAGTTTTCTACTTTAAATAGAAATTAAAACCTGACTCTCTCTATTGAGAAGTACTCTCATATTTTTATAAAGTAAAAGTAAAATTCCCCTTATTATGGAGTAAAGAAATCTTTTTTTTTTTTAGACAGAGTCTCTCTTTGCAGTTCAGGTTGGCCCTGAACTCTCTGTATAGTCCAGGCTGAACTTGAACTCAACACATCCTCCTGTCTCACCCTTCCAAGTGCCGGGATTACAGGCGTATGCCACCATGCCTGGCAAGAAATCTTCTAATTACTATTTCTAGCATCATTATTACCATTACTGTTAATTATTTTTTCATTAATAATATTTGCCATATGTTAAATATTTAAACATTTATTGTACTAACTACTCCAGATTTATTATCTTTAGTATAAGGTATTAGTCCTATTTATTTTTACAAGAAAGTAAAATAGAGCTTGAAGTATTTAATTTGCTCAAGGTCAAAAATTACTGATAGGGGTTCCTTCTGACCCTAAGTACTGTTCCTCTAACAACTATGATTTATTTTCAGTACTATTGTGACAATACAAGTGATATCTAGAATAACAAACTGTTTAAAAGATAAATAAAATTTCAAATTATATTTCCATTATTAATGCTTGATTTCACAATTTAAAAATAAAGTTTAAATTAATTATGTTTCAATTAAAAATAATTATGTTTCAATTGATCTATAAAATGGATCATGTGTTTAAATATATTTATCTAACTCTCCCAATTTACCTACTCATCCAAGCAAAATATGTCAAGCACAGCATCATTCACACAATAAATACACATTGTTTTATTTTTGAGAGCAGGATATTTGCCATCACCAAATTTTTTAAATTGTTTTTTAATTTTAAAGAGAATAATTAAAAAAGAAACAATAGCAAAATACCAACAAAATAGACAAAAACAAAACAAAGCCAAAACCATAAAAATGACACAGGGTTTGAGAACAAAATGATAGGAATTAACGGTGGTTGTTATATTACATATTGTTACCTTCAATGAAGTTGCTCAGGTTACCAGAGGTAAGAATGCAAGATTGATCAAACCATTAAAGAGAATAAAAAATAAAAACAAAAAGCACTAGAAACTATCTTATATAATATATGATCCTATTCATTGTACAAATCAAAACCTCCTCTATGCATTCCAAATACGCAGGCACATAGGAAGGAGACTAGGGAACAGGGGAAGTTGGTGGACAATTACTGTTGAACATCTGATTCAAATATTTACAATGAAGTAAATTCTTACATTAATTCTTGTCATTTTCCCTGAACACACACAGGTAGTCATAGCAGATGTTCTTTATCTCTATTTTACACAATAGTATGGATTACATCTAATTGGAAGATTCCACATATGATCTGGGTATTTTTTTTCTGATTTATTGTTTATGCTGCAATAAAAACACAAAGTTTCTAAGGATAGAATGTTTTTATTAAATTTTTCCTAAACTAGTTTTTGGTAAGTTATCAACATAATTCCAATTTCACACCTGGGTATTTAAATAATGGATTTCCTAAATATGAAAAGACTATTTTAAAACCTATTGTACACCTATGAAAATCAATTCATTATAACAACACATGCAGCAGAGTTTATTTTCCTGAGATGACTACATCCTAGTTTCTTTCTATCTTTCACATTATTTTTGAAAAGTGAATTTCACTTCATATTTTTCTCTTCAAAGGTGTGACTTTTCTCTGGGACAGAGGCAGGTATGTTTTGATGACCTGTCCTGGAATGTAGGCAGGCTTTGTGAATTTTAAGGCTGTGAAGTCTGAGTTACAAAATGAAGGTAAATCATCTGTCTAATTTTCATGGGACCCATTGTTAGAATACTCAGCCACCAAACATCAAGTAAACACAAGTATCAGAGCAAAAATTTGGGTTCTAAGCTAACAACCAGTATCAACCACTATATATGTAGCTAATAAATCTCACATTGCTTGGGCTCACACCAAGGTCCTAACTTTTAAGCTCCAATATCAGGGAGCAGAACAAAATCACATCTATTAAATCCTGTTCAAGATCCTAACCCACAGAATCTATCAGTATGCTAAAGTCATTACTTTATTCCTTTAAGTTGGAAGTGATTTCATACACAGAGATAGAGAGCTAGAAAAATATATTATCATAAAACCTCATTCACTTTTTGTGAATCATTCCCCCAAAGTAGCCTAATAAAATGCTCCAATCAGAAATATGCTACATGGATATACCGAGATTTTTAAATCTATAACAGTTTCTCAATGTTTCTTTTAATTACTGTAAAACTGCAGAACATGAGAGACTAATTACATTGAAATGTCCTCAGATTTGAATTCGTTTAAGATTTTATTTTGTTTTTATTCAAAGTACTCTTGTTGTGAGTAATGCCACAGGAGTGTGATATTGTGTGCACAAACTCCCTCTTAGCTGGCAGAAAATACTCAACTTGAGCCATTACTGGACCTATCTACCTTGATACTTGATTAAGCTGTGTTTGCCAGGGTAGTCTACCCTTTTTAAAATAGATGTTTTATGGGAAGACCCTTTGAGACTATATAAATGCCCCATTTCTTGTCAAACTTTTAGTTATTTGTTTTCTTTCTCTGTGAGTGTGGACTCACACATTCTTATTTAATTCTAGGGCACAATCCAGTACATTTGTCTATTGTGATGTTCAAATTGTCCTAGATTTTATCAGGGTGATCCCTATAAGCCCCATTCTGTGCCTTTTGATACATCTGTATTATTCCCTGAAAAAGCATTATTTATTTCTGGAGGATGAAGGAATTTCTATTTTCTGGCACAACAAAACCTTAGAAGCATCTTGTACTTCCCTGCCTCTGTTTTAGCAGCAACCATGTCTTTCAGAACATTTATGTTAAGCTATATATACTGTATTTCTTGCCTTAGGCATTTTGATAGTGGCCTATACCTGAACCCTAACATATTTCTCCAAGGATAAAAAAGAATTACACACACACATATAATTTGTATACAACAGAGCCTTTCACTGGCAAACTAAAGAGGAGTGTTTGGTTAAGCAGATTTTGAAAATTAAAATCCCAAGAGCATCATTGTGCAAATCAGCTTTATGTGTTAATTGACTATGTAAAATCTGAATTACAGCAGTAGAGAATGGTTTAGAATTTTATTTAGACAGTCCCTGGTGTCCAACAAGAAAGAATTCAGGCTATTCAATGGAAAGTTAATTTTCATGAAATGCAGATTCTTAACTAAGTCATGTTTTCTAACACAATTCAAGACAGAGGTATGACTACAAATAGTAAAAGATTTATTGAGCAGAGTTTTATGTCCTAACTCATATTAAGTCTTGGCAACACTTAGAGCTAAGACATTCATACTTCAAGGAATTACAATTTAATGAGGAAAGTAGTTGCTCAAAGAATTATATTGCATTGTGATAAGAATGTACAGTTGGAAAAATTCCATCCTCTTAAGGTCCTGGCTGGGTCTGAGAATCAAATAGACATCACATAGATTAGTAGGACAGGGACATAATACAGATTTTATGTGGCAAAGAGCTCTCATAAGAAAATGAAGACTATATCAATTATTGAAGTCAGTTACTTACATATTGCATTGGAAAATGAAGAGTTGTGAGCAAACAACTAAAATATGTGAGTTGTTTTTTAACAAGTTATTCCCTATATTCTCTCAGTTTTAACATTTAAGTTTTAAGGATAAAGATATTACACTTGTGTAGTATCGCAGGGCATTTTTCACATGAGAATTCATATTCCGCTTTTAAGAAACAGCCTGAAGGTCAAAGTGCTGTTTTTGTACCCGTCTTTTTTTTATCTTTTGAAGTGTCTTTACCTTACATAGTCAGTATGCCAGAATAATATATTTCAACCCCTTTAAGGCCACAACAGTGTTGACCATATTGGGACTTGATCCAAAGAAGCGACTTCCCTGTCAGTCAGCAGGCGAGGCATCCAAGGCACTCCCAGGCTGCTCCTTGAACTGGGTTCAGCAAAGTGCAGAGCTTCCTACCTAAGCTCTTCCTGAAAACAGATTCCTATTATGGAGGCATACTCTAAAGAAAGTGACACTAACACTGTCAACTTGGACACCCAGAAATAACTTTCAAGATCAGCCAGGTTCATAACAAAGGGAACAATGTGAATGTCTGAGTGAGTCTCTGAGGAGCTGTTATTTTCCTGTGCTCAAACAACAGAGCTTTTTAATCTTTTCTAATCGGGACTATGAATAAGACAAAGGGAGCAAACAAAAGTATTATATGTTTTATCCTGAAAGCACACGTATACTGCAATAACCTATTTCTAGTTTCTACTGCCATGATAGATCTTCTCAACAAATCATTCAGTGTTAAACTTACTGTATTTCTATATGACAGAGTCTGAAATGTATTGTGTTAAATTAAATTTACCATGTGGACGTGCTATGCTTATGGAAGTTGGAAGATATTTATAATTAACAACTGTATTTTTCCACTTTGGCTTTCTTAACGTTCATATTTCTTAAGTCACTTATAAATTACTCATAGCCATGACTTCCTGTTTTTCCATCCTTTATGAAGGTCGGCTTTATTTACATCGTTTATTGACTGTTCTGTAAGACAGCAGGAAGCCATACTGCCTTCTACATGTGTTGTAGAATATTTAACTAAAGTGAAGAACGCAGATGACTTGTTAAAAAGAGTTGTAGCCATTTCATAATACCAAATACTGGGACAGACATCATATGATTAACACATTGCAAACATTTATATTTCTTTACAATAATAGAAATCACAGACTACATTCCTATGTATTGTTCTAAATATTTACATTGTTATGCCAGTAAATGCATTCATGTCGAAAACACTCATTCCCAAGTCTTCAAAAATAGTAAAAGAGGTTGTTTAATCTAGAACCGTACACATTTCTTTTATATACCAATGAAATGAAGGAAAAGAAAAGAATCCTGAGTCATCAACCAAGATGTATCCCAAATATATAAATTTATCAGTACAGGTTAATAAATATTTTTTGTTATGTAACTAATTTTACAAAGATGTTTGTATACTGTAAAAGAGAAAATTGAGGGACAGTTTTAATTTGTGCCGCTAAGAAAGGATGGGAGGAGATGGGAAGGTAAGAGCACGTAGAGCTCTCACGATGTAAATGGGAACAGGGAAACAAGCCAGTCTCTGGGTCTCCCACTCCGTCCATGGAAGATTTTAGCAACACTGAGTAGTCTTTGCTTTTCTTCCTTCAGTCAGAGAGCTTAGGTAGCTCTGATACCACAGCCTTTTCTCTCTTCCCCCCTCTCTCATTGTGTTTACATTTCCCACTCCTTTTAATTATCTCAGTATTCCCAATATAAAAAATTGGTTAATAGTTTTTAATTTATTACATTACTCATTATTGACATTAATGCAATTCAGAATATAGCCCCTTATTTCAGCCACACTTATTCTACTTTTCTTGTAATTTTCTAAAGCAGTTCTGGAAGACTTCTTTATTAGTATCTTTACTTGTGTTGCCCTCGCTGTCTCAATGTCCTAGAGTTTTTTTAAATGTTTGCCTTTCATGTTCGTTTGATTTTGGAGAAGAACCAACCATCTCAAAGGGCCGTATCTGGTGAAAAAGGTGAACAAGGCTGTACCATACATAATGTTTTACCGGTCTGCCTTTCTGTTGCACGGCACTCTGAGGAATCATTTATCATAATTTTTTCATACCTCATAGGATAAGTACGTTCCAAGCAAGGGGGAGTATTCTGAGAGGGATTAACCACAATATCTTTCATTGTAGTTTTTTCCTAAGTGCAAACATTAGTCTCCTATTTCAATCAAACCTGTAAGCTCATCTATTTTAATAAGAAGGTTCTGCTTTCTTAAACCGCTGTTACTTTTTCTCCCAAAATGGCCTGATGTAATTAATTTTTTCTTCCTTTTCAATTAGGAATACTAAAGACAAACTACTGAAATATGCCTTTTTCTAAATTGTCTAGAATTGGATCAATCAGTATAATTCCAAACAAACAGATGTTAAGAAAAAAGAAACTAGTTTCTGAAGTCTCTGTGAAATTATAAACTTTTCTTTTCTCTGGATATATATGCACTACGGGAGTGTCAGAAGTTCTTTGTCTATTTTCTACACAATATATCATTTAAAATCTATATGATATTAATGTGAAATTGAATAAAATAAAAACCATAACACAAATATTATCATTATGATATGGGCGCATAACTGATTTGTCATTGATTTTTCTACTGCCATTATAGCTACAAATTTCTATTGAGTATCTCTACTGTATAGCAAGCTCTATTATGTGTACCAGGATAAAGTATTGACAAAAGCGTGAATCAGTCCCTAAGAAAATCAGAAGTCTATTGAAGATAAGGAGCATGAGGGCACTTCTAACACTATGTTTTACACTGTGAGGTGGACATAAATACACAGCACACAAAAGGGTCCATAACTCAATCCTGGAAAGAGGAGGAAAGGTAAGTCTCTCAAAGAAAAATATATATAAGATAACATATATTGCTCTATGTGTCTGCCTGGTTGAACAAAATGGCTGGTAAAAGAAATACTACTGAGTCTTTAAAATTAAAATAATACCTGCAAATGCTCATCTACAATGTTGTATTTTTACTGTTATCTTTTGTTGCTTTTATGATTGAAAAGTTTCCATATATTTTTATGAATTAGGAATCATTTACACTCAAAATAGCATCTATCTATAAACTGCCTATGTCTTCTAAAGCATGTAAGGTAATTGGGAAAGTAGGATAGAATTTGGAAATTGAAAAAACATTGTAAGGAATGCTTTACTGAGAAGTATGGCCTGGCTTAGTATAACTATCTTACGTATTTTATGTGTTCTTTGGCCTATTGGTCTGGTTTTCAAACTGTATATATGATAATTAATTTTATAAGGACTGATAAAATAAATCTGGTGCTGGAAAAATAAAAGAAGAGTGAATGGAGGGTGAACAAGAAGGTTATTGAAATGTGTTATGAACATGTACAAACCCCTTACAGTGAATGTAATCATTGTGTACTGCAAATGTACACTACTAAAAGTAAAAACAAAAATGAAATTAATCTGAAAATAACATCGTATAAAATTCCTTTGCAAAACAAGTTTGTAAAACTGTAGTTATAATCTCACTATTTTTAGTCCATAATTAAGAGAATCAATTTAAATAAAATTGAGAAATAAGCCTGCCCTCTAGTGGTGCTTTAATTTGTATCTCTCAAATGATTTGTGATGCTGAACATTTTTTCATACATTTATTTGCCATTTGTACTTCTTCATCTGAGAAGTGTGTATTCATCTCAGACGCCCATTTTTGGATTGGTTCTCTGAATTTTGAGGGCCTGGTTTTTCAAAATTCTTTATATGTTCTAGATGGAAGTCCTTTGTCAGAGGGTCAGCTGCCTAATTTTTTTCCAAGTTCATGGGCTTTCTTTTTACTTTGTTAGTGATTTCCTTTGATGTGCAAAAGCTTTTCCATAAGGTAAGATCCCCATCAGGAAACTAACCAATAAAAAGTGCTAGAGGGGATGTGGGGAAAAACGGGCCCTTCTACACTGTTGGTTGGATTGTAGACTGGTACAACCTGGGGAAATGAGTGTGGAGAATCATCAAAAAACTAGGATTAGAGGTTCCATGCAAGCCAGCTATTCCCCTTCTGAGTATTTTTCCAGAAACACTGAAAACATCATACACCCTTCTCAGATGAAGAAGTACAAATGGCAAATAAATGTATGAAAAAATGTTCAGCATCACAAGTCATTTGAGAGATACAAATTAAAGCAACACCAAGATTCCACCTCACCCCAGAGATTGTTTTTTCTATGAGTTCTTTATATATTTTGAATGTTAAACCCATTATTCGATATATTCTTTAGAAATACTTTCTCTCATTCTATAGGCTACTATTTCACTTAGTGAGGGTTTCCTTTGCTGTCCAGATGTTTTTTGGTTTGATATAGTCTCACTTGTGCACTTTTCCTTTGTTATCTGTGAATTTGAAATCATAATTCACCTCAAAATTGACAAGACTGACTTCATGAGACTTTTTTCAGTGTTTTTTCCAAAATTGTACTTTCGGTCTTATGTTTAAGTATAATTGATTGTGAACTAAGTCTTTTGAGTGGCAAAAGATAAGGACCTGATTTCTTTCTTTCTTTTTTTTTTTTTTTTGGGTTTTCCTCCAGTACCGGGAACCGAACTCACGACCTTGCACTTGCCAGGCAGGCGCTTTGCCGCTGAGCTAAATCCCCAGCCCTCTTTTTCCCCTTCTTTTGCATGTGAATTTCACATTTTCCAGTGCTGGTACTGTTTATCTTTCCTTGTATTCTCACACTTTTATTGAAGATTTATTTGCAATGCATGAATTGGTATATTATTTAGATTTTAATCTGACACATTGGTCTTTGCATTGTCATTAAAATACCATACTTAAAAAAAAATCTTTATAGCTTGAAAGTATATTTTGAAATCAGATAGTATGACATTTCCAGCTTTTTCTTGCTCAAGATTGTTTTAACAATTTGTTTTCTTTTGTATTTCCATTTGAACCTGAATGGCTATTTATATTTCTGTAAAAAAAATGCCATTAGACATGGTGTAGATTATTTCAAATCTATATAGTACCTTAAGTAACTGCTATATTAATTTTTGGACATTTTTACAATATTGATTCTACCAACCCATGCACCAGAGACAAATTGATTCTGTGTGTTGTTTTAAAATTTTAATTGATATTCTATGGTTTTTAGTGTAAAGATCTTCCATGTTCTTGTTTAAAATTATTTCTTGGTATTTTAGTATTTTTGATACTATTATAAATGAAATTATTTCATTGTTTTTGGATAGTGAAGAAACATGCTATGTTTTGTATATTAAGTCTGTACTCTGAGACATTATTGAATGTATTTATTAGTCCTTTTTTAATTTTGTGGTATCCTTAGGACATACACACACATACACAAACATATATATATATATATATAAAAAATCATGTTTTATATATATTATCATGTTTTATATATGCAGAAGTAATTTTCCTTCTTCTTCCTTTCTATTTAGACATCTTATTTCATTTACTTTCCAAATTGTTTTGATTAGGACTTCCAGTATACTATTAAATAGAGATAGTAAGCATAGGTAAACTTGACTTGTTCCTGATCTTTCAGGAAAAAATTTCATCTTTTCAATATTTATTGTGACATTAGCTGTGGACTGGATGTATAAGGATCCTATTGTGTTGACATATTCTTATACTTAATTTTAATAAAAATTAAACTGATGAATTCTGTTTCAATTTTGCTTGTATTTATTGATCTGTTCAGGTAATTTTTGTTTTCCATTCTGGGATGTCTCATTTATTGTTATGTTTTTTGAATATTCTTTTATTTTCTGGATAATTTGTACTTGATCATAATTAATAATTTTCTTATGCCATAATGTTTGGTTGGTGAATTTTCTATCTGTAGTCACTAATATCTTTATCAATTGTAAGTGCTTTTTATTTAGTTTTATTAATTGAGACTTCTGTAAGTCTAGAATTGTACCAATCTTGCTTGTTTCCAAATATAAAATTTAATTTCACTGATGTCTAGTCTAACTTTTTTTTTTTCTTTTTGGTATCAGGAATCAAACTCAAGATCTTGTGCTTGTCAGACAGGCTCTGTGCCACTGAGCTATATCCCCAGCTCTAGTCTAACTTCTTTCATCTGTAATCTACATTATTACATTTTTATTAACTTTAAGCTTAATTATACATAATCTAATTCTTTAAAAAGTTAGATTATTTATATGAGACCCTTTTCTTTATTCCTATATGTATTCTAAACTGTAATCATTCCTTTTATTATTGATTTTGCAACATTACATAAATTTTGACATGTGTTTCTATTTTCATTTATCTGAAGATAATTTTATCTTTTTAAAATTTCTTCCTTTTGTTTTCAGTTGTTCAAGAATGTGCTGCTCAAATTCCAGATACTGGTGAATTTTTTAGTATTTTCATATTTTCGATTTATAGTTTTATAGTTCTGTATATATTTGTTTTTTTTTTTTTCTGGTACCGGGAATCAAACTCACAACCTTGAGATTGCCAGGCAGGCGCTGTGCCACTGAGCTAAATCCCCAGCCCCAGTTCTGCATATATTTGTTAGATCTGTTTGTTCACAATGTTACCCACATTCACTGTTTTCATGCTAATTTTGTGCCTGGATGTTCTACGTACTGTGGGCATTAAATTTTATGTACTGTTATGTTATTTATGTACTGTTATGTTTATGTACTGTTATGTGATGGTCTATATCTATTAATACTTGCTTTATATTGGTGAGTGGTGCAACGTTGCAAAATGTATATATATATATACATATATATATTAACAACTGTTATATCCACTTGTTGAATTGGCATGTTTATCAGCATAAAATGAATTTTTGTCTCATTTAAAAGGTTTCCCTTAGTATTCATTTTATTTTATATAAATTAGCCACCCTTGTTCTTGCTTCGTTTTCATGTATACTGAAAATCTTTAATCATTCCATTACACTCAGTCTACATGAATTGATAGAAGATGTGATTTTCTTCTATGAAGCACATAATTTGCTGCAATTTTATTAACTTGCTTATATGCTCTACTTCTTCTGAACTATGTTTATGGTAATTACTGATGAGTAAATATTAATGTGAGCATTTTATTCTGTCCTGTGTATTGATTATTCTCTTTTCAGCATCACTTGTAATCTGATGGTTGTTTTTAGTTGTATGGGTTTTTTTTTTTAGTTTTGTTTTCTAGCTACCTTACATTCCCACCAACACTATTGGAGTGCTGTTTTTTTTTATTCTAAAGAGAATAAAAAAATCCCAGTAAAGCAAGACAAAACAACAAAAAATAATAAAATGATACAGAATTTCAAAACAAGATGATAGGTAATTAGCAATGGTTGTTATATTGCATATTGTTGTCTTCAAAGTTGTTGCTCAGATAATCAGATATAGGCATGCAAGATTGATCACAAAATTAAGAATTAACTGTTCTTTTCAATTAACTAATAGAAATTAGTAGTACAATTATCTTAGCTACCGTGTGTGTGTGTGTGTGTGTGTGTGTATGTGTTGCTTCACTCTTGTCTCTTTTCCTCCATCCCAGTTGTTATTACCTTTTTTAA
This sequence comes from Chinchilla lanigera, assembly GCF_000276665.1. Taxonomy (NCBI): domain Eukaryota; kingdom Metazoa; phylum Chordata; class Mammalia; order Rodentia; family Chinchillidae; genus Chinchilla; species Chinchilla lanigera. Next base: position 9,836,695 of record NW_004955435.1, on the reverse strand, counting down.
AAGGTAGACATTAAAGTAAAACCGAATTTCAAAACAGGTTATTACGACATTTACAGCAGTTGTTACTTTGTGGAGTGTTGTTTATCACAAGCCATATGAGGATTTATTTGTTGACTCCAAGTGATTGCCATTCATTCTGGTGTAAGATGAAATCATGATGTTTTAATTTGCATTTCTTTATTAGCAAGAGAAGTTGAACTTTTTTATGTTTGTTGGCCCTCATACTTCCAAAATGTGTCAGTTCATTTCACTTGCCAGTTTTTGACTGAGGCTTTCATTTAGGTGACCTAACTTTTTTGAGTTCTTTATATGTCTAGATATTTGTCATCTGAGAAATAGCTGGCCATTTTTTCTCATTCTGTAGGTTGTCTCTACTCTATACTAATTTATACCTTTGTTGTGTAGAACAGTTTAATTATATGTAATCCCATTTGTTGATTCTTGGCTGTTATTTTCTGTGTAATTAGATTTCTGTTCATAAAGCCCTTCACTATACCTATGACTTTAAGGAATTAACCTATTTTATCTTCTAGTAGATTCAGTGTTTCCATTTTAATGTTTAGACCTTTGGTCAATTTATATTTTGGTTTAGTAAATGATGAGAGATAGGGGTCCACTTTCAATCTACAAATACATGATATGTTTTCTCAGCACCATTTGCTGAATGAGCTCTTTCTTCCAACAAATGTTTTTAGCTCCCTTGTCAAAGACGAAATAGGAGAATGTGTCTGGAGATGTTTCTGTAGACTTTATTCTGTTCCAATGATCCTCATGTCTGTTTTTGCGTCAATACTACGTATTTTTAGATCTGATGTCATGCAGTATAATTTAAAATTAGATATTGTGATGTCTCCTACTTTGCTCTTGTTGTCCAACATTGCTTTTGTTTTTCTGAGTCTCTTCTGCATCTATATAAGCTTTAGGTTTTCTTTGTCTAGTTTTGTAGAGAATTTTGTTAGTATTTTGCTTGGCATTGCATTGAATCTGGATAACAGTAGTGGGATACTGACCATTTCACAATATTGGTGATGCCTGTCCAGAAACAGAGAACATGCGTCCATTTTCTGATCCCACTCAAATTCCTCTTTCAGATTTCTATAGTTTCCATTGTAGAGTTCTTTCATTTCCTTGTTTAGGTTAATTCCTAGATATTTAGTTTTTCTTTATGCTAACATGAATTATTTTCCCAATTTCTTTCTCATTGAGATCACTACTTGTGTGCACAAGTGCTATTAATTTTTGCAGCAATTTTGTATTCTGCTACATTGGTGAATTAGTCATTATTTCTAAGTGTTTTCTGGTGGAATCCTCTGGATCTTCCCTGTAGAGTATAATGTCTTCTAAAATAATGACAATTTATGTACTTCCCTTCCAATATGTGTCCCTATTCTTTTTTCCTTCTTGCCTGATTGCTTTGGCTAATATTTTGAGTACTATATTGAACAGAAGCATAATCATGCTCATCCTTTTGTTTCTCCTGATTTTACAGTAAATGAGTTCAGTTTTCCTGCCTTGAATATCATGTTGATCATTGGTTTGTCCTAAATAGCTTTTATCATATTCAGCTATGGTCCATCTGTTCCTATTGTCTAAAGGGTGTTTATCATGAAGTGATGTTGCCAAGGTGAATTTGTCAAAAGCCTTTTCTGTGTCTACCAATATGACCTTGTGTTTTTTGTCTTTCCTTCTTTTTTTTTTTTTTTTTGGTTTTTCTCCTGTACCGGGAACCGAACTCACGACCTTGCACTTGCCAGGCAGGCGCTTTTGCCGCTGAGCTAAATCCCCAGCCCCTTGTCTTTCCTTCTTTTTATGTGACATATTTCATTTACTGATTTTTATGTATCAAAATATCTTTGCAACTCTGCAATCAAATCTGTGTGGTTATAATGTATGATTTTTTGATGAAGTGTTGTAATCTATTTTTAACATCTTGTTAATGAATTTGCACCTGTTTTCGTTAAGAAGATAGGCCTGTACTTTTTGGTTTAGTTTGGTTTGGTTAGGTTTGGTTTGGTTTGGTTTGGTTTGTTGTTGTTGCTTTCGGATCTTTTTCTGATTTTGGGGTCAGAGTGATGCTGGTTTTAGAAATGTTTGGAATTTCTCCATCCCTTTCAATTTACCTGAAGTGTTTGAATAGTATTGGTGATGTAACTCCTTAAAGTTTTTGTTGAATTTAACAGTGAAGCCATCAGGTCTTGGATTTTTTTTATATGGTATATATCATTATTACTACTTCAGTTGTCTTGCTGGTTAGTGGGTAGCTCAGCATTTTTGTGTCTTCTTGAGCTAGCTTTGGTGATTTGCATGAGTTGAGGAATCTGTTCGTTTCTTGAAGCTTTTCAAAATGGATGGAATCCAATGATTCAGAGTAGTTATTAACTGTCTTCTGAGTCTTGGCAGTGCCTTTTACATTTCTAATGACATAGATCTGAGTCTCTTTGCTCTCTTAGCAAATTTGGTTAATCCTTTCAGCTACTTGCTTATTCTCTGAAAGAAGTAGCTCTTTGATACTTTGCATTAGTATTTCAGTTTCATTGATTTCCTCTCTATTCTTCATGGTTTCCCTCTTTATTTTGGGTGGGGTTTGGAGTTTTGTTGTTTCTCAAGTATATTAATGTACTTGATTATTTATTTGTGCTCATTCTGTTTTCCTAATGTGAGTACTGATTGCAATGTACCTCCCTCTTACTATGGTTTCCCTTATGTCCCACAGGTTCTAGCATGTTGAACAGTAGCTGTCATTAACTTTCAGAAATTGCTTACTTTCTTTCTTGAATATTTCTGTGACCCATTCTGTGTTTAAGAGTGTGTTGTGAAGTTTCTAAGCACTTTTAAATTTTCTGAGTTTTTTTTCTGTTTGGTTGCTATTTTCATTGGTCTGATAGTAATATAGCGTAATTTTGATTCTTACATATTTGTGCTTGTATTTTATAAGTCTAACATAAGATCTATGTTGGTGAAAGTATCACTTGCTGTAGTGAAAAATGTATACTCTATTCTTGTAGTAGGGTGCAATAATCTGTACACATTTGTTAGATTCATATGTTCAAGGGTGTGGTTGATTTTTGACATTTACTTATTGATTTTTTATTTAGTTGATCTATCTCTTTGCAAAATTGAGACAGTAAGATTCCTCACTATGAAACTGTTAGTATTTATTTGATTTTCTTTTTATATTCAAGGGTGTTTGCTTTGTGAAGAGACATCGTCCAGTTTTCAGTGCATAAATGTTTATGTGTTACCTCTTGTCGTTGGATTGTTCCCTTAACTAGTATATAGTGATCTTCTTTGTCTTTTCTAAGTAGTTTGAGCTTAAAATTTACATCTTCTGAGATTAGAGTGTCTGCCTGTCCTTGTTTGTGTGGTCCTGTGCATGACATATTGTTTTCTATTCCTTGAATTTTAGACTATGAATATCTTTTCTGTTAAGTGCAATTCTTGAATGCAACAGGCTGTTGGTCTCATTGTGGGCAGCGTGTCAATCTCTATCTTTTAATTGGACTGCTGAGGCCATTAACATTGAAAGATAAAACTGAGAGGAGTTCAGTCGTTGTTATCACTGCACTCTTTCTCTGTAGTGAATCCTTTGTTTTGTGTTTTCCCTGTCTTTTTTGTTATCATTGACTTTGCTTGAGGTTTGCATTCTGTCTGGGTTTTTGGCTTCATAGGTTACTAATTTTTGTCTGGTATATTCTTGAGTATTTTCTAGAGTGCTAATTTGGTATTTATACATTTTTACATCTCTCAAATTGTTCTCTTTTTTATAAAATGTCCTTATTTCTCTATGTATTTTGAAGCAATGTTTCCCACATATGTTAATCTGAGCTGGAAGTTGTTTACTTTTAGGGCTTAACATACTTCATTTCAAGCTCTTCTGACCTTTAAAATTTGTGTGCAGAAGCCTGCTGTAGTCCTAATGGGTTGATCTTTACATATGATTCTTTTTCTTTTCTACTGATTGTTTTCAAAAAATTCTTTTTGGGCTTCTGGCAATTTAATTATGGCATGTTTTGAGAGCTTTTTATTCTTCATAGTTATTTGATGTTATGAAAGCCTCTCTTGCTTGTATAGTGACCTCTTTTCTCATACTTGAGAAATTTTCAATTGTGATTTCTCTAAATAAACTTATTACTTAATCTGTTTTCTCTTATTTTTTTCCCAACTCCAATTAGCCTAAGGTTTATGCACTTAATTTCAAGTGCCAGCTGTTGGATGAAAATTTTTCTCATATTTTTCAGACTTCCTGAATAGTTAGACATAAGTTAACATTTCTTCCTCAATTTCAGACATCTTTACCTTCACATTCATGTTTCTGAAATTTATGAACTCAATGTACTTTTTAAAAAAAATTTCTGGTACTTCTGCCTGATACTCTTCATGGTTTCTATATCTTTGGTGAATATGCCAGTCGTGTTTTGAACCATTTAAATATTCCCTTCCAATTTTTGTTTTCCCAAATTCAACTCATGTATTTTGAGGGATAATTCCATGCCCTTTTAGCTCAACAATGTTTTTCATGCCGTCTTCATACATTTCATATGGTTTCATTTGCTTTCTTCACTACTGAATACTCATTGACCTGCTTTGGGAGATTTTTGAAGACTTTAGAAATATTCTGTTGCCTTTTGTTTCACATTATCTTATTTATATATGTACATCTGGGTTTTTGTTTGTTTGTTTGTTTGTTTGTTTGTTTGTTTTTCCTTTGGTACCAGGAATTGAACCAGGGACCTTGAGCTTACCATTCAGGTGTTTGTGCTGCTGAGCTATATCCCCATGTTTTTCTTTTGTTTTGTTTTTATCTCACCCCTTGTTTTTGGTATTGAGATTTGGGGTCTAGATATAGGGGAAAAACTTGTAATTTACATGAAATTTTTCAATGAGACACGACTTTGCCATGTTCTGTTTACAGCTTTGTGTGTCCGTGGATCATATTTACCCTTTCCACTATTTAATTTAAATGACGCAGTCTTTGTCCCTAGGTTTTGTAGAGAGAATCACTTCTGGTTATAACAGCATTGACAGATCAGATTATATATCACACAGTTTGATGGACCTTGCATTTATATTTTCACTCTTTATCAATACTCTATGCAATCTCTTGTTCAGTTACTATTGGCAGGTGTTCTATGATGTGGCAGAAATCGTGGGAAGAAACCAAGGAAAGGATGAAAGAGGAATGTGAATTAATAAGAGGAGTGGTATGGGGTGTATAAAATATAGAGTCAGAGTCTTTAGGAGTACTTTTAGTTGCGTTATAGGGTTAGTATTGTAGGCTTTAGTGAGATGTTTGTAGGGATGAAGATGAGATATAGGAAAAGAGAAGTGTACTTTGGGACTGGGGAAACATTTAAGGCTGTCAGAACAGCCTGTTCTGTTGATAACTTTGAACACCTGTAGTGTGGAAAAGAGGACAGGCAGCTAGGCAAAATACGGAAAAGCAAAAGAAATAGAATGGAGAGGAGAGAGGGTCAATACTGGAGAAGACAGGAGTGACAGAGAGAGCAGAATGAGGCAAACTGAACCCTCCAGGGGAAGAATTTAAAAAGTGGGACAAGAGAAATAAGATGATAGTATTGCTGTGGGAAACTGAGGTAAGGAAACTAGATGGGGCAATGGTATGAGGGACAGAATCTAGATACTAACGAAATCAACCAAATGGAGAGAAGAAAACAAAGCCATGAGAAAATAACAACAAAAATCCACCAAAAAATCAGAAAATATCCCACAGGCACTCAGTTTAAATAATTTAACAAGAGACTGAACAGGTGATTCACACCTCGCCTGTCTGAATGTTCAACTGCTCTCTTTTGCAGTGATTGTGGTATGATTCTATGCAGTTAGTGCAAGATCAGCTCTGATGTTTGGACTGCAAAACTGAAGTTAAACCATTCCCAAGACTTCATTTCATTGACTTGCAGGTAGTCTGATGTCCCCGTCCTTGGGTTGCGAACTCTTCCTGCCCCAACCAACTCCTCAGGTGTGATGACAGAATTGCCTGGGCACATTCACTTCAAGGACCATTAAAAGATGGAAATAAAGGGTTGGTCCTTACATCACTGGAGTCATATCCATCAAGGGGATTACAGGATATTTGAAACTTCCAGTCTTACTCTGCTTCTGGTTTATGAGGTGAATGACTTGATCAACCACAAACTTTTAAATCATGATTCACTGTAACTAGAAGTATAAATGGGATATTTAATCTTGAACTGAAATCTTTAGAACTGTGAATCAAAATAAACTTTTTCACTAATGCAAGAACCATCTCAGTTATTTTCTTTTAGTAAAAGAAGCCTAATATCATAGGCATAAAAGGAGACATTTCTTATTTCAACAGCTTCCTTCTCAAATTTTTGATGCTCCCTTTGTTGATCCCACCAGATTTGTTTATCAGATGACCAATATTATGGACTTGCTTGAATTTATATATCCAATGAAAAAATCTTTGATATGAGTCTTTCTCTCTTTCTTATTTTGGCTATGGTTTATCATGACTTCTTTGTTCCAGCAGTAAAACCATTATGAAAAGCTCTATATAGAAATTTTGTTTCATAAATTGTATTCTTCATTTGCAGAATTTCAGTTTGGACCTTCTTTCCAAATTTTATTGCATAATAAGTCATCAGTGAATTTCTTACTCTGTTCATGGATTGACTTTTGGGTTTCATTGAGCTGTAGATCTATTTTTTTTAGTAATTTATTACATTTTCTTAAAAATATTTTGGTTTCATTGTTAAGAAATTCACATTTTTTTTTCTTGGTGGGAGGAGTATTGGGAATAGAACACAGCACCTCACACTTACCAGGCAGGCACTGTTCTACTATTTTAATGTTTAACAAAGGGGAGCATTATTGTTTTCCAAAGGAGATTTTTCTGTTTCCTATATTTTTCTTGAACTGTGAGCTCTTTTATTTCTATCTTTGCATTTGGTGAACTTCTTAGTTTTACAATTATTGATAGACACTTAGTTTTACAATTATTGATAGACATTTAAGAAAATACATTTATCAAAATTAATCCAGTCACTATACCATTTGTTGAAACTGTGCTTAATATATGTGATAGGCATTCATTTTATATGGAAGTAGAGTGCATATATTTGGGGTGTATGTTTATATTCACATACACATGAAACCATATATATATATTTGCACACAAGATAAAAATGTACATATTTATGTATTTTTTTCATCTTTTTTAGTTTTAATTCATAACTCATTTGTTTTAGTGATTTAATATTTACCATTGAAATTATAGATATGCTAGAATTTACTTTGCTGTTGCATTATAGTATTACACTTTGTGTTTCTCCAGTTTTCACAAGTATAATAAAGATATACTTACATACATTTATTATTTGTGCATGTGCACAAATAAACTTATGTGCACTGAAATTTCACATGCATCATGCTTTGATATCAAAATTTATTTGCATTTGAAATTTACAAATTTCACCTATTTGACCTGTAAAAGGGATTTTCAATTTATACTCTCTTAAAAGAAGCAGAATGATGGAGGACAATGGCTTTAGAATACTTATTATGTCTGCTTCATTAGAATTTGTCTTGAAGAAATTGATGATGGTTTTTCTCAAAATATGTATTCTAGTTTCTGTCCATTCCAACAAAATCAGAGCTATCCATATGGAAAAGCAAATGAAGAGAAATTCATGTAAGCAGCAAATTTAGAAGATTCAGTTTACATAAGAATTCATCAATTGTCCAATTTGGCAAATTAATATTGTTAAAAAATGTTAAAATATTAATAAAATAATTGTATTGATATATTGAATTTTGGCAAGGATATTCTGTATAAAATTATTTGCTATCATTATTATCCTGCTATGCCATGTTTTAATTTTTAATATAACAATTAAAATTGTTAAATTACTTTAAAATTCTAATTTATTAAATTTGTTTTAATGACATGCAATTTGTAAGAATAAATATTCATTATTTAATTGTAGATTTAAATAGAGAATATGCATCTAAAGGAACTTGAAATGTACATACTTTTATTTTGAACTGTGTCCCAATTATTTTTCCTATAGAATGTAGCCTTAAAAGTTTGTTTCCAGTTTCTTCCTTCTATTCTTCTGCTTTTCCCTTCCCTCCTCCCTAATCTCTTGCTGCCTTTCCCATTTGAATATTTTCTTATTATTTCACAGTATCTATTCTAGATTGGTCCTTAGTGGCCCTTTTGTTTTCTCACACTACAGAAACGGTGTGATATTTAAACATGTGTGTCAAATTTACTTTACTTAAGACAAAAATATTCCATCAAAGACTTGTAGATCTAATAACCAATTCAGTTGCATAGCTGGATACAAAGTCAGCACTCAAAAATAAATAGCATTCCTGTACATAAACAACAAATGCACTGATAAATTAGGGAAATAATATTTTTCACAACAGCATTAGAAAAAATGAAATATTTAATTTAGCAACAAAAGCAAAACATCTATACATTGAAAATTGCAGTACTCTGAAAAAAGAGATCAAAGTGAATATCAGAAAACAGAAAGAAAGCCCTTGATCTTGGGTAGCAAGAACAAACATAGTGAAAATGACCATACTTTCAAAATTGTTCTACAGATTTAATGCACTCCCAATCACAGAACTAGAGAAAATGTTCCTAAAACTCATTTGGATCCAGAAGTGACCTAAAATTACAAAACAATCTAAGGCAACAAAGGCAAGGAAGAGGGCATCACAATCCTTGATTTGAAATTATACTACAAAGCTGCTGTGATTAGGGAAAAAAAAAAAAAAAGTGGGACTGGCAAAAGACAAAAACAAACAAAAAAAACAAACCTGAAGATCAATTCAGCAGATAAGAAGATGCAGTAACAACACCAAACATACTCAGCCATCTTATCCTTAACAAAGACACCAAGCACATTCACTGGAATAAAGATACTGTCTTCAATAAATGTGTTGGAAAATCTAGCTTTCCACATGCCAAAGACTAAAACTAGACCCATGTCCCTCACTACGTACTAAACTATAATCAAAATAGATCAAAGCAAAACAAATCACTAAATATGCTGGAAGAGAGAGTAGGTAGAATTCTTGTAGATATAGTTGTAGGCAAAGATTTCAATGAGCAAAACCTGATTGAATGACAAATTCTACAAAGAATTAATAACTAGGATCTCACCCTATTAAAAAGCTTTTGCACTGCAAAAGAATTACCAATAGAGTTAAAAGCAACACACAGTGTGGGGGAAAATTCTTAGCCAGTTGTTCCTCAGATAAAGGACTAATATCTAGAACATATAAAGAATTGAAAAAAATCAGACCTCCTAAATTTAAAGTCTTAATCAAAACATGGGCATCTGAAATGAGTACACACTTCTCAAAGGAAAAAATATAAATGACAAATAAATATATGAAAGAATGTTCAACATCACTGGTCATTTCAGAGATGCAAATGAAGCCAATGCTGAGAGTCCATCTCACCTCCAAAAGAATAGCTATTATCATGAAATCAACCAATAACAAACGCTGGAGGTGCTGT
>NW_004955435.1:9812762-9826046 GCF_000276665.1 Chinchilla lanigera | reverse complement strand
AAAAATCAGCATATAAAATGTCACTCTGGCTGGGGAATTAGCTCAGTGGCACAGGGCCTGCCTGGCAAGCGCAAGGTCGTGAGTTCAATTCCTGGTACCGGAAAACAAACAAACAAACAAAAAATGTCACTCTGGTGCAGTGTCCATTATGATGAAAAGAAAATGTGAACAAATCTATTGTTCTAACAAACTATGAATTTTCTACATCTTTCTATGCCTCATATTATACCTGAATTATCAGAGCATGAATGAGACATAAGAACAGTAGAGTATTTAAAGTATTTAGATAATTAACAACTTTCTCTATATACATTTCTTTATTTGTTAAATTATTTTGGAGAAAATAAAATAATTCTGCAATTACATTAAGTTGATTAATGATTTAATTAATTAATATCAACTTATGAGTAATATATTTTAATTATAATTTTAAAGAAATATATTTTCATAAATATATGTTCAGATTGTAACTTATTTTGAAATGACATAAGTATGTGTGTGTTAAAAGAAATTTATTACTATATTTATTTTATTATTTCTTTAATGAATCCTCTGAGTGTACTTTTTGTGAAAGCCAGAAAGCTTCTTGGTCAGTGATAAGTCAGGAAGGCCTGTCACACATACTATGTGCAGAGAAATGTTTTAAATAAATGAAAGATGGTATAATCCTAAGAGTAATAGTATATATTACTTTATTTTGCCAATTGGTTGATCAATAAACTCAATAAGTATAAAGCTGGCAATGTAAATCCTACTTAGAAAATGTAAATATTTCCACTGAGATATTTTAGTGTGTAGGGAAATTGAAAGTAGTTTTCATTTTTCCAACCTCAGAAATATTAAGTAAAACTGAGAAAAAAATACTAAATTAGATATTTTAATTACTTGGATTCTGTTAAACAAAGAAAATTTCACTTGCAGAAGTTAGTCAATATTTTACAGGCTGTACAAAATATGATTTAAAAATAATGTAGATATGATTTTAAACTTCTTTTACCTTAAATGTGGAACCACAGAATGTTCTATTGGACAAATGGGATAATTTAGTAATGTCTTTTAAATTATAAGGCATTAATTTTTATTTTTTCAGATATTTCACTGGTAAAGTGAATTTCATCTTGCATGTTCCCATTCACAAAGGCAGACAGTGGTAATAAATGGTAAAATAAATACAAACTCTCTGAGCAAGGACATTTTAAAGATAATTTTTCTTTAATAAGAATAATTATAAAGTATAATTATATTTATCCAATTTATTTTCTCAAAAGTTCTTTCAGGAGAATGTCATTAGAATAGACACAATTTTATAGGTTCTTCCATTTTCTGAGAAATGTGTAAAAGTTTGAATAAATACAGGTTTTCAAGTAGGAAAAGGAAGAAAAACTCCACAGAAGTTAGTACCTTGTATTTTTTTCTTGCTTTACACATCCTTTTTGAAGATCCAGTAATAATCTGTTAAGTTCTTGACATTGGAGGAATTCAGATGTCTCTTAAATGGCAATTTAGACAATTATCTGAAAAAATAGGGAAAGAGGTTTAAGTGACAGTCTATAAAGGAGGGAAGAAATAGCAAAAGGAGGCTGACTATATGCTTAGCACATGTATAAAACAATCCTCTGGGCTAGTACATTAGTGAGCCTTCCCTTTGCTCTGATAAAACAATAGCTGCATTTAAAGAAGCAGAGCTACAATTTAGCTCATAATTTTAGAGGTTTTGCTCTATGATAAGGTGAAGCAAAAGCACCATGGATGAACTGCACAGAAGAACAAACTGACTTAATTCATGGAAACCAGAAAGCAGAGCACAGATAGAGGAATACAAAGAAATATACCCTCCAACACTCGCTGCCAGTGACCTACCTCCTCCAACGAAGCCACATCTTGTACTGCATATTCAACTAAGAGCACCACTGAATTCATCCACTGATGATTATAGCACCTCTGCGATCCAATTGCACACCTGTGAGTACATTCGTCCAATCATGTTGACAAGATTAGCTGGCTAAATCCACCTCTTGGTGACTTGATTCCTACTTGGGTTTCTTTAAAACGTGCTTAATCTCCAGAAAGTCTCAACATCTCTCAGCAGTTCTCATCAACAGCATTGTTCAAAAGTCCAAGTCAGTCTCTAAGATTCAAAGAAGATCTTAGTTGTTGAAACCTTTAAAACGTTTCATATTCCCAAAATTCAGGGCTGGGGATTTAGCTCAGCGGCAAAGCGCTTGCCTGGCAAGCACAAGGTCGTGAGTTTGATTCCTGGTACCGGAAGAAAAGACCAAAAAAACAAACAAACAAAAAAAAAAAAACAAAATTCAGTGACACAGAGTAAACGTTACCATTCCAGACGAGGAATAGAAAATGCATAAGATTCTGCACATAGCAACGCTGTGTCTGGGATCCAAGGTGCACTGTAGTGGCATGGGAGTAACAGCTGTCCACAGGCTCTACAGCATGGCCTTGCCAGTTGCAGGGCACACTGCGTCTCTTCGGTGCTGGCTCTGCCTGTCTCTGACTTTCTTCCACAGAGATTCCACTCTCCTGGAATCTCTAACTTCCCAGGATCTCCATCGATCCTTTGAAGTCTTTCCCGTGGCTTCATGCAGCATCCTTCTAAGGCATATTGCCTTACCTACCAAATTGTCCTTTGAATTATTCCTGATCCCGTAACTCTTTCATTCTGCATTCCAGAACAACCAACAACATGTGGACAGTGCTGAGGTCTGCTGTCTGCAGGCGTAGTTACCAGGCCCCTGTCGACTATGGCTGAAGTGGTCTCCAAGTACCTGTAAGGCTGAGCAGAGTGAAATGAATCCTGGGGAAAATAATTCCCTAGAAAAACTTTTTTTGAATCAAGAGGTTCTCATTTCAGGTTTACACTTTGTGTGAACCTACAGTAGGTGGGTCTTGCTTATATCTGAGATACACCCTTGGCATTTTTTATATTTTGCTAGTTCAAAGTACATTGTGCTAATCTCTTTAGTAACCAAGCCTCCTTTAGTCCTAACTTTATTTATATTTTTTAGGCTAAAATTAAAATTTCCCAAATCTTGCTGCTCTTCTACTTGATCCTAATCTCACTATAAAACCGATTAAATGCAACCAGCAATATCATGCCATAATCTGAATGGTGTGCTACCTTAAAATTTCTCCCAGCAGGACAATTTGTCTTGCATTTTTAAATAAAGAATCTCAGCATTTTAGAACAGGTAAAAATGTAAAACATATATGTATTAGATTATAATATGGTTGAACTTTATTTCAATTCTCAATAGAGTATGTGGTCCTTCCTGAAACCTACTCCTGGCCTCTATTGTCCACACTGCTGACTTTATTGTGGTCTTCTGATCTCCACCTAAAATCACTCATCTAGCTCTCCCTATAGTAGTATTGGAATTCTCTATACCATATCTTTTTATGTTTTGTAAATCCTACATACCAGTTCTAAAGACTTCTGAATCACATGGGCTAGCATAGTCACAACAATTTCCTCATTCCCTGGTACTAACTTTCTATATTGATCAGATTTTCTATGGCTAGAAAAAAGTACTCGACACCTACAATTTATAGGAGGAAAGCTCTGATTTGACTCATGGTTTCTGTCCATAGATTAAAGGCAAAAACATCCCAGCAGAAGGTACAGTGGAGAAGTTCCTGGAAGGTAGGAAGCCATCCAGTTTTACCCTCTAAAGCATAGTGGTGAAACCATGGAATGCATGCTATTCATTTATCCTTTAAGACAAAAGGCGTTAAAGCACACTTTGTTTTTTCTAACGTAAAACCTCAATATTCAGATTTATTTGCAGTGTTCTCACATTGTGATAAATAAGTGAGTTTTATGTTGCAGTCTGGGCATTCTTCTCTAAAAGTTTTGCCATCAGTGATCCAAGGAATGCCCCCAATGACCCATCTCCTCCAGCTGGACACCACCTCCAAAAACAACTTATACCTATAGATATAAGTGAATTAATCTATTGAGTAGCATGGGATCATCCTGATCAAATCATCCCTTCAAGAGTTTCTTAATTCAGTCAAATTGACAATTAATATTAATTTGCAAAGTTAGTGAATATAAAGCCTCTTCACATCACTGACTAAGCTCTCTCTGCTGACTCACTGAATGACCAATACCAACCATAAACTTCCCTGATGCTCAAATAACTTTTTGAATCAATCATAAACTCTAGAAGCCTGCCCCATGACTGCATGAGGCTTGGATGGGACATCCAGACACAAACCGTAACATTCCACGCCTGGGCCCCCAAAACTCGTTGATTCATGGTCTAAAGCTGGGATTATGGGTGTGAGTGCTACACCTGCCCTGGGGCTGGTAATTTGCAAATAATGTAAGAGAGGGAAAGAGGTTGCTTGCCGCAGCTCCTTCCTTTTGCTTTTGTTGCATTTCCTGTCTTCCACCACCATGAACTGTTGCCTTGTGCCATGTGCCACTCTGCCTTGGAGCCAGCTGAGTATGGATTGAAACCTCCACAAACTATGAGCTAAATAAACCTTTCTTTCCTTAATTTCAGGCATTGGGTATTTTATCTCATCAATGTGAGAAAAGTAATGAAGACACAAATAATAAGTTTATTCTTCTGTGGCTCAAAATTTATTCTTTGTCTAAGACAGTGTCACCAGTATTTTCTCTGAAGTTCTTCTTCCTAAAATAAGTATAATTTTACGTATATTTAAGTCCATTATGATTTAATTGTTATATATGGTGCACAATATGATACAATTTCACTTTTATACATGTCTATAGCCAATTATTATATTTTCATTTGTTGAAAAATCAGTCTTTGCTAATAAAAGAAAATATTTTTTAAATCACTGGATAGAATTTGTGCCTATGTTGAAAATCAGTTTTTCTTATATGAATGGAGATCTTTATGCTTTATTTGTTTCATTGTTCAAGTTTTCTATCTCTATCATTACCACCCTTATAAGATTAGAATAAATTTGATATGATGTAACCTTAATTTTCCTATTTCAAAGTAGTTTTGGCTTTGTTGATCAGTTTGTCAGTTCCTACTTGTTGGGATTTAAAAAAAAACTGTTTGATTTTAATTGACTTTATGTTTAAGAAAATATTTACATTCACAGCAAAATCAGCTAAAAAGTACAGAGGTTTTTCCACTGTGAACATACCCACACATCTATAACTTCCCCCATATTTAATAACATCCTGCACCACGTCAGCATGTGACAACTGGTGAGCGTGTACACTGGTATGTCACAGAACCCACAGATTACATTATGGTCCTCTCTTGATGTTTCACTTATTTTGGAGAAATTTATACCAATGTCCACCATAATATTATCATTGGAGCAGTTTTGCTGCATACTAATAGGTTTTCATAACCTCCAGGAACTACTTATTTTTTCACTTTAATTATAGCTTTCACTCTGCTGATCACATATACTTGAAATCATGCAATTCTAGGTTTTTCATGTTGGCTTATCTTAGTACTATGTGAGTAAAGTTTCTCCCTTTCTTTCCATGATTGAATAGCTTCTTCATGTTTAATGCTCACTAGTATTCCGTTGTCTGAATGTACCAAAGTTTAACTATTCTCCTACTAAAGCTATCTTTGCTGAATTTAAGTTTTAGTTATTATAAATAAACCTACTTTAAATAAACTTTTGTCTTTACTGTTTTGCATTCAGGTATGTTCAGGGGTGTGAAGAATTCTTACTTTGTGGTGTAAACAGGAAGTAAAACTGCTGGGTCATATGGTGAGAGTGTATTGCATTTTAGAAGCCCCAGAATTCTTTCAATGTGGCTGCACCATTATGTATTCCCAACACCAGTAAATGAAAGTCCTGTTGCTCTGCATCTTCACCAGCATTTAGAGCTTTCATTATTTTTATTTTCTATTCTAACGTTTGTGTTTCATTTGTATTTCTTGTTATCTTAAAAAGGAGAAAAACAATTACAAAATAAAAACAAAGACAAAAAAGAATAATGCAAAAATGATAAAAATGATACAGGATTTCAAAGCAATATGATAGGAATTAACAATGCTTATTTTTTGTAGTATTATTTCCATGCTGTTTTTATGTACAATTTCCTCATGACCTAATTAATATGAAGTATTTTATATGCTTATTTTGCACTATCATATGGAAGCTTCTAGTGTTTACATTGAAGTCCACTATACAATGCAAAAGTTTTTAACTCAAATATAGTTCACATTATCAATTATTTTTTCACACCTTTGATAGTATATCTAACAAGTCCAACCCATCAAAGTTCTCTCCTGTATCACTTCTCTAGGGTTTTATGGTTGTGTGCTTAACATTTTGGTGTATGATGCACTTTTAGTTAATTTTGCAAAGCTTGTGTCTAGATCATTTTTCTTTTTGTAACGTTTAAAAACATAGTTATTGTAGCACCACCTTTGGAAAGGATTACCTTTTCTCCATTATTACCTTTTCTCCTCGCCAAAAATCAGTTCACTATATTTATATGAGTTTATGTGGAGGCTCCTATATTAGTTATTTCCTCATTCCCACGACAAAACAACTGACACAGTTTGAAGGAAGAAAAGTCTATTTTGGCTCACAGTTTGTAGATATCATGGTTCATAGTCAGCTGGCTCCAAGGCAAGGCAGTTTGGCAGAGGGGTATCACAGAGGAGAAGAAATTTGTGGCAAAGGAAGCAGAAAACAGGAACAGCAAGCCTCAATTTTTCTTTAGATGCTATCCAGACCAGAGTTCTACTGATAGGAACCATAACACAGAGCACAGTTCTCATCACTATGCACACCCAAAACTATGCTAAAGCAATCAGAGAACTAGTTTAGTTATCACATACCCTTAATCCATGTTCACTGACACTAGATTCAGCCACTCCCAAAAGCCAATCCTTGGAGCGCATGGGACTCTGGGGGACATTTTAAATATAAACTGTAACTCTTCCCCACTCTGTCCCTTTGATCCAATGGTAAATTCCTTCATTAATAGAACAACATATTCACTTTGTAGGCTTACAGTAAATCTTGCAATTCTTGCTGGGAGTTTTATTGAGATTGCATTGCAACTGTACATCAATTTGAGAGGATTTGACATTTTGAGAGCATTCAGGCTGAAACTAAAATATTGTTGTGTTTTCCCATTAGTTTCAGTCTTTCAGAGAAATTACATGTAGTGATATTTTACAGACTCAATACACAGACGTTTTCATACTATCTGTGGATTTAAAAATATGAAATAATTTAGCATTAACTGAATGAATTTGTACAAGGCCTATGTATTGAAAACTACCACTCTGAAAATCTAAATATCCAAATAAAGGTTGATGTTTTACCAATTCATGGTTGGGAAGGCAATGTATTTGTGTTTTTGCTATTTAGATTTTTAATTTCAATTTCTGTGCATTCATTTGTAAATAAATATTTCATCTTTAATTTTATTTTATTTAGGAATTTTTATAGATCTCATCAGATGTTTTACGTAGGGAATTATGTTGTCATCAAATAAACATCTTCACTTTTTTTGAATATTGCCCTCTTTCATCTTCTCTTTCTGTGCATCTTTGGCTTCTTTCTGTCAATTTCAGTCTTGGTCTCTCCGTTTATGTCTCTGTTCATACCTGTCTTTCTCTGGTTTTTACCTTATTGCCTGGATAACATCTCCAGGAAAAGATGACAAAAACTGGGCAATAGAAACAGAGGATGCAGTTCCTAATATTAGGAAAAAAACAATGCATCTTTTATTCTTTTAAATTATTAATAGTGGAATTTCATAGATTCCCTTTGCTTGCTTGAGGAAGTTTTCTTTCAAATTTGCTGAGAAGTTTTGTCAGGAATGATGTTAGATTACATCAAATATGTATCTACAAAAATTATGATAATCACGGATTGGTGCCCCTTTCAGTTTCTTAATATAGTAAATTTAGAATTTTTGCCCTCTCTGGCTCTGTCCCTCCTCCCCTCTTCTTTCCTCTTTCTTTTACGTCTACATAGAATTATATTTTTCCCTTTAAAACTCTGGAGGATTTTATGTAGTGTTATTTATTCCTTAAATACTCTGTGCAACTCATAAGTTGTTTGTTTAAAGAAAGAAAGATTGTTTTGGGAGACTGGGAGCAAATTCACAAAAAGCATATAAAAGAGGCTGAATATTGGACTGATATATCTAAAAATGTATGCTATGGACTAGTCAATGTGTTGTTAATACAATCTGCTCCTAAACTCTCTTTCTAATAACTTGTTTCATGGTCATTGTCTATTGTTTTATTCGTGAGATGTTCCACTCAATTATTCACTCATTATATCTGCAGTTGGTTGTGCTGCTTACTTAATGGCAATATTACATTTTCAGAACTTTTGGTTCAGTGGTTAATTATGCTTTAGAAATTGTTTACACATTTATTGATATATATTTTAAGTAATAAGAAAATGTTTATATTCACTAGAGTCATTGCCATCTCAAATGCTATTGAACTCATGCTCTCCTCTGAGTGACAATGTAATGAAATTTGTTTTTCAATAACCATGTTTTAGATTTGTCATGATAACTTTTTTGCACTTTCTGCATTTCTAAAAGAAATGCACCTTATTTTTCCTAAGATAGTTTCCTGGTATGATAGTCTATGCTGATTTTTTGAAAATATCCATTATCTTTCTTTTTGTATTATTTCCAGAAGTTAGCTATTGTTTTATCTTCCCCTTGTTAGATAACATGACTTTTGTTTCTATATGTATGACTTTCTCTTATTACCAGTTTTGTGAAATTTGATTATAATTTAATTGTCAGCCTCTTTATTATCTTGTGTTTGGGGTTTGTTGAACTTCTACTGATTTATACTTTTAGCAAATTTTGAAAAATGCTCACAAATCATTATGCAAATATTGTTCTTTCTTCCTGTATCTCGTGTTATGGGGCCTCCTGTATATGTATGATTTGTTTGCATTACCATAACCAGTTGTGATGCTGTTTATCTGTCTCTTTTTGTCAGTAACTTATTTGAGTTTTGTACTACTATGTCCCTAATTCAACAATGCCTGAGATTATGAATGCTTTTGTTTTAAATAACTTTGCAAACAAAAATCTTTGGGAGCATTTTTCTTCCATTTGCAAACTCTGTCATCAGCTGAAAAACATGACCCTGGATAACTTTCCCACACAAAAACAAATCTAGCCATTTTCTCCAGACTCATAAAACAAATTAAATTTGTAAAATGATGTACCTGTAATTTTTAAACTATATAAATAATGTTTTTAAATGTTAATCAGGAGTTAATCATACCTAGTATAAAGACATGGTAAGTTTTGGCAGGAGAAAAATAATTTTAGGCATTTTTCTGTTATGTGTTTCTCTACTTTATAAACATACAAATGTCAGTGTAATAATTACCTGCTATTTCTAAACTTTTTCAGCTCTGTATTGACTAGGGTTTATTAATTTCCCTTCATTATCTTTGGAGTATATTTCCTTGATTCTACGTGTACCTATACTTTTTAAAAAGCATTAAAATTACTTGTCAAATGTTGTGAATTTCAGTGTTTAATCTACTGAGGATTTTGTAGCCTCAGAAATATGAAAATGTGTTTCTGGCTTGTATTTATTAATTGGAAATATATTACTCCTGTTGGCTCCTGTTTTATTGATTTGTTCAGCAAAGCAGTAGAAGTGCTCAGTCTACGGTAGTAATTTTCATTCAGGGCATTTTGTTTGTTTACCAGTTGAGGACATGTGGCAATATCTGGAGACATTAGTTGCCAAGTTGTAGAGATCGATATGGCTGACATTTAGAGCATAGAGACAAGAGATTTTGCCAAAAATCGTATAATACACAAGCTAAGACCCATACAATAAAGAATTACGGCCCCAAATTTCAGAAGTATGAAGTTTCAAAAACTCTGGATTAGGACTATTGACACTGCAGTTCTAAGTTTTCTCTATTACTGTTTGTAAAGCTAACAGTAGTAAAAAACAGAGTTTGTTCTGTGATCTCTTATCTTTTCCTATGCATCTATCTTTTGCTTAAATTGCTTTGCTCAAATGCCTACGTACATACTGATCAATACGCAGAGTTTGAGGAGTGCTTCTTACAGATCTGTGCAGTCGTACCTCTCTTGATTTCTCATCTCTGTTATGAAAATTGTATGCTCTTCTCCATGCAGTCCTTCTCTGTTCAGCAAACTCTCAAAAATGGCATCAGTATTTACAGTTTTAGGGGGTTTGCTTTCAATGTATACACAAGATTTATATTTCTTTAAATCATTTCTTATGCATGTGATTCAATATTATTAAACTAAACATGTATCAGACCAGATACAAAAAGTTTACAAATACAGTATGGAAAATTAATTCAGCAAAAACGTATAGAAATTATATATTTATTATTCTACATAGAATTAAATAATCAGTATTTTTTTAAAGATTCTAGTATCTCTACAATCTTTTGTATTTTTTTATTTAGTTTTGTTTTCTTCCGGTACGAGGAACTGAACTCACGACCTTGCGCTTGCCAGGCAGGTGCTTTGCTGCTGAGCTAAATCCCCAGCCCCTCTCTACAATCTTTTGGATTCCCTAAAATTGCTTTCTCCTTCCCACAAATGTAGTTCACTGGTATTTCCTTATCCACTGAAATATTAACACCAATCTGATTAATTTAAAGCAAAACTTTTAGTAATTCTGGTAATAATCACCTTTGTCAATAGATCAGGTGCATTTAATATCATAAGACCATATCTGTCTGGAATAACCATGATGAGGAAAGCATTACAATCATTAATTTTCACTAGAATTCAAATTTAATATTTGGAAAATGATATTTTAATTTGACAAATGAGCCTAATTGAACACTTCTAACCAAACAATCAAGTTAGTATTAGTTTGGAAAACAGACGAGCCTGAGAACCCATTTTAGCTTAGTATTTCTCAAAAGAGCTCCTCTCAATTTCAGGTCTCCAACAGTTATAATATTGGGCTTGAAAGTGTAATTTCTCTAAAGAGGAATGAAGTGTGTGTGTGTGTGTGTGTGTGTGTGTGTGTGTGTGTATGTGTGTTCATGTACACTATTCATAACTATGACCCAACTCAGTGTATCAATACAGGAAAGTAAAACAAAAGAATATTTTTATTTACATTTTTGTGAGAAGGGGCTATCATATTTTTTTGTTTGTTTTTTTTTTTTGTTTTTTTTCCAGTACTGAAAATCGAACTCACGACCTTGTGCTTGCCAGGCAGGCACCGTGCCGCTGAGCTAAATCTCCAGACCCTGGGGTTATCGTATTTTTAAAGGGAAAATAAGAGGCGAAATTATCCCATTAAAGTTAAAAGAAAATAAATTTTAATAAACACAAGTTCCTCTCTCCTCATTACTTTACTAAAGCATTTTTATTTATTCCTATTTGTTTATTTGTTTATTTTGAAATTCAGCCCAGCACCTTGCCCTAAGCTACATCCCTAGCCCTTTCTTACTTGAACAAATACTTTTATTAGTTTATGTTTTCACTACCTCATGTTTGTATTTAACCCAGGGAGTTGATACATTTACCTCACACCTCTTAATAGTTCTAGTCTGTTTTCTTACTCCTTCCTCACTCCTTTGAAGACCCTGTTTCCATTTGCAGAAAGACATATCTCCTTGATTCTTATCACTCATTCTTTATTTTGCTCTTCAAATTCTTCATACACTGGATTTCTCATATAGAAGAGACTTAAGTTTTGTGTCTGATTTATTTTACTTAACACTATGGTCTTAAAGTGATCCATTTTCCAGAAATAACTCATATTTATCTTTCTTTACGTCAGGGTAATCCTCCTTTGTGCTCAAACACCAAAATTTCTATGTCCAATCAACTGTTGATGTACATATTCCTCTTCTAAAAGTTAGCAATTATTAATATTGCTGCTGTACACAAGAGTATGCATGTATCGCTGAGATGTGATACATTTATCTCTTTCAGGAAAACATTTAGGAGGATAATTCCCTAGCAAATGAAATTTCTACTTTTTTTGGTTTTTTTTTTAAAAATCTCCAAATTGATTTCCACAGTGGTTGTACTAGTTTACATTTTCTTCAAAAAATATATAACAGTTCCTTTTCCTGTAGCCTCAGCAGCATTTGTTATTATTTGATTGATTGACTGAGTTTGGTTTTTTTTTCTGGTACCGGGAATCGAACTCACAACGTTGCGCTTGCCCAGGAGGCACTATGCCGGCGAGCTAAGTCCTCAGCCCTCTTGATTTATTTTTGATAGTCCTTCTTTCTGGGAAGAGGTGAGTCTCAGTGTTTTAGTTTGCTTTTCCCTAATGACCAGAAACGTTGAACATGCATCTGTTGGCCTTCTGAACTCTGAGAAGTGTCTATTCATTTCAATTGTCTATTTTTGGATGTGTCTTTCATTTTGGGGGGTCTAAGATTTGAGTTCTTTATATATTTTAGATATTACTCCTTTATCTGAAGAATAGTTGGCACAATTACTTTACCATTCTGTGGTTTCCCACTGTACAACCAGTATTGTTAAAATGGCCATAAGCGCTATACTTATATATATATTTAATATAATCTCAGTGATAATACCAACAGCTTTTCTCACAAAATGCAAAAAATCAATTCTAGAATTTGTACAAAACCACCATTTTTCTTCACAAACTACTGAATGGGGAAAAATATGTTTTCTATTTTCGTTGAGATTTTCAACGCCGGGAAACTTCACAGGAATTTGGGTGGAGGGGTAATGACTGCTATCTATATCAAAATATGAAAAGTACTAGAGATAGTAAAATTGATTACATATTCTAGGATCAAGAAACTTGTTAAAATCATGTAAATATTTATGGGTTTTCCTAACAGAGGGTCATTACAGTCATGTAGATTTTTGTGTAATTTCTTAATGACTGTAGCTTTCTACATCCCTTCCGTAATAATACTTAGTGCATTAAATAAGTTGTGTCTAATTTTGATGGCTAAATAAGTATTTTTATAATTAAAATTGGAATTTTAGGAGGTGGTACAGCACACAATAGTTGGTATTTATAATTGCTTATTATACTTCTTATCATAAACATAATGCATTTGTTAAAGTTATGTCCTAAGACAGCAGAAAAATGTTGATGATGTTCTCAGTAAATTATTAAATTTCACACAGATAGATCTAGTACTTAAGCTCATATATTTAAAAATGCTCTTTAATCATGATGTGATTGATCATACCCTTAAATAAGTAAAAAAAAATAAATATTGCATTTTCAATAATTTTTTTTTATTTTAGAAATTAAAGGAGGAAAATACTAACAGACCGACAACATTTTACAAAATAGCAAAGGA
>NW_004955435.1:9789662-9806912 GCF_000276665.1 Chinchilla lanigera | reverse complement strand
GGGGGGCTTCAATAATATTTATACAAAATAAATTCTCCTAAACTAATGTTTTATTTGGTGTAAACACAAATTTAGGCTCCTCAAACAAGTATTTGTACATTTTCTAAATGTTTATGTTCTATTTTTATTTCAATAATAGTATCTACATTACATTATTTTTCTGTTTGCTGATTTGTACATGTGCACTTGATAAAAGCATGTGACTCCTGCATTTTGCTGACAATCTTCTTCTGCCTCATACCCTAGCTTATTAGTTTTAAATTCTGCACTCTACAGTTTCTTGAAGGTGGGCACGCTTCTACAAAGTTGCTTGCCACTCTGTAACAAGGATGGCTTTTACTCAAGTTCCAATATTCATAGTTCCCTTGTCATTTATATGGTCTTCTGAACCCTCATTACAATCAACTTATGTTATACGCACATGCCAATTGATGATGTGTCTAATACGGTTTTCTGAATATGTCCACATTTTTGTATATTTTAGACCAACAACCACACTTCCAAATACCAATCTTCTGTCCATGCTCTGCCCTTACAATAGAACACCACAAAGTGGGTAATTCATAATAAACGTAAGGGTACTGACTTATGGTGGGAGAACATGAAAATTACAAGAACAAAAAGCTGGCATCTTGCTGTGGAAATGCAGAGAGAGGGAGGAAGAGGAGAAAGAAGTGGAAGAGGAGGAGAAAGTGAGAGAGAAAGACATAGTGAGAGAGACGCTCAAATTACTATAAAACAGAAATCATTCTTTGGATAGTGGCTTTAATTCACTCATAATTATCACTTACACTTCCAACCTCTTAATACTCTGAAAATAGAAATTAGATTTGTACCATATTAAGTTCTGAGCACACATTTAAAAGATAGCAGCTATAAAGATATAGAAACTGGAATTGATCTGAATCTACAGATTTAAACTCTTGTGAAAACACTACCACAGCATATTAATATCTAATAGGGTAATGTACAAGTTGTCTTGTGCTTATGAATTTAATATGTGCTGCAGCTAGAGTGCTGAGCTAAGTATTCACTATAGGTATCTGATATTTTTTCATATAGGTCTTCATAGTACTGATGTTTCGCTTTAGTATTTATATTTAACTTGTAGTATACTTTTAAATCTGAGAGGCAAACAGGAGAAGCACCTTCCATTTATCTTGCTACATCTTCTATCCACTTTCAATCCTGAGAAAAGGAGACATATCTATAGTACTGTTGAGCAATTGTGACCCAGGTAATATGGTATTGTGTCATACAGGAAAAAAATCCAAAATGTGGAGAATAAACAGGCAAAACAAAATTATAACATAGGCGAAGCAGTATATCAAAGTTTCTGAATGCAGCTGCCTACTCTCACCAATTTCATGAATGTACAGAGCTGAGCATTGGGAAAGAAATCGAGAATGAAGCAAGGCTCCATGCAGAGCTGGAGCTGGCTCAGCTGATGTAATGTATGGGATAGTCACAATAAACAAGTATCTAATAAATCTACATTTTAAAAATAAGGACTTAAAAATTAAAGTGAAATAATAAACTTGGAAAATAAAAGTAGGGCCCTGAGTCCAATCCTCCCGTACTATAACAATGGTAACTTTCCTCAACTTGTTGCAGAGCTAGATAGACATGCGGACATAAAGCGAAAACTGTATGCAGTGTAATCTCACTGACTCAAGGGGAGAAATATTAATCACAACTATTCTCTATTCAAGTTTTCAAACTTCTCAACTTTATTGTTTTGTTTTAAACTAAAAATATTTTTTATTAATTTTAATGGAACAATAGACAAGATATTCTAGTAAATAAAATTAAAATTCGTGTCCAAGAAATACTTTCATGAAATGAAATACTAATGTAATTCCATTTTCATTAACAATGCATCTCTTTCTGCTTTGTGGGCTCTTCCAAAGCTCTAAGTTAAAAATATTTTGTAAAAATGGTCAGCATAGGGCCGGGGATGTAGCTCAGTGCAACAATGCCTGCCTGCCAATCACAAGGCTCTGAATTCTAGTCCCAGTACAAAAACAAAAAAGAAGGAAAGATCAGCATCTCAATAACATTTTCAGCTTCTCTTACTGACAATGGAAATTTTTATACTGTAAAAGTATTTCCTTATAATCATTTAAAATTTTTCCTATTGTATAGGAAAATATAAGAGCAGGCTGATCTTTGCCCTATCTCCACTTATTTGAACACTTAAATATATCTTTTTGTAATTTTATTTATTTATTTTGGTACCAGGAATCAAACTTGGGACTCACACTTGCCAGGCAGGCACTGCAACACTGAGCTAGAGTCCCGGCCCCTCTTTCTGTATTTTTAAAATGAGTTATCAAAAAAGGGATGTATTAGTGTTGATGATGCTACATGAAGTTTTCCTGGAATTTTCTCTGTTCTTTTGGTTTACATATATAATTTTTCTTCACCTCCAAATTTTAGTCTATTATACTTTCTATTCTATTGATTAAATATTTCAGTTAATTGTCCCTTTAATATATCATATAATGTCTTGTGAACTCATGTGATCTCTGCCTTTTTAAATCTGGTGTGAAGTTAATTGAACACTTTTTCTTTGTCACTAAATAAAGGGACAATGTTACACATTATATTTGTAATCTCTTATTATTTTTACATTTCTGTGTTATTTTTGTCTTCAATTTGTTCCCTCAATTATGGAATATCTATTTTAATCTAAATCTGAGGTTTGAATATGTGACCTTCCATATAAGGTGTGACCTTCCATATGGCTCATTCCATATAAAATTGAAAATCTCTTTAAGTTCTCTAGACTATGAAGTTCACATACTATATGGTGAATTTTCTATCTCTGGATTTAGAAATTCTCCCATGGCAGACTTTTACATTTAAAATTTAGATGCTTTCTTTTATGTAAAATATTTATTGATATCTTATTCTTTAGGATCCTAAGAGGTTTTTTTTCTTGGATATTTCTATTCAAATCATCTCCCTGCTTTAGTCTGAAGATGTACTTTTCCCCTTGCCCTTTTCAGCACGTTTGGTATGAGTTTAGTTTTAGTTTGTGCCATAATTTAAATATGTACACCTCACATTACTTCACAGTCATATATAGAGTGAAAGAATTCATCTAGAGCTAGTTGTGGATGATATGAACATAATTTTCTCTTACATGCTTTTTAAACAATCCTTTCCTTCTAGTTAAAAGGAACACATTTTTTCCACATAGAAAAATATTCCAGGACTGAAATTACCATTCCAATTCAGAAAGAGATGACCTTTATTTATTTACCTTTGCTAGTTCACTTGTAACATTGCTGCAGCATTTTTAACTCAACCAGTCCATCCATTTCTAATAGAATTTGGGGAAATGTAGGTGACAATTTTCATAACACTCTTGACACATCAATCTGAGGTCTGTGAAATGTGACCTAAATTAAAAGTCACATCACAGTGTATTAGAATCTTTCTTTTCTCCTTTTGTAAAATTATATCAAGCTTCTTAAAATTTACAAAATCAAATTAATATATTTATTTGTGATTTTTAGCAATTATGAGATATTTATCATATCTAAGTATTAGATACTTATATGAATGATACATAACAGCTGGTACTTGTACTTGGAATTGATACTTATTCAACCATTTTTGAAGTTGAATTATTTAAAAACAAATAGAAAGTTGAGAGTTCGTCATATGGCTTTCCTCTATATTTACTTAGAAATGAATTTGGCTATTTATTAATTAATATAAAGGAAAATGAGAATAAATATAAAATAATAATGGTCATCATTTCTTTATTGAGAGATTTGATTTGTGGCATTTGCACACCAATATTTTCTATAGTTAACATGTAAGCTTGCTTCAATTTATTGACACTTACTGATGCTACGTTTCCAACTTGAATATTTGTGGCATAAAGGAAGTTTACGTAAAATGAGTTTATTGAAGGCATATTTTCAATACTGTGTGCTCACTTCATGTCTCTACTTCATATGTTGATGTTTTCACAATATTTGACTTTTGGTACTTTTCATACTATTTAACTTTTTACTTATCACATCTGTTATAGTGGTTTGCAATTATTCTGCTATTGTTATTGTATATAGAGGGGAAAGGCCACTACAAACTGTGCTCATGCAAGGCAATGACTTTAATTGACTAAATGGAGTCAACTGACTGCTCCAGCAACTAGTACTCCCCCTGCGCTTCCCTTTCCACGGGCCTTCAGATTTCCTGAGACACAACACTATTGAAATTAAACCAATAATAACTCTTCAGTCGCCAATGTTGATGTGAAAGGCATAGTTTCATCTTCCCATTTTAAATCAAATGTTAGACATTACTAGTCTTACTGAGGAAGAACTCAAAAGCTGACATAAAGGGAAAATTGGGCCTTTGTACCAGAGTTTGTCAAGCTGTGAATGCACAGAAAACTTACTGAAGAAAGTGGAAGTACTACTCCATGAATATATGAGTGATACAGAAATGCAACTGCCTTACTGCAGATATGGAGAAAATTTCATCGGTGTGCTGGAAGATCACACTGCTTGCCATGTCCCTAAGACAAATGTTATTCTTGAGTGAAGCTCCAAATGTATTCAGTTGTATAAAGGCTGAGAAAGCTGAAGAAACTGAAAAAATGATAAGTGTGAGATGGCTCATGAGGGTTCAGGAAAGACATCTCCATAATGTTGAATTAGAAGGAGGTGATAAAGAAGCTGGAGTTGTCCAGAAGAAACAGCTAAACTAATAAATGATGGCTGGTACATGAAGCTACATATTTTGAATGTAGACATGGGTCTTCTATTGGAAGATATGACCTAGGACTTTCATAGTCACACAGGAAAAGTCAAGGCTGTTTTTGAAGCTTCAAAGTGTAGGGTGTGACCCGTTAGGGCTTCATGCCACTAGTAACCTAAAGCTGAAGTGATACTCATTTACAACTTTGAAAATCCTAAGGACATTAAAATATACTACAAGTAAGCCTGGATAACCTCACATGTGATACAATATTGTTTACTTATGAAATATGTAAGACCACTCCTAGGACCTACTGCTCAGAAGAAAATACTCCTTTCAAAGTATTGCTTACTGATAGCGCATCTCATGACTGAAGAAGTCTTATGCTGTCCAATTAGATTAGTGCTGTTCACATTGTTGCTCATACAAGCAACCCTTCTTCCAACCCAAGAGTCAGAGTCATGTTGACTTTTAATTCTACTTAAGAAATTCATTTTGTGAAGAGCTGACTTCTGTACATAGTGATTCTGTTGAAAGAAAAGAGCAAAGTTAATTGAAAATCTTTTGGGAAGGAGACATTCTTCAAGATTCCATTAGGAATATTTGTGAGTTATTTGGGAAAGTTAATATATCAAATTTGATAAAAATTTAAAAGAAGTTAATTCTGAAAAGTATGGATACCTTTGAAGGATTGAAAATTTCAAAGAAGTCACAGCGGTTGTAAAAATAACAGAAGTAGAATTAGAAAACAAGCAAAAGATGTAACTTTATTGCTGCAGTCTAATAACCCTTTCAGCATGTGAGAAATTGCTTCCTATAACTAAGCAACAAAAGAGACTTGCTGAGATGGAATCTACTCTTAATCAAGATCTTTGAACATTATTGAAATGAAATAAAAGGATTTGGAATAGTAACCTTTGGGGACCACCTTTGCTGATCAATCAGCAATGATTTACATGAAAGAAAAGCTCTGCACTAGCAAAATGGTTGTGAGTCATTTAAGACCTGAATGACTGTTAACATTTCTGAGGAAAAAAGTGTACCTAAATAGTCATCGTAAATTTTTAAGATATAATGCTATTAGGGCAACAATTAATAATATAATATAAATAAAATATTTATGTGCTTTATGTGTCACACCTCAAGGTGATATCTCTTTTGTCACAGTGATCTGGAGCTAAACCTGCCGTGTATTTTAGGTATGTCTATACTATTTTTAGAATTTAAAATGTGCTGTACTTTACTTTAAAAATTATGTTTCTCTAGATTAGAAATTCAAGTCAGATATATTCCTTCTGAAATATTCTCTTAGTCATGAATATTGATGGATTTATATTGTATGCTTCGTGCTTAAGACATAAAAGAAAAGCATAACTAGGACAGATAAAGACAATTTACAACTTCTATCATGAAAAATTTGCACAATGTCTAATTGTTGCAGAGATGACTACTTCGAGTATTTATTATCTCCCTCTTCCTTTAATGATGGAATATTAACCTATTCCTACAACATTTTTTTATTTCACAAAACCTATTCCTTTAACAGCTGCAACGTGGCTGCACTGCTAAAGCAACAATTTTCAAAACAACGTAAATGTGTGTGCAAAGAGATAAATTAATAGAAACTATTTGACTAAAATCTTGACAATGAGATGTTTGCCTGACTTTAAACACTTGTTGCTTCTTTTCCATTCGGTATTTTCTCCTCTCCGATGTAAAGTTTAAAGAATAGAAGAGACATCACAAATCCAGTGATGAAGGACTCAGGTTGACAGAGTTGGCAGACTTATCTCAAAAGGCGTGGAGGCGCATCTCTGGTGTCTTCCATATAATATAATCTGCTCTCTTATTAAACTCAGGAATTAGGATTTTAATGATCGATATTCAACATATAGCTTAACTATAACACTTATTGTACTGTAGTAATCATCAAAGAACAGAAATATTCAGAAAATAACAACACGCTAGAAGAAAAGAATGTGCACAATTAAAAAATATTTATATTTACATTTAAGGGAAAAAGAAAGAAATTCACTGCACATTTCCTGGGTCCCTTCTTTCTTTTTCAACCTCAATAGTTCAAAAGAAGTCCTTGACTAATCCAGAATTAAATTTGAAATAAATACTTGCCGTGTTCACTTACAAAAATAAAACCACCTACTTCTAAGTAATCAAAAGACAAGAAAAGACTGAAAAGAGAAGACTCTTAATTGACTGTAAATAAAGATACAACTTACTAAAATTTAGAGGGTATAGGCTCAAATGTTCTCAAAATATGTAGCACAAACACATTCTAGGAATATTTGCCCTTCCAAGTTGCTGTTGATACCATTCACCTGATGTGCTCTTTCTAAACCCAGAAATAATGACATGATTGGGAGTCCAAAAAAGTCTGCGCAAAAGTATTTACTGTAGAGTGAAAGCAGAAAACAACATTTATTGTCAAGCAAGAACAGGAAGCTCATAGGTGAGGGAACGAGTGCTGGAACCTAAACAGGTTTCCAAGTGGACTCTTTAAGTTTTGTTTTGTTTGGTTTTGTTTTAACACATAAGTGTCTCAGCCAAGTTGCGATCAGTCTATGCAATTACAAAGCAGGAAAGTTTTACTTAGAAATGTGCCTAGAGGAACTCCAGGCATGTAACAGGTGCATGTTTGGAAGCACCATGAATTGTAACATTTCTAAGATTAGCAGAACAGACAGAATAAAATATTTCCAAGAGAGGTATGAAAACCTTATTTTTGGGCAAGAAAATTTGCACAACCCGGTGAGGCTTTGTCTGATGGGCCTCCAGTTCCCTGGCTTTGTCCATTGTGCCCTTCAGTGAGTCCTGTCTGCCCATCTGTCCTGTCTTTAGAACTCTTTTTGCCAGAAAACACAGCACAATCCTCCCCTCATG
Organism: Chinchilla lanigera; assembly: GCF_000276665.1. Taxonomy (NCBI): domain Eukaryota; kingdom Metazoa; phylum Chordata; class Mammalia; order Rodentia; family Chinchillidae; genus Chinchilla; species Chinchilla lanigera. The sequence continues at coordinate 9,799,295 of NW_004955435.1, read as the reverse complement.
AGCCAGAGTCACTCTGAGAAATCTCTCACCTTCCCATAGGGTCAGGTTCATCCTCAACATTTCCTACTGCACGTCACATTTTACTAGAAGTGATTGGGTGCCTCTTGCTAGGTTAGGAAAATGATACTCAAGCCAGGAAATGGAATCTAACATCACACCAGAGGTCTCCTAGTTCATTCTCCCCAAGTCTCCTGATATCTCCTTGTTTTGTTTGCACCACTGCTCATCACAGGATATTATGGAATCAAAGTTAGTGTAGACCAACAGGGGAATGGCTACAGACACTGTGTGTGTGTGTGTGTGTGTGTGTGTGTGTGTGTGTGTGTGTGTGTGTGTCTGTGTGTCTGTGTGTCTGTGTGTGTCTGTGTGTCTTGGTTCATGAACTTAATTAATTCCATGATTCTGGGGAAGATGGTTGTGTTCATATTCATGTGGGGAAGATGGCCATGATTGCGTTTGCCACCCAATGTCAAGTTCACAAATGGAAGCAAACTTTTGCCAGAAGCATTGATGAAGTTTAAAAAAAAATTTTTGATAGGAGGGGTGGAATTAGATAACATTAAGCTGAGTGGAATAAGCCAGGCACACAAAGGGAAATACTGCATGCCTCAATCATATGTGGAATAAAGAACAAAATAGAATGATTTTGTCCAAAAGTGGTGAGGGAGCAAGGGGAGAAGATGGTCAAACACACACAGCTTAGAAAACAATTAAGCATATTCTCAGTAAAGATGTAAACTGCTGTCACTCATAGATGAGAAGATCATATATGTATAATATTTAGAATCAACAAAACTAGTAGAACTACTTAGATTATCATAGACAAGTATAGAGTAATCAGTGTTATTTTTGTCCTGTCATTCACCATAAGATAAATCTCTAAAGAGGGTACTTTGGATATGAACATGAAATGTACGAAATACAATAAGTCCCTGACTCATGAACATTTGAGTTGCGAGCTCACACTTAGGATTTCCAAATATTCATAGCTGCAAACAAATAGCGAAAGCACAGCATCACCATTTAAGTAAATTTGAAATAAAAATAGTTTAGAGTAGCGCTACACTGTTTCACCAGTTTTAGGTAACTGTAAAAATAAAAATTACTTTTTTTCAGCGTTTTGTGTATTTTATTTTTTATGCTTTACATGGCATGTTTGTGTCAAAGTTAAGTAAGGCTCACTTTGCAAGACTTGTAAATGAATTTATAAACGTTCTCTTTCCAGAGGCAACTGCTTCGTTAAGTCAGGGATGTAATATATTTAGGGAGAAATCTTAAAAATATCAAGTCATATACAATAAAATCTACAAAGTATTTGGAAAAGATGTTTAGAGATCTAAATAAGTTACTCCAGATCCACTGTGATTTAGATCAGACTCAAAACATTTTTTCCTAAGGTATGATAACTTAATTCTGAAATTTATTTAGAAATATAAAAGGCTTTTTATTTAAAAGAAAAAGTTGGCAAATTTGTGTTATTTAAGTTGCATCTATAACTATGAAACTATATGATATAGGCATTGAGATAGATAAATATCTGGAGTAAACTAGGAAGCACAGAAGCAGATCCATACACACATTTCCATTTGATTTTCTACTGAGAAGCTAAGTCTAGTCAGTGGGAAAATAGTCTTTTGTACAAAGGTCACCTTAATTTTAGGAAGTTTACTTGCAAAACTAAATTAATTTGTACCACATCTCGTAACCTTATAAAAATTAACACCAGATGGATCATGCACATGAGAATAAAACCAAAAGTATAGATCACAGAGGGGGAAACACAAGAGGAAGTCTTTATGAACTTAGGTGATACAATTTTCTTAGTCATAACATTTTATGATTCATAAAATGTGAAATGGCTATTGGGGAATATATCTGAATAAAAATTTGCACTTTTGAAAGGATTTTAAGAGGATGAAAAGATAAGCCACAAACTGGGAGAAGATTCACTGTAGTCACCTATCTTATGGAGGTGACTGAGTAGATCCATCTTGTATTGCTTTCACGGGACATCACAAACTGCCTGACTTATAAAGAGCAGAAATTATTTATTTCTTACAGTTTTGGGAGCTGGAAAAGTTAAGTTTGAGGTGGGCACTTTCCACTGACCAGTGACAGCTGCTCTATTCCTTCACTGTGACATCAGGAAGCACAGGCATCTGGGAAGCAGAAATGTTGCCTTCTTGCATGACATAAAGTGGAAAGGCAAAGGGGAAGAGGCAAATTCTATGTGCCCCATAAGCAGAAGAGTAGAAATACTCAGATCCATCCCTATCAACCCTTTTCATAACAATATAAACCCATTCATTATTAAAACAACACACATTAGGCCCCACTTCCTGGTGTTAGTAGACTAGAAATTATATTTCCAACACATGAATTTTAGAAGAAGATACTTGGACAACACTAGCCATAGATAGAAAATTTTTACACATTCTGAAAAGTGGTAAGAAGATATATAATTATAAATGGATCAAAGATAATAAATAATATAGGAAGACATGAATAACAAATAAAACCCTATAGAAGGCTCCTCTTCTTTGGTTTTAAGGAAAATGCAAGTACCACCAATAATGGGATATTATTGCAAACCTATTACTATGTCTAATACTGAAATGATTCACTCTACTAGGTGTTACCAGGAATACAGACATTTCAAAGTCCCCAACACTTCTGGTGGAGTGACAGATATCATGACAGTTTCTTACATATGAAGCACAAGCCAACTGTATCACAGAGTGCTTCCACCCGAGGTATTTACTCAAGAGAAATGAAAACACTAGTCCGTGCAAATACTTGGAAATGAAAGTCCACAACATCTTTGTTAGTGATAACGCAAGCATGAAAACCAGGCAAATGAGTGTTAAGAGATGAGCAAATTCTACTGTGGAAAATGGAGAACATGAGTATCTTGCAACAGAAAGAATGAACTTTTCTTATGTCCAACAAACTGAAAAGTTTTCAAAATAATTATGCTGAAATGAAGGTGCTAGACAAGTGGAATACATATGATACGATTCTATTTGTATAAAATTATGTGTTCTCCATAGAAGTCCTCTCTCTGAGGGACAGGTAGCTAAAAGGATTTGTCCCAGTTCGTGGGTTTTCTTTTTACTCTGTTGGTGGTTTCTTTTGATGTGCAAAAACTTTTCAGTAAGATGAGATCTCAGTATTGAAAGGAATAGTTAATGCTTAAATTTATTACTTTTTATAGTTTTTGATGAATTTTGCCTGCTTATATCTGGTAATATGAACAATTAATTTGAAGACAAGAATACACAATATAACAACCGCTGTTGAATTTCTATCATCCTGTTTAGTGAAATTCTGTATCATTTTCAATTTTTTTAGTATTCTTTATTCCCTTTAAAACATAATATTATGTGAAATACAATTTAATTTATACTAATTGAAAACCAATCAATTGTTGCTAAGGTTGCCAGTGTGTGTGTGTAAAAACTTACATTACACTTTATTTATAACATTTATACAGTAATACATTTTAAGGAATGAAAAGAAATACTTCTTCAAATAAGCAAATATGGGTAGCATTTTGTCTTTAAGATATCTTTGAACAACAAATTTGAAAGTAAGAACTTTAGCAGAATAAAAATGATGTCAAAAGCAAATTTAGATCTAAGTAGAATAAAGGGTCCTAGAAATGATAAATATGTGAGAAATATAATTTTCACTTCAATTTCTTTAAAGAACATTGAAAGAAAAATATAGAAATAATAGAGTTTAACATGGAGTATCTTATAAATATATATAGCTATATATAGTAAGCAATGAACAATGTAGTAAAATATTATATATATCTCAAAAGATGGAAAGAGAAATTTGAATTGTAACATCTTTATTTTTAAAGAGTGTTGTATTATTTGAAGGTATATAGTGATAATTAATAATGTGCACTTGGACCGTTAAGCAGACAGCAAAGATGGACAGTGAAGTAAAAGATAGCTGTAGTTAAAAGGTCATGGTAGGTATAAAATATACCCAGTAGATTCCAGAACATGACTAAATAAAGGAGGCACATCTGAGAGACTCAAAAGAGATCAACTAAAAAAAAAAGAAAAAAACCAATGCAATTAGAGAAAGGTGGGAGGTATATACCCTGTTACAGAAATTCAATTTAAAAGAAGAGGCTCATAGAGTGAACAAAATATACCGACACAATTTAAAAGGAAAAGAAGCAGTTCAGTGAAGTTGGCCCATGGGGACTCCACCTTTGCACACCATGGCAACTGGAATCTTGAGAGCTTCCCAAACAGCCATTTGATGGGCCCCAAGGCCCTTGGCAGAGTCTGCCTAAGTGGATAGATGTGGAGGTGCACAAGTCCCTTTGACCCACAGTCTCCTCTCCAAGCGCAGAGGAGGCTGCAGCAGGGCAGCATCTTTACCAGCGCACAGTAGCAGTGAGTGATCAGTGGCACAAGAGGCTCCGTCCCGCACCCGTCTGATCTCAGGCCCCGAGAAGATGCGAAGGCAACTATGGCTTGTGGTGAGAATCTTCAGCATTGAACTCAGGGCCCATCTGAGTTACGTCAAGAAGCTTGAACTTTATGCCAGGTCGACTGGGACATTCATTTGACACACAGAGCTAACACTGGTCCAGCTTGAGCCTGCACCCAGCACCTGGGGTTCCCTTGAGAGGACACCCAGCTCTCACTGCTCTGCTCCAATCCTAGACCTGCCAGAGACTCTGTCTGATACCTAGCACCAGGCCTGGACAGTCTGAGTCTCGTGGGGTGCTCCAAACACACATGAATCTCTGCCTGGTATATTTGGACACTGGCAGTGTCCATTCAGCACTAAGCACATAGCACTCGCTTTAGGTGCAACACAGTCTACATCCTGTATTTTACCAGAGTCCTCGGCAAAGTCTCTGCCTGGTTAAGACAGTGACCTGCCTAATTAACAGCAGTGTTTAAGTAAGGGTCTGCTTTTTTGCCTGGTGTTCTGGATGCCCATGAGACACTACCCAGCACCCTGTGCCTTCCCTGAACCTGCTGAAATCTCTCCACATCAGCCTGGGAGCACCTGCATCTCCTTCAGGTATCCCAAAGTGACAGGAGCCTTCACCTGGTATCAGGAACTGGTCTTCTGGATTCTAAAATATATATCAAGTACCTAGAGTGGGCCCCAAAGGAGCAGTAACCCATAGCAGCAGCCACAGAATCTAGTGCTCCACACATTTCCTGTGTTGGTTGACAGTTTAGACAGTTATTACAAAAAGAGTTTACACACAGGGGACTAATTGAGCTGAGAAATATCCACACAAACCCACAGACTCGTCAGATGGCCAAGGAAGAAAGTAACATTTAAGGATGAAGACTGCAGGTTTAGGAAGAAAACATTTTTCTGGAAATATGTATGAATTTTTCTTTAGCTTTTTTAATTTTTCTTTTGTCCCCTTATTTACCCCATTTATTTTCTTTTCTCCTCTATTCACAACTAATATTATTATTAGTTATTATTATTATTAATTATTGTTATTTTACTACTGGAGTTGTATCACCCATCTTCTTATAATCTCAGGTTTAAATGTAATGTTGTTTGAATAGATCCTCCCTTTTTTCCTCTGTCTTTCCTTGCTATCTCTCTTTCAACCTGTTTCTTTTTTTTGTTTTGTTTTTCTCTGGTACCGGGAACCGAACTCACGACCTTGCGCATGCCAGGCAGGCACTTTTGCCACTGAGCTAAATCCCCAGCCCCTCAACCTGTTTCTTGAGTATTTTTTCTTACTGCCTTTTCCTCTAGTCTAAGGGTGCGGGTTAAGATTTGGGTTAGGATTAATCCTTATCTTAGTTGTTTTTTTCTCTTACTGTTCGTTAATACTACTAATTTTCCTTTTCTCCTAGTACGAACTTTGACCCCAACCTTACCAGCTTCTTTGCATCATCTAATGTTTTATTTTTCTTAACTTTTGTTTACTCCTTTCTCCCAAAACTGTGCCATTTACACTCATGAGTCTGTAGGTAGGTAACTAAATCTTACAATGCCTGAATAAAGCTCTGTTTTGAAAGGGGGTAAAATTACTCTATTGCTTAGATATTTGAGGTGTATCTGTAGTTAGTTTGTCTTAGAGATTCTTCTATAACTATATATCTTGTTCCTATAGTTAAAGGTGGTACTATGTTAGTTATTAGTTTGTCATGGTTCAGCTTGTGCTCGATGGTTTTGTTATTGTTGATAGTAATGCTTTAGTTAAGGGGGCAAAGACATTGCTATCAACTGGTGTTCCCTGTATACCAATATCCAGATTGTCTGAGAATAATAGTCACTGCTACAGTCCATCACCAAAGAACTGGGAACTACACTAAACAGGCTGCAAACTGTCCTTTCTAACAAATGAAGGTGGTAGATGCTGAGAGAAATCCAAAGGCCAACACCTAGTTAAGCCTACAACATTTGTGAAAAGTTGATGTTGTTATAATCAGAAGTAATTCCTTCCATAAAATATAGGGATATAGATCAAATCACTTAAAGTAAATAGCAGAAAGTGTTCATTCTATCACATTCTAGAAATATAAAGCTGAGAAAACTTCATGCAGAGGCAACATCTTAAGAAAAATCTCATGTAAATCACAAGCTCTCCTCACTCTACTAAACAGCAGCCTGAGACCCCCTCAAAAAACGAGGCAAGAAAGAATTGGAAGCCGCATGTACGTGAGAAAGCAGGAAAACAGAAGACCTTTGAGGTTGTGCAGCACTCCCAGGGCATATCCAGGGATCACTAAAGGCAAGGAAAGCAAATACCAGGGGGTGGAATGTTATTAAAGTTCATAGAATAGATGAAGAAAGTGGATGAGTTCAAAGAAGAAATAAACCAAAATTTCTGAGAAATTGTATTCCATACCTCCATGGTGAATGCAGGGAAAAAACATCCTAAACTAGATGAGCTAACTGAAGCAGTTCAAAATTTAAATGTCAGTTTCAACAAAGACACAGATCCTTAAAGAGAAGTCAGGCACAAATAACTAAACTAAAAACTATTTGAACTCATAAATTGCAGAAATGGCCAAAGTGAAGATAATGTCTCAAATTGAGGACAAAATAGTGAATTGTGGTGACATACCCAAAGAAACCACAAAGAAAATAAGAGAACAAGGGATTACACAGCAGTTATCAGATGATAATAAGACCAATCTAAGGCTAATTGGACTTAGAGAAAAATTAGAAGACAGTACAGATGAATTTACTAACATGGTTACAGAAATCATAGAAGAAAATCCCAGGAATTTAAGAAAAGTATTTAAAATATAGGTAAGAGATATCTAGAGATCACCAAAAATATGTTGAAAAAGCTCACCAAGACATATTCTTAATAAATTACCAGATATCCATCAAAAATCAGAATTTTAAAAGCAAGCAGAGAAAAACAAAATATTATACATAAAGGTAAACCAATTAGACCACAGTAAACTTCTCAAACACAAAACCTGAAGGACAGAAGAGCTTGGAATGAAGTATTTCAAACACCAAATGGAAATAACTTTCAACCTAGATCAAAGTATCCAGCAAATTTATCTTATGAAGGAGATAGAGAAATAAGATATTTCCATGAAAATGACCAGTTTAAGATCTAAAAAAGTATTCAAGAAAATGCTTTAGAATATTCCTGGCAGAAATAACAAAAGTGGCACAGCTAAAAGCAGCTAGGAAACGGAAACCCCAAGTAAGTTCAATGGATAAACAACAACAACAAAAAAATCACAAAATAAAAAAGAAGGATTCACCAACAGATAAATAAGGCAGTGCATTAGTAAATAATCAACACATCCTAAAATATCTTTCAGTGTTAACAACATCAAGGCTCCAATTACAGGACACAGATTGGCAGACTAGATCAAAAAACGGAATTGAACAGTCTGTTGCATTGGAAAAAAACTCATCTAATCCAAAAGATATTGATAGACTAAAAAATTGTGGAAAACAATATTTCATGCCCCAGGACCATGAAAGTAAGCAGGAGTAGCCATTGTAATATCACACTCAGTAAGCTTTAAGCTAAAACTTATTAGAAGAGACAAAGAAGGTAACTACATGCTAGTTAAGGGAACAATACAAGATGTAATATTGATAAATATGTATGCACTTAATACTGGAATATGTAACTCAAACAAAAACTGCTGAAATTGATATATCAAATAAAGACTGACATAAACAGAGTAGAGGATTTTAACTTCCCAAAGAGATAAATCTATTAAACAAAAGTAAAGAAATAACAGACTTGAACAATACCCTTGGACATACAGAATTAATAGATATATACAGAGTATCCCTTAATCTGCAAGAGAGTATGTATTCTTTTCAGCAGCACATGGTACTTTTGCCAAAGGAGATCATAGGCTAGTCCACAAAGCCTGTTTAAGTAAACACAAAAGTGCTGAAGTTACCTCATGCATTCGCTGTGCAAAAAAAGTGGAAATCAGTGACAGAAGAAATGTGGGAAAAAGCAAAAGCTCCTGGAAAATTAACACAGTACTCAAAAAAATAATAGGTCACAGAAAAAATCAAAGCAGAAATTTCAAAAATTTGGAAGTTAACTAAATTTATTGTACAATTAAACAAAACCTTTGGGGCACTTTTAAAGCAGTTGTAAGAGGAAAATTCATTGCAATTGATGCTCACATCAAGAAAACAGAGGAAGCCCCAATAAATAACCTTCTAAAAATCATGAGATACTTAAGAAATAACAAAATAAGAGATAAATTATAAAGATGAGAGTGGAAATTAATAAATTGATACTAAAAATCTATAAAACAAATCAACAAAGCAAAGAGCTGGTTCTTCAATAGAATAATTAAAATGGAAAAGCCCTTAGCAAGACTCACCAAGAGAAAGAGAGAGAAAAGATTCATATGAATGCAATTAGAAATCACAAAGATGAAATTGCAACAAACACTATTGAAATCCAGAAGATAGTAACTATTTTGAATACTTATATTCTAACAAATTAGTAAACTTTGAAGAAACTGACAGATAGCTAGACAGATACAAACTATTAAAACTAATCGAGAATCTAAGCACAAGAAAGAAATTGACTCAGTAGTAAAGAGTCTATCAACTAAAAAAGCCCAGGACCTGCAGGATTTACAGCTGAATTCTACAAACTGCTAAGTATAGTATATTGCCAATACTCTTCAAGGAATTAAAAGAAATTGAGCAATTTCTGTCCCTTTCCCAACATCCATTGTATGTTTTGGGTTCCACTTATTCTTTCAGGTTCTTACACTAGGGAGACAACAGGATGTTTACACATGTGGGTCTGATTTATTTCACTTATGAGTATGGTCTCTAGTTGCATCATTTACTAATAAAAGCCTCGAGTTCATCTTTTTTTTATAGCTGAGTAATACTCCATTGTATAAAAATACCATATCTTCTTTTTACCCATTCCTCAGTTGATGGGTATTTGAGTTGTTTCCAAGATGTTGCTATGACAAATTGTGCTGTTGTCTCCCTAGTGTAAGAACACTAGTGTAAGAACATGAAAGAGTAAGTGGAACCCAAAACATATAATGGATGTTGGGAAAGGGAAAGAAATTGATCAAAAGTGGGAATAACTGGGGTGAAAGGAGAAAAAGAAAGAAAGAAGAAAGGGAAAATATAGATGTATGTATACAG
>NW_004955435.1:9786685-9789477 GCF_000276665.1 Chinchilla lanigera | reverse complement strand
GGTGAAACACTGTACCATTTATAATTTTTTGTTTTTACTTTTTATTCTCTTTAAATCTTGCATTCTTACATGTGGTAATCTGACCAACTTTAATGAAGATAAAAATATGTAATACAACAACCACTGCTAATCCCTATCATTTTGTTCTGAAACCTTGTATCATCCTTATTGTTTTTGCTTTGTTTTGTTTTTTGTCTATGTTGCTGGTACTTTGGTATTTTTTTAAATTCTCTTTAAAATTAAAAAAAAAAAAATTGAAAGGGATGGAGTGCTCCCAAAGCCATATATAGAAGCTGCTATCACCCTGATCCCAAAACTAGAGAAAGTTACAAATAATAAGAGAACTACTAGCCATTCTCTTTAATGAATATAGCTGCAAAAATCTTCAATAAAACATTAAGAAACAGTATGCAAGATATTATAAAAAACATGATATTCCATTATCAAGCCGGTTTCATTTCAGAGATGCAATGATGATACAACATATGTACTTCTAGAAATGTAATACATCACATAAACAGGAGTATGGTCAAAAAACACATGATCATATCAAGAAATGTAGAAAAGACTTTTGACAAAATTCAACACCACTTCACAATAAAAATCCTTGAAGAAAGCAGGTATAAAAGGACCATACCTGAAATATGATAAAAGCTACCCATGACAAGAAAATAGCCAGTATCATGTTACATGGGGAAAAACTAAGGGCATTCCCCCCAAAACCAGAAGACAAGGATACCCATTGTCACCTCCTTTATTCAACATAGTACTTGAAATATTAGCTAAAAAGACAGTCAAGAGAAACAAAAGATATAGAAAGAAAAGGAAGAGCTCAAATGATCATTATATGCAGATGATATGGTACTCTACTTAGAAGGTCTAAGTAACTCCACAAGAAAACTCTTAGAATTAATAACTGTCTTCAGCAACAAATGAAAATAAGATCAACACTCAAAAATTATTAGCATTTGTGTGCACTAGTAATCAACTCTATGAGAAGGAAATTGTAAAAATACTTCACAGTAGTTTCAAGACAAATGAAATACCTAGGAATTAACTGAACCAAGGAAATGAAGGACCTCTCAAAGGAAACTCCAGTATGCTGAAAAAAGAAATTGAAGAGAGAATATCAGAAAATGGAATGATGTCCACTGCTGCTTGAGAGAATGAATATTTTCAAGATGGCTATACTCTCAAAACTGTTATTCAGATTCAGTGCAGTCCCAGTCAAAATTCCAACAACATACTTTACGGAACTAGAGAAAGCAGTCCTACTAGTTATATGGGATGAGAAGAGAACCAAACTACCAAAGGCACTTTTGGGCAACAAGAGCAAAGTGGGAGGCCTTGCAATACTAGACTTTAAGCTACACTACCAAGCAGTAGTGTTAAAAATGGCAAAGTAAAGGAAAAAAATAATCAGATATGTGGATCAACTGCCAGAATACAAGAAACAGGAACATATCCTGACACATTCAACTATTGGATCTTTGACAAAGGGGCTAAAAACTTAAGTTGAAGGAAAGATTTCTATTCAGGAAGTAGTACTGGGAAAACTGGTTCTTTGCAAAATATTGAAACTGGCTCCATCTCTCTCATAATGTGCTAAATTAAAATTAAAATGGATCCAAGATATAAACATTAAAACTGAAGCATTAAACCTACTTCAAGATAAAATGGATAAAACACTTGAAGACATAGATGTAGAAAAGGAGTGTCTAAACAGAATCACAATTGCACAAGAAATAACAGCAAGAAACAACACTTAAGATTATATTAGTCTAAAAAGTTTCTCAAGTGCAAAAGAATTAGTTATTAAAGAGAAAAAAAATGTACAGAATAGGAAAATATTTTTTCCAGCTACCCCTAAGACAGAGGACTAATATCTTGAATATATAAAGAACACACAAAAAATGACCACCTAAAATTTAAGACCCAGTCAAGAAATGGACACATGAAATGAATAGACACTTCACAGTAGAAGTACAAATGGCCAACAAGTATATAAAAATTTCAGTATCTCTGGACATCAGAGAAATACAAATTAAAACAATACTAAGATTTCACCTTATTCCAGAAAAAAATAGTAATCATCAAGAAATCGAAAAGTAACAAATGCTGACATGGCTGTGGTAAAAAAGAAGCTCTCCTACATTGTTGGTGAGAATAAAAACTATTACAACCATTATGGGATTCTGTATGGTGATTTCTCAAATAACTAAAATTTGAAATTCCATGTGACTTAGTTATTTCCCTTCCAAGAATCCTCCCCAAAGTTCTTCAGGCATGATAGTACAGTAATATATACAAACCAATGCTTATAGTAGCACAATTCATAGTAGTTAAATCCTGGAAACAGCTTTTTATACCTGTCAACAGACAATTGTACAAAGAAGTTATATTATCTATATGTAATGAAGCACTACTCAGCCAGAAAGGACAAACGTGAGACATTTGTAAGAAAATGGATGAACCTAGAATGTACAATGTTAAGTGAAGTAAATCAGACAAACAAATTTAATGAATCTCTTACCTAAGTAAGGCAAAGTACACACTGAGAGAAAAGTAAAGGAAGCAAGAGACAAGGGGATGGATCTTGTGCAAATGGGAAGGGGTCCAGGGTGATAAGCAAGGAGTGAGGGTGAGGGATGGGGAAATAGCTGGTGTGAAGATATGCCAGGTCCAAGGTTCCGATAGCCTAAGCGAAAGTGGACATTGTATGCCATAAACATGAACTGACCTTAACAATTTCAAGAAGAACAAAAAGTGGGAAAGGAAAACTGGAGGAGAAA
>NW_004955435.1:9758964-9786115 GCF_000276665.1 Chinchilla lanigera | reverse complement strand
TTAAAAAGGCTGGAGTGGCTATTTCACTCTAAGAAAATATAAACATTAGAACAACGGATATTACTACTTCTTGTATTTTTGACTAACACGAACAGTAGTTCAAGTTTTATCAAGTTTCTAAATTTATCTTTGTAATTCCTAAAATATCCTATAATGAAACTAAAAGCCATATTATTGATTTTTAAGGGGTTATGCTTTTAAAGAATCTACAATCTGATGAAACAGACCAAGTATAGATCACCATTATGGAAATTCTCAATTTTTCTCAAGAATAAGAGAAGTTCTGCAATAGGTAAGATATGGTCATATTTAAATTGATCAAAACAAATCTTTTCAGAAAGTAGAAATAGAGGCAACTATTATGGAATTTAAAATTCATTGCATTGTGTAGAAAAGTAGTTGATTCTGCACACCAATTATACATGGCATGTGCTATGAGACAGTGAACAGTGTATGTTGTGTTTTTTTCTATTCACATTGAAATGATTTTGATATTAGAGTTATCTTACCTGTCTATTGCGGTTTCTGTTTGTATTTGTTCATGAACACGTACTGGAGGAAATATGTCTTTAAATTTGGTATTTAGCAGAAGTTTCTGGACTATGATAAACTACATTCAAACATCAGTTGAGAATATTATATCAAGAATCTTGGATTCAAAGGACTGTTGATCCATGACATCAATTAGGGATTTAGTAGAGTGTGAAACTTAAAATTGTCCAACTTTGGTTGTAGGTAAGTGAGGATCTATTTTGTTTCATAAATAATCGTCATAATAATGACTACATTAATCAGTAACTCTTGCCTACTAACTGCTATATTTCAGGCATGATACCAAACTTTACATTTAGATAATTTCTTTTAGCACTTCCAACAATTCAGTGAGGCAGATTCTTTTATTATGCCTATTTCTCAAATGCTGAAACAAATCTTCATGCAAATTTCTTCCAAAAACTTTAAGTCAGGGCCTCTTAGCTAAAAACATAAACAGCATTGAAATCCAAGCACTTCCAGTCTCTTTCCTCACGTCTTTTTAAACCTAAGAATCAATGTTTTAGATTTTATACATCTGGAAAAATGTTTCATGTACATGTATATGTGTGTTTGTATTATATCTGTCATCTTCTATACTTTCAGCAAAACAGAGCTTATCAATGCAGAAATGAAGACTGGCAAATAAATTTGAGCTTCGCAGTCAATCTGTTTTTAAACCTTGACTGATTCTTTGCTTTCGAATAACAACCAGATCATTTCATGTGTTCTTCAGTCTGAGATTTGGTTGCATTGCCCAGTTAATCAAAGAAGACTTTATTGTTCCATTGTGTCTGCATATGGCTTTCAAGGCTTTTAAAAAGAAAACAGAAGTTTTGTTTTATTCACAAAGAACTCAATTTCTATGCATTTCTTATTGAGGAGATTTTAAATCTCTCCTAAATTATCATTTGATGTCACATGTCTCTGCATTGCCTCTGAGGAAATTGTAAGCTCTTCGCAGAGTTTATGCTTTATGCTCTATTTTGTGTCTTATAATATTTTTAAATTTTAGTTTAGAATTACCATACCTTTACCAATGAAAAAGCAGGGGCTGGGGATTTAGCTCAGCGGCAAAGCGCCTGCCTGGCAAGCGCAAGGTTGTGAGTTCGGTTACCGGTACCGGAGAAAAACCAAAAAAAACAAAAAGAAAAAAAAACAAAAAAAAACCAAACAAACCAATTGAAAAGCAGTGAGTTCAAATAAAACCTTTTTCACTTAATAAATTGTCCTTAAGTCTTATGTATTTTAATCTTTACTTCTGTAACATCAAAGAGGACATCAAATAGCGTTTCATTAATTCATTGAAATTCATCACATATATTCAGGGTCCCTTTCCATTGAGTTAAAGCACTATCCATTTACTTAAGATACAATAAAGTTTACCCCTATCCTCAAGTCTCACATCATGATTGAAAATAGAATCAGTAAGTAATTGTTGAATAAATGATCTAATTATAATTTGGTCTGCAAAATTATTAAACTTCCGCTGAACACATTGCTTTAATCCATGGTTATGTGCCAGAAAAAAATGCAAAACAGAGGAAGAAAACAAAACCAATGGAGATATGAGAGATTTAAAGACAAACTTGAGCATTTACTGTTTTGTGTTCTGCTTTGTAGACTCAAAACCGACACAAAGAAAAACTATGTTATTTGAAATTTGACTTTTTAGATTTGGGACAACAATCAAACAAATGAGCAAAGAAGCTTTTGAAGCCAAAATGTGGCCTAGATTCTTTCTTTTAAGAAATCTTTTTTTTTTTTCTTTTTCCTTTTTGACCTGACTTAAAACTCACAGCTCCTACATCCTGAATAGATAATATAAAATAGCATGAGGAGGACATTTCCTTATGGAACAGCTCTTCACAAGTCACGATTAACCTCAGTTGCAGATTTTGTTTCTAAGTTATACCCTTTCTTCTCTGTACCCAGTTAGCATTTCTGAAATTCTATTTATTGAGGGCTTAAATTCTGTGGTATTTCAAAATAAGTATCCGTTGGCCTGATTTTTCCAGATGTATGAAGTACAGGCAAGTTACAAACATTGTTTATTTTTTGCATCTTTTTCATCACTTGAAGTGGCCTGAAATGAATAAAGCATTGTCATAGTTTTGATTTGTATTGTTCCACAAGTCTCTTGTATTGAAGGTTGGTCCACAGTGCAGACATTTCTGAAGTGGGACTTTTGAGTGCTGATGGGATCGTGAGGGTTCTGACCCCATTACTAGGTTAATTCATTGATGGCTTCAAAATCTGAGCACTGCTGGAAAGTGATAGAAACAGGAAGTGTGCAGTGAAGCAAATGGGCCCTGGGGATCTCTCCCTCTCTCTCCCTCTCTCTCCCTCTTTCTCTCTTCCTTTATCTTTCTTTCTCTCTCTCTCTCTCTCCCTTCCTCTCTCTCTTCTTCCCTCTCTCTTGCTTTCTCTGTTTCCTGTCTTCCATGAGGTGAGAAGACTCCTCTACCACATGCTTCCACCATGATTCTTGGCATCCGCTCAAGTCTAAAGCCATGGATCCAGCTGTCCATGGATCACAATGTTTGAAACCATAAGGGAAAATAAATCTTTTCTCCTTTAGGTTGATCTTCTTAATTATTTTGCCACAGCAATGAAGACCTGGCTATTACAGACATTCTACATATACATTAAGATTATTTTATACTTCTGCATTGTTATTAAAGACCTATTAAATGAGAGCTATGATTCATGTTTACAGTATGAGGCATAGAACCCATATTCTGTGAGCTCAGGATTACGTTGAGACAAAGCATATGCAGTGTGTGATTGTTACCAAAACAATGGTAGATCCAGGGAGACACCTGAAATGCAGTGAGTTTAAGAGTGCCAATGGTAGGAAGAGAAAGAAAAGTTGTGATTGTGGAATGAAATACTCTTAAGAAAACTACTTAAAACTTATTCTTTAAAGGCACAAATAATACTCTATATGCTAGTGTTTCAAAAGTACTTCATCATAACCATAAGCATCATTTAGCTGACATTTAATGAATGCTTACAAAGTTTCATGCACCACACCAAAAATTGTTTTCGGACTGATGTACTGCTCTTTACCAAAACCCTGTAGGTTAAATGTAGTCATTATTACCATTTTGGAGATGAAGAAGTGGAGGGAGATTGAGAATAAATAACCTTTTCCAACCCCAAATGTAATAAGTCATGGAGCTATCTTTGTGAGATCTGAGGGGATCACCCAGCTCATATTTTAGCATTATTCTCAAATATGCTACCAGCATGGAGAAGTTGCTTTTTTGTGTCCAACTTTATTTTCAACATTTTTCTTTTATTTTGTACCATGATTCTCAGATTACTAATAATTAAAGTATAACTCTTATTTCCATAATAACTAGGAAATAAGGAAATTATTTTTTAATTTTGCTTAATTTTCATTAAAGATGTGCTATAGTCAGTCTAGAGTAATAGATCCTTAGTAGAATATAATATTATTTTAAACATTTAAAAGGTTATGGACTTTCAATGACACAATGCCTTTCAATGTTTTGTACCTGACCACCTAATACTATTTTAAACATTTAAAAGATTACAGACTTTCAATGACACAATGCCTTTCAGCATTTGTACCTGACCACATAACGTTTGAGAAAAGTTAATTTACTTTTTAATCTACAGAAAGTATGTAGGTAAAAATATTCCTTTCATAAACTTTGAAAGTAAAAGAGTGAGGCCGGTGTGTGGCCCTCAATATTATTCTAGAAATGCTGATTGATTTGTTGTTTACTTAATGGATAATCACTCATTTTTTCAATATCCAGTTCACATACCAGACCATCTAGCATGCTCTTTAATAATTTATTGTAAAAGTGAATCATTGTTCAATTTTATGCCATACAATCATAATTCACTTATAGAAAAATGCTAGATGAATCACTTTGCTGGCTCTAGTACCATTTGAATTTCTTTAGTACTAGATGTGCTATTTCTTGAACAAGCTTTGACCATAAAATTATAGCATTAATTATGTTATATAAATGACTTGATGAAGCCATGTATTATAGAATCCTCTTCCTGTTGCTCTCACTGGTTTTCAGTCTCTTAAGCCTTCTTAAAACAACTCATACAGGGCTGGGGATTTAGCTCAGCGGCAAATCGCCTGCCTGGCAAGCGCAAGGTCGTGAGTTCGGTTCCTGGTACCGGAGAAAAACCAAGAGAAACAAAACCAAAAAAACAAAAAACAAAAAACAACTCATACATGTGAAACCCGTAGATCTCTACATTTAGACTTTCTGCTTCTCGACTGTCTTTTTTTCTTTGGATAGCTAATATTCAGGGGATAAAGGATATTGTGGGTATCCCAGATACGGTATTCATACTGATACATTCTTTTATGAAGATCTGAAGTAATGTTAAGAGGTCTATGTAGCTTTCTATACTCCACATGATACAAACTAGGAGTATCTACCGATATGAAAGATGACTTGGAGCATGTATGGTCTTATATGCAAGACTCACACAGATTTGGAAATATATAGAACATATTCATTGAGCATCGTGCACATCTGAAGAATAAAACAACACAAATTAGATTCTAATTCATTGTTGAGGTGCAATTAATATTGAGAAAATATTTAATATAGACTTTGGAAAATACTGATTTTTAGGTAACACAGAATTAATTTACAAGTAGATTTAAAGTCTTCCTTGAGAGAATTCAGAGACAGATGTTTTCTTGAGTCTAAGTGTAAGTGTCTGGCTACAGATATTTCTTTTAATTCTCATATCACACTTGTGATTATTCTAAGTGAGAGTGGAGCAGATTGTTAACAAGAAAATCACACACAAGGCTATCATCCAGCAGAAGAAATTGGAATATATATATATATATACAATTCCATTGAATCCGCATGTGTTAGGCATTTCTCTTTCTTAATGTCAAGATGAGAAATTTAACTTTCACATAGAGGAAAACCCCACCTTCAGCTTTCTCCTGCTTGAGCTCTGTGTGAAGAAACAAGAGTGGAGATTGGTATCTGGGAATAAGGAGTCACTGCTTTACCAGTTCGTGAGTATAGATTCTGTGTGGCTGCCCCACTGTCCTGCTAAATTAAACTGAGATCAACCAAAAAGAGACACTTAAACAGGAACTTAGCATTCAGTCTGCTTTTTATGCTTTCCCCAGTGTTTAAGGAAAGTCAAAGACAACCTGCTCTGAAGAGAGACAAATCTCTAGCTCTTCCTGTTTCGTTAGTAGCATGGATATGGGCCATGGTGGGATGGCAAGGGATCCAGTATTGTATTTTTAAGAGATATTTTTCAATGTAATTTTTTTCCTATTCCTAACATAAAGGAAGGGAAGGACCCTCAATTTCTCTGGAGTAGCTAGCTGTAAATCCCATTTATTTTTCAACCAACTCTACTAATAAGACAAAGAGATATTTCTCTAATAACATTGTCATGATTCATTTAATTGCTGTTTATCTGACTAACCAATTTGAAGATACTAATATGCAATACAACAACTATTGCTAATTTCCTGAAATTCTGTAGAGTCTGTATTGTTTTTGTGAATGTATGTGTGTTTGTTAATAAGTTTTTGTTATGGTTTGTGTCTGGGTGTCCCCCCAAAGCCTCATGCGGTCATGGGGCAGGCTTTTAGAGTTTGATTATGGGTGTGAGAGCTACACCTGCCCTGGGGTGCATAGTTTGCATATGTAAGGGAGAGGAAGAGGCTGCTTGTGGCCATTCCTCCCTGGTGTGCTTGTTGCTTTTGCTGTGTTCTGCCGCATGAGCTGTAGCCCTCTGCCATGTGCCAGTCTGCCTTGTAACCTGCCAAGTATGGACTGAAAACTCCACAAACTGTAAGCAAAACAAACCTTTCCTTCCTTAATTTTGGGTGTCGGCTATTTTGTCCCAGTAACAAGAGAAAAGTAACCAACACAGTTTTCATTCTTTTACCTTTAAAATAAAAAATAAATAAATAAAAGGAGATTTTTTTTTTTTGGATAATGTCAGCCTTGGCAGCAGTGCAGGTTTTGGCTGATGGGCATCCTCACCTTTTATTATATTTGGGTGTGTGGATATTTGAGTATGAAGTTTTGTTTTGAATCAAGGTTCTATCTGACTTGCCACCTGCCTTTCTGCAGATTCAAGCCGATTGTTTTCTTGACTCTGCATATATTTTAATGTTCTTTCTACAAGTGCTCTTTCTATGCATAATGTTCTTTTGCTGGCAAATGCCATATTCTTTGCTGAAAGAATCCATGGTCAGCTTGCTCAGTGTAGGAGAAATTTCCCTCAAGAAATCTCTAACTAACTTCTAGGTTCTTCTAGTAAGTCTTTAAAAGTAAATCATAAGTGAATATATAGTTCTGTGATTGTTTCCTATCATCTCTAGTAGTCCTTGAATTCTAATAGTGCAGGTTCCATGTACTTCTTATTAGGAATGATTTTTCTAGATTGAAGCACAATGATTATCTCTCAGTGAGAAGCTTTTGAATGAATGGATAAAGTATTTTGGTACTATCTGAGCCCTCCAAAAAGATAATATACTTAAATTTTCAAATTATCAAAGAATTTTAAAAGTAATGATTCTATGCTTTAAAAAGTCATATTAAATTATAGGAAGAATGTTGTAGGAAATCTTCTTCAGGCAAAGACCAACTGCCGTGTGTATACAACAGCCCACCTTCCTGAATAAAATATACAAACTTGATATTATATGTGTATATATATACATATATTTGCATACAAAGAGTAAGACATATTTGTTCTATAGATTTATTCCTTCACATAAGCACAGAGGTAATTTTGTAGAAAAACTAAGTTTTATATGCTGAATTTTGGAAATGATTATCACATCCTTTTATCAATGTCTCTGAATGTGTTCAACTTAATTAAAAACATAAAAGTATAATTTACGAGCATATAAATGCCATTTATACATACTAAATGCAATTATATAAAGTGACATTTATTCCACAGTATTTGCTCAAGTAGTTCAACACATTAACTTTGTATCTGGGTAGATGTGAGATTTAGAAATCAAAGGTTATATTTCATCTTTGTGTTAAAAGCCAAATCATTTCAAGGCTAAACTGAACATTTCAGTTTCTCTGAAGAGGAACCTTGACTCTTGAGACTGTCCTGCTGTCCAGTGTTTTCACTTTGTTTTGTTGTTAAAAGTTAAGTAAGCTTCACATGTGCAGTACTTGGTCTTTAGACTTTTAAGTCATTGCAAGTACCAAAACTATTTTCCCCTACAGTCAAATGACTGTCAACTCTAAATACTCACAGGTATTATGCCTTTATCATTTTTGTTTTGAATTTTATCATTTTATAGCCTGAGAGGATATATGCATGTATATGTTTACAAAACCTAAGAAACAGAAATCTTGGCACGGTGTACAAGTTACTACCCTCCTGGTAGGAAATTCCCCTTCACTGACTATCATCATTCAAACTCTCCGCCAACACTGGACATGAAGAAATCTCTTGACTCTTCAGAGCTTTTGCTCTACTTGCCAAGTGTGGCTGATTCCTGTGAAAATGGAACTTCAAATGTTACAGTTTAGTTCTACAATTACCCCAAAATGTCTCAGACGTTTAGAAGTGTGGCTTTCTGAACATATGAGAGTAACTGGATCAAGACGCACTATACCTATCAGTGAATCAATCCATGGATGAGTTCCTGGCTGAAAGTGCTGTTACCAGGTGTGGTCTCGTCCGAGGAGTCGGTCCCTGAGGTCGTGCTCTGGAAGGGTGAATTTTTCTTCCCAGGGTAACCCTTCTTTATCTGCTTCCTGGTTGCCAAGGGTTGAGCAGCTTTTCTTTTCTTTTCTTTTTTTTTTAAATTTTTTTAAAAATTTTTTTGTTTTTTTCCCATACCGGGAATCGAACTTGTGACCTTCCTCTTGCCAGGCATGCGCTGTGCCGCTGAGCTAAATCCCCAGCCCCAGCTTTTCTTGACATACCTTTCGACCATGCCATTTGTACTTTCCACCGGGCATGAATCAAATCTTTGGAAAGATACCAGAAACTTCTCCCCTTTTAAGTTGGATATTTTGTGCCATGGACAGAAGTGACTAATAATTCAAGTTATCTAAGAATAATATTACAATGCTATGAAAATTGACTTAAAATATTTTTTTTGTAATGCCCTTAATCCAAGTCAAATAAAGTAGTAATATCATGCTCTTGGAGCTATTTCAACAGAAAGAGTGTTTATAAACTATTTTTGAAAAGAATGACTTAAAAGTATCTTCAGCTAAGAGAACTCCTCCACTACTTCTGTCAGCCATGTTATAGTTCTGATGGTCTGGAAGGTTGTGAGCATTGTAAGCCAAAATGGGTGCAGTACTGTGGACTGTGGTGTAACAATATATTATGTTTCTTCAAGCCAAAATATTGGAAAAATTAATATAATTTTGTTCTTTAGACATTGTCCAAAATGGTCCAGGATATTATCCTTCCTCCTGCAAAACAATTGAAAATTCCTGTCACTTCACTTTTTAAGCCCAGTCAAGGATGAAACTGGAATCGAGATGGCTTTTCAATCAAATTCAAACTTTTAAAAAATTGTATATTATTTATATATTTGTTGTAATAAAGTGGAATATCGCTATGAATGGAAATGCTATTTTAATTTGGTCAAACAATTGTTTCCTGTTAGCTGATTTAAATTCCTTTTAATATTTATAACTTTTCAAAGTTATACGTGAAGAGTAGGAGAGTGTTTTAGTAAGTGAACTTGTGGCTGGTACAAATCAATGTAATCATATCGAAAATAATAAAGGATCCTCTTCCCCCCAGTCAGTAAATTACAGACTTACTATAGCTTTTTTTCACAGTAATACCTGTAGAAACATCTGACTTTTCCACCATGATCCACCATTAGACCAGTGTTTGTGGGAACAAAACATAAGGCACCTGGGTCTCCTAGTGCATTTCCTCTACTCTGTGTCCTGTAACACAAGGCACTAATTCTCAGTCTTCTTGAGCCTTGGAGGGACTGATTTCACTAGTGTTATAAATGTATCAATCGAACATCCTTACTGTCAAGGATTTGCCCATGCTTCAGTCCTGCATATCTCCAAATTTCAGTGATATTAAACTACAACAATATATTTCTTCCTTATATGACATTTCCATTGAAAGTTAATAATGAGCGAGAAAACGGCACTTACCCAAGACATGGACTGATGGATAACCCTCTATTATACATTGTTGTGTGCTGTTCGCAATGAGTGATTTCTAAGTTTCGAACTGTCAAATTAACGTCCGGCGTGGAAATGTCATGCACCGCTCCTGATTTTCACTCATTGGTCAGAAGAATGAAATAATACCACACAACTACAAAAATCGTCAGTAGTGAAATCTTATCAGTTTCCTCCAAAAGGGAAAGGAATGAATACATTTGGTATGTAGCACAAATTACTTTCGCCCTCTGGCTATCATAAATGCACCAACTCTTTTTCCCAAGGTCAAATACTGTTCTTTTCTCTTTAAGGGAAAGAGCCAGGAGTTTCATTAATTCCTGCACTAAGCCATAGTCACTGGTTCTGCTCTGTACTTGAATTCTAGGTCATACTTCATGCCCAAAAGAGTGTATGTATTGCCACTCTACATTAGAAAAAATACAAACTTTTAATTTGTACTTATATTTTTTCATTATCTTTTTATTTTGTTGTCTACTTCTAGCTTCAAGTGAATGGCACGTAGCAATAATTTCACAAAGAGCTTTACTTTATTTTTTGATGCTCAGTTTTTAGAAATATGTTTCTGTATATTGTGGAAAGAACTCCTGCTTTGAGCCTTGCAATATTCAGAAGGAGAGCAATACATCCTGCATTTGAGAAAATTTATTGGGCATTACCTC
This sequence comes from Chinchilla lanigera, assembly GCF_000276665.1. Lineage (NCBI taxonomy): Eukaryota > Metazoa > Chordata > Mammalia > Rodentia > Chinchillidae > Chinchilla > Chinchilla lanigera. Next base: position 9,775,734 of record NW_004955435.1, on the reverse strand, counting down.
AAAAAAGAGTTCTCAGCAAGAAGTGTAGGAGCATAAATATTACAATTCTGATTGCATCCATGGAAATAGATAACTTTTACGCAAATTTCATTGTCTAAAATCTTCTTAGTGTTATGTCTCAGATATTAAAAATGACAAGTATTTTCCTCTTTCAATCCAGAGAGTTACCAAAGTGTGGGATCTTTCTCATTCCCTTTTATAACAGCAGCCAATGATTTCATGATTAGCATCTGTTCCTTGAAGCAGTTTGTGAAATGTAATCAATTATAACGAGCTAAAGCTGCTAACATTCTACTTTTCTCCTTTTTCTTTTAGAAGTATAATTTGAGAGGTACATTGTTTTCTTCTAACACTGTATTAGACAACGGTTTCTCATACGTTGTGCTGCTGCATTGCATCAATTCTGTTCTTCAGTCCTGCGCGTGTAGCTTTTGCTTTTTTGCCCTGAGGTAAGCCATTGATCTTGTTATAGCAGCATCTTTTATCAGGTACTGATTTTATATTACTAAGGAAGGACTGAGTTACACTATAGTACCAAAAGATTTCAAATTATCAATGGCTCTATAGTACAAATTAAATTTCTTATTAGCTAATCCAATATGAATAGAAAATAACTGTGTCAGAATGATATAGTAAGTACAGTCTCAGTCATTGCTAGTTTCCTAGAAATAGAGGATGTATAAATTTTTTTGAAAGTAAGTGCATGCTCAAACTCAAATTTGCACTCTCATATCCTAAAATTAATCATACAGCTATAATGATCATAACAGAGCCAGCATATGTAAGTCTAAACTTTGGCTGGAAGCAAAAAGAACTTGGAATGTCTAGCCAGCACACATAGACTTCTACAGAGACAGCTTCTGGAATGACCTGAACCGTGTACTGGCAGAACTGTGGAGAAATGATTATGAGGTGCCATTGTGATCTAAAAGTGCAAATATATAGTATGTGTTGGATATTTCCAATATTGGCATATAAAATAAAGTTTCTAAAAAATCTAAAGTAAGATTTGATTGAAAACATCAAATTGAGAGTCTTTAGTGATGAGCAAGAGAGATAAATTTCAGCAAAGAATAAACAGGATGAACTAATTTGGTCACGGTATTACTGACAAAGTCATACCTAAATGTAGTCATCACATTTACCCTCTCAGTAATCATACTCATTTTTGAAATGTTACTTTCAGTATTGAATATATATTAGATTTTTGATGATATATCATATAATATTAGTGTGTTTCAGTGATAGCTTGGGTGCATACCATAAACAAGGTTCTGGGTTTAATTCCCAGCACTGCAAAAAACAATAGCACTAATGAGCATTTAAAGAAAAACAAACACTTGAAAGTATTCTTTTTTTTTTTTGGTTTATTCTCCGGTACTGGGAACCGAACTCATGACCTTGGGCTTGCCAGGCAGGCGCTTTTGCTACTGAGCTAAATCCCCAGCCCCCAAAGTATTCTTATTACAAAGAAAATGAATATTTTAATATCATTTGTGAATCATTTGATAAGAACCACATTGCTTTGGTAGAATATAATATTATATTGTAATACTTTACTTTTTTATCATTTCTAAACTAATCACCCATAGATGTTATATAGGATAATGGGAATAACCACTTGATAGAAAATAAAACTTGGGAAAGTCTCCACAATATACAAGGAATTATAGATTAAAGTCATGAATAAAATGACATGTAGTGATACATATGCACTGCACATTTACTTTTTTATAAATCTAGAATTAACTTATTCTTCTATAATCATTACTTTCTGGAAGAAAGGTTTTTACAATTCAATGAAACTTCATTAAATGACTGAAGTATGTAATTTGTCATCATTCAGATGGGAAATTCTAATTAAAGCCAAAAATATGTACTTAAAAGTCTATTTGAGTTTCACTAAGAATCATACTTTAATGTTGCTGATTCATTACATATTTTCCTTTAGCTTCAACTTTTTGCAGTTAAACTGTGTACTTTGTATTGTTCTACAGAGTATTTTTACCACAGACCTTCATTTTACTTGTCTGTTGTAATTTGAAAAGATGTTACTAGAAAAATTAAATATATCTACAGTATTTATAAAATGTTTTTAAAGAATGTTTCCTTTCCTGAAGACAATTGAAATACTCTATATTGTATATGTTTCTTTACACGAAATAATGCTGCACTAGTTGGTGTTATGAAAAAACATATGGCAGGGTTCCATACAATTTCATATATTTGTCAATATTTTCTTTTGAGCTTGGTTCTTTGTCCTGGTATATTGCTTAGGATTAGGCTTCTCTCTAGAGGAACAGAAATTATTGTGTAGTTAATATTTATACTTAATAAATATTAAATGTACATGCATGTAGTTATGCAAGTGGTTTAGGTAGACTACAGGATCAGAGGCAGGAGTGTCCATGGTGGTTATGTTTAACCTCTAGCCTACTGCAGAGCTGAAGGATCCAGTAACTGCTCAGTCCAAGGACCAGGTAGCCACAGACAAGAGAGATCAAGTGTAGAGATCTAGTCTGAGATCAAAGGCCTGGGCACTTCTTGCAGTGACTCTGTTCTGAATTTGTTGGAAGGCTAAAAAAAAAATTATGTTCTGATGTCCATAGGAAGCAGTAGCAAAGACTCAAAGAGTTAAGCAGAAAGGAGTTTTTCAAGATGCATACCGGTTTCATTCCTTTCCTGGATTCCATCCAGGCTACCTACACCTGGGGTGAGTCTTTCTTCCTCATTTTGGTGACTTCTATGCCCATCCTCTGTGGAAACAGGCACACCATTTACCCACCTGGCAGGTGTCTCTGAACTCAATCAAGCTGACATTTCTTTTTAATTTTAAAGAGAAAATTGCCATATTATAACTGGGGGGAATCCTGGTTTATTAGAATTTTACTTGTCTAGACCAAATTGTAGAAGTCTGATTTCAGAGGATTAGAGTTTTAAAAATACACTGTTTAGAATATAATCTTCCCAATAAAACCATTTAGGTAATTTTATGTTACTCTGTTCCTTGTGTTATGTAATGGCTTAAAAATGCCATAGTTATGTACTTCAAAGAAAATTGTTAAACTCATCACACAAATTACATATCAGTTCTTGAATGTCAATGGCATATTATTAGCCATTGAAATTCCCGAGGATATATACACTTATAATGTCTTAGATAGAAATTTCAATATTAAGTTTAATTCTCTCAAAGACTTATCTACCCTGGGACCATTTTTCACCTTTATAATCATTGCAAAAATTAAGCAATTTGATGAATTTTAAAATACTGTTGTGAAATGATTACTTACACAAATACATTTCCTTTTGCAACAAAGAGGTCAAAATCATTATTTGGAACACTGGACACTCATCATAGGTCAGTATTAAATTATATAAAGTTTATAAAAATATTTGTTAAAATATATACATTAATTGATTTTTTGTTTGTTTGTTTTTCCAATACTAGGAATCGAACTCACGACCTTGCACTTGCCAGCCAGGCACTGTGCCACTGAGCTAAATCCCCAGCCCCTATACACAGTCACTGATAATCTTATTTGCCTCAGTTTTAATCTATAATTTAATCCCTAGCTAATAGATAAAATTGCCTTCAATTATCCTTAGTTTATTGAGAACTTGGAAAATAAATAATAAAAATAAGTTGTTTTTCTCATGCAAAATTAGTGAAAATCCTTTTGAGATATTTTTAATGATTAGGAATATGTATAAAACTATCCAGAATTTGAGTTTATTTCTCCTTTTATTCTTTTTAAGCCAACAGAGTCTTATACGGTATTGCAATAAAAGTTAATTTACTATGAATTCCATAAACATGAGCAAGCAAACAAATATGTTACCTTTTGTTTACCTTCCCTAAACCCCACAGACTGATAGAAATTATACAGGCAAACACCTTCTCTTATGCCATGTCCACGTCCATTGTAAAAGTTCCAGGTTAGTTATCTCACTTTAGTAAAAAATAACACCAAAACCTTATTTCTCATGACTTTTGGAAAAAATGTTTCTAAAATTTTGGAATAGTTTTCTGTTTATAAGTAAATTTTAAAAATAATATTTTCAATATTAAATTTTGAAGAAATAATAAGAAAATGCATCAATATATCCATTAACATAACACCATAAAACCAACATTTAGTTCATTTTGGATTTCATGTGTGTACTTGGAATGTGTATTGATTATATTTCCTTTTACAAACATAACTATATTTATTCATTTTAACATTCATTTACTGAATGACTTGCTGAGTACTTTGTAGACTCAGAAATCATACTAAGTCTATGCAAAAATTCTGAGTAAATCACTCATAATGTCCATATAGAATATGAAATATGATGAGAAAGGTAGAATTACATAAAATAAAGCAGCTGATTGGTTAATCTGTTTTATTATATGACCTTACATTCCTTTCTGAAATATAATGGGGAACAATGAAAATTTTGGTTGTTTGCTTATTCTTAATAAATAATGAGATTTAGATGTAATAATTAGATTTCTTATAAAAATATGAAATATACAATAGAATGTATATGCAATATACAAGTACAGAATAATGCATATACATAAATAATACTACATATAAAGCTAACTACATCCACATTTGTGTGTGTTTATAAACCTTATTTTAAGAAGTTATAAATTTCACTTACATTTTTGATCTACTTCATATATTCCTTATTCATTTTAAAAGATTTGCAGGATTTATATTTTTAAGCAAAGTAAGATTCACATTTTTTTCTTTTTTTACTGAGATGATTTCAGAAATTTACATCCTTCAAATATTTCTATAATTGTACAATTAGGGAATTTCATATTAATTTTGTAAAGATTTTAATTTTAGATTTTCTTCTTGATGGTCACAAATTATAGCAGACAAGATGCCCATCTGAAAGGTTTGAAGTCTTAGTTCTACACTGGGAGTTATAAAGACATAGAACTTTGGGTTTGGTTTTTTGATACAGGCTCTCACCTGGTAGACTAAACTGGTCTTCAGTTCAGGACAGTTCCACTGTCTCAGTTTTCTTAACTGCTGGGATTTCAGGCATGCACCAGTACACAGGTTTCAAAAAAGAATTTTAAGAGTCTAGGCTTTAATCTGAGAGAAGTGATTGCCTCCAGAGCAATTGAAAAAGACTGGTTTTCTGAGGACGTGGGAGTTTGCACAAAGTATGAGGGCGAGAGGAAAGTGGGAGGTTCTCAAGGGGAACTGAACTTATTCTCAGAGTGAGAGATACTTGTGGACCCACTGACACAGATAGCAGGAATCTTCAGAGCAGTAGACAACAATTGTAACATAATGAAATGGTCACATGCCCCACACTGAGGGAGTTTATGCTGCAAAGAAAATAACAGTAGTTTTCAAAGACAGCACAATTCATCCAACATAGTCTAAATTGTGCTTCTGAAAAATTTTAGATGGAATAATTTACATAAGTAGGCCTTCAATTCTACTTTTCCATTGATATGTGTGTGTGTGTGCGTGTCCCGCACAGCAAAATAAGGTAGGAAGAACATTAGCCAAATCAACTTTTTCACCAAATAGAATATGGAATAAATACTCCTAGCTCATTGATTTCTGTAACAATATTTGCATGAGCAGCTCATAATGAGGTATCAAAATATAAATATTAAAAGAATAATTAAACTATTCCTATCAAAAGGCTATGCCATAATAAGTGTCTTTGTTTTCTTGACCCTGAGATACAAGGACCAATGGCCAGTTTTAGAAACATACAAATATTACTTTTTATTATTCTGCTTATCATGTGGAGAGCAAACGATTTTTTCCTATAAATCTTGAATGGTAAGTAAAGTATAACATCTAAAATACAGATAAAACATATATAAAGCTTGACATTACACCGTCTATAAAATTAAAGATTTTAACATAAAATTTAAAAATGATTAATGATTATTTTAAATAGAACCTCAGTAAATATTGCTGTTCGCATTTAATAAGTGATGCATGAACCATAGCCATGAAGTATTTCAACAAAAGAAAATTCTATGTATCAGTTCACAAAGTCAGAAATGAAAGAGAGGGTAATAATAAAAGGAAATAAGTTTAATACTTTTATCAGAGATTCTTCAGTGTAACAGAAAGAAGTGATGTCTGGGAATGATTCTATTTTTCTGATTTTGTATAAAGATATATTTCTTAATCTATTTTTCCCTACTGAAAAAAACACTGAGATCTGATGAATCTTGCAATATCCCATAGTCATTCTATCAGTATCCATATCATCATTTCATAAAGTAATTTTATTTTATTAGATGTCTACAAGAAATTCACATTTCTATTACACTTTGTAAAGATAACTTCCACAACTGCATCAGAACTTTCAGAACTTTCGGAACTATAAGAATGATGCTGTAGGTGTATTCAAAGTGACATGAAATATTTGGGGGAAATTAATAGCAATGTGTCTTTTACTGTCATACTTTTAATAATTCACCAAATTTTTGGTTGCCCTTCATACATAGCAATAAAAATGTCAAAAAGCCAGATACTTTTCCATTTCAAATGTAACTGGGCCGGATTTCTGTTTATTTCTGCCCAATATTTCTCTCAATGCCCTTCAGTGGATGAATATGAGAAGCTCTAGAAAAGGCCTGCTGTATAGGGACAAATGATTTCCAGATATAGAACTATATCTGGAATAGTATAGATATAGTTAATCTAATAGATAGATATAGAATCTAATCTAATAGATATAGAATAGTGACATGCTGACCTACTCTGTTTCTTGTTTATACACAGATTACTTGTGGCATCTGTAGAAGGATTATTCAGAACTTCTCTGAAAACATAACATGACTTACAAATTGTGGCATGTTCCTCATTGTCCAGGAAAAACGACCATTTATTGTTCAGTGCGGTTTAGCTTTAAACTCGCAGAAATGATGAAGACAATAACTTGGCATTTACAGGAACTGTTTTATAGGAAAGCACATAGCTTCAAATGAGTATTTTAACTGCCTGGACAGCCACAATTATATTTCATAGGAGCTCATATGTATGTAAGTATGGATATCCTAAACTCACTCTTTTCTTCATCCTTTTTTGAGTCCAGAATGCAAGAGCTAGTGAGTGAATTTCATGTAATTTCTTTCAGATTACATTGGTACAGTACTATTGATTTTCCATTATTTGTATTTCCCTATAGGAATGCTGTAACAATAGTACTATGTACATTTTAAATATATACATAAACATAGTTACAAAGGTTCAATAGCAGCATCTCTTATTTTAATGGCTATGATCAGAAAAATATTAATCTAACAGCCAAAAATTTCTGTCATAATGGAAGTATTGTCCTGTGTCATAAATTTTAATTTTACAAAAGCATATTTATTTTAACCAGTTTTTATTTAATTTCTAAACGTAGTTGAATTGGGGACAGTTTTGTTATTTCCATTTCTGCTTGTGATTTTTTCAGTTAGCAATTTGTATGGATTACCATCCTTTCCCCAAAAGACGCTGAAGCTTGAATATAAATTAAGTCCTAGAGCATTCCCTTTCAAGTGCAGGATCACTGGGTTAATCTGTACATGAAACAGACTAGTTGCAGAATGGAAGATTTGCCATGTGGACAAAGGCTGGCAAAGCCAATATATTTTAGGAGATTTATCATGACACACTTTCCAAAAATTTCTTCACAGGAGCTCCATGTGGTCTACACTAATCTAATGACTCTGATTTTCTTTGATATTTAATTGAAACACAGATATATCTTGTATCTTTATGTTTTCTGGCAAACAAAAATCTAAAGAAACTGATCCCTTTGGACCACTGCTTTTGGCAATAAATCAGACTCAAAGCATGCATGCTATTTCATTTCTACATTTGTTTTATTTTAGGTCATTATTACAAAATGACAGCACAAGTGAAACCAGGACTGCAGCAGTTTCAAGAGGAAAAAACATGGCTAGATAGTTTCCACATAAGATGCTTACTAAAAATGTTGAGTGATGATGAGGGATGTATAAATTTCTCCTTTTAAAATCTCTATTTTTAGTTTAGACAATGAACACAATTTCAGTTAGGAGAAATACACACATGTGCTCTTTTACAATATTATGACCATTATTAAGAGTGGTGTTATAGTCTTGAAAATTGCTGAAAGCATAGATTTTAAATGTACTTAACACATCAGAAAGTAAATTTATGAAGTAATGAAATGTTACTTAACTTAATTCAGCCATTTTGTAATATATGTGTATTTCAAAATATCATGTTGCATATCGTATAGAAATACATCCTTAGTTGTCAATTAAAAGAGAAAGGAGACATTAAAATTTTTATATTATTATTGATATTTAAATAAAATAAGAACTACATAAAATATTGATAACAATAGCATATGGTTTATATAATATAAATACAAGTCTCTGTTTGAAGTAGGTGTTCTCTTTTATTCCTGTTGGTACTATAATTACAGAAAGTCTAACTGTAGCTTTTCATATTTGTGCATTTTAATGCTAGTTAATTAATTAAATATCTAATGATAATCTCAATACTGACTTATAATACAATAATAAACCAACCCTGCCTTAGAACTCCATCTAGAACACAAGACATCGTTTATTTCTTTTTCTGTTACCATTTCTTCCCAAGTAAGTGTATCTCTCATGGGAACACACTCCAAGGTGCTCACTGACACAGAGATGAAAAGATTGAAAATGTTGTGATCAGGGCTGAGGATATACCTCAGGGGCACAGCGCCTGCCTGGCAGCTGTAAAGTCCTGAGTTCGATTTTTGGTTCCAAAAAAAAACTGTTGTGATATACAAGGTTTTCAATAACGATGAAAAAGCTAACTCACTTCACAAGGGGAAATTCTCAGCAGAGCTCACGTGGAAGTAGATAGGTTTAGAAGATACTTCATGTAATAAGTAGTTTGTTAAAATCTTAAAGGCATCTTTCTGCATATTTTTATGTATTTTACCTTCATTGCTTTCTGAACCCAAGGTTATGATTTTCTTCCATTCTTTTTTTAGGCTTTTATATTTTTAGCTGACCATGGTATGTTCTGAAAGATGAAGTTGTTTTTGTCTTAATTAAATACCCAAACACATTTCTGAATTAAAATAAGCCTTAATTTTTTTCAATAAGAATGTATTTTATACTTTTTTCTCTTTTGTTTCTGGCAGTAAAATATGGAAAACACCGAGAAATTTCCTTATCATCTACCAGATTACAAAACCATTATTTTATAGGATTCATAGCAATAATTTCTTTTAAAGATTTAATAACTACTCAGAATGGTTTTCAGAAATGTGTTTAAAAATAAATCTTAATTATGATTTTATAATGTTCTTGCTATACTAGAAAATTACTATGTGAAATGGTACACAATGAATGATGAAAATAAACATGAATTTAAACACCATTTGCTCAGTGGATATTATAAATTGAAACATGACTGTGCTATTTACTCATTTTAATGCATGAGTAAAATTATACTCTGGTTGCTTAAGTGAGGTTATCATATTATTTTATTGTTATATAAAATAATTATTTGCTAGAAATGCAAACTACCAAAAGCCAAGGTGAAAATTTAAAAGGTTCTCTCTCTTTGTGCTCAGAAGAAGCAAACCTCACACCTAACCTGAGACTTCCACCCTCCAGAACAGTGAGATAATATATATTTGGTTTTTTTTAAAAAAAACTTGGTGACATTTTGTTACTGCTGCTATAGCAATCTAATACACTCATTTAGATTTTTATGAAACTGCAATGATAATGATATGTGGTCGTGAAAAAGTAGCAAAAATATAAATATAAATTCATGTTTCATTTGGTTTTAAAAGGAGTTACATTGAATCTGTGCTATTTCTATTAACTGTTTTCTTTTTTTTTTTTCTTTTTTTTTTTTTTTTTTTTTTTTGGTTTTTCTCCGGTACCGGGAACCGAACTCATGACCTTGCGCTTGCCAGGCAGGCGCTTTGCCGCTGAGCTAAATCCCCAGCCCCTCTATTAACTGTTTTCTTATAAGGTAGAAAATGATGTGCTCATTATCTTTTAAGAAATTTTAATCTAAATTAGATTTCAAAAGAAATTGAGAGGGTTTTTTTTCCCCACCATAGATATTACTATTTTTTTCACAGTACTGGGGATTAAACCAAAGGCCTTACACATAGTAAACAAGCACTCCGTCCTGATCTATACCACCAGTCTTTATTTTTGTCATTTTTTTTTTTTTTTTTTATTAAGAGAGTCTTGCTGAGTTGGCCAAGCTGGCCCCAGACACACACTCTGCCTCAGCTCCTGAAGGAACTGGTATAATAGTTGTGCATCGCCACAAGTGACTGATGTAGAACTGTCTCCATCATTTACTATTAGTGCATATACTCTATTATGGTTAGGGCAACAGAACGGCACAAAATCAGAGACTTAAAACAGCACAAATTGTTTTATAATTCCAGAGATGAGAATTCTGAAAGAAAAACATCCACAGGACCATTTTCCCTTGATATGGGAAGAATCCTTATGCACCATGGCTTTTGTTTGTATCCCATCAGGCTTTGCCTCTGTTATCCCATGGTATTGTATCTCTGGGCCTTCAGCTTTGCGTTGTTGTCTTATAAGGATATGTGCGGTGCTGTCTTGGGGCTTGGCCTAAGGCTCTTTCCAAATTCTAAGGAGCTAGAGGGTAGGACCTCGGTATGTGTAATTTTAGTGATACAATTTAACACAGAGTGACTACTACAGAGTGTCTCAAACTCAGAACAGCTGACTCTCTGACATTTTGGTCAGAACCATTCTTCACTCCACTCTCTACCGTAACATTGAAGATGTCTCCAGATGTTACCCAATATGCCCTGCGGGTTAAAGCTCCCTTCAAATGAGAACCTACCGGAGCATATTCTATTTTGGTTTTTTATTTTATTTTGTTGCTTACATTTTTATTTGAAATAAAATTTCTATCTAGGATCTGCTAATATTGACATTGTTCTTGCATATTTTTTCTGTCAGTTCAGTTTCAGTCTTTACAATTTCTTAGTTTTGAAATATTTCTTAATGTTGTTATTAATTTAAATGGATCTGTCACACCATTGCAGCATCTTTATTAAATATTATTTCCCTTTCTACAACTCTTTATAACTGTCTTGACTATTAAGCAAAAGCGTTCTTTTGTGTGGAAGTATTTTTAATGTTTGAAAACATGCTATTTCAGAAATAAACAAATTGAATCAGTGGAGCAGAAGAAACGATTGGAAAGCTACAAAATAAATGAGTAATAAAACCAGATTTCGAATACAATGATCCTGATTCTGTAGTTTGTTCTTTTATCCTCAATTATTGATATTTATTGATATATATATATCAACAGAAAAAAATATTCTAAATGTAGAAACAAGAGAAAAACATGACGATAAAGCAGAAATTAATGACGTAGGAAATGAAAAACTGGAAAAAAAATACAAACCAAAGCTCGTTCTGAGAAAGGACTAATAACCACTAAAACTGATATAGCTGTACCAAGTATGATCCAGGATAAAAATCACAAAAAAGAAGTTATACAGTATCATTACCAAGGAAGAGAGAGAAAACATGACTGTTGACCTTGAAGATATGAGACAAACAATGACACAATATTCTGGAGAACATTGAGGTATAATATTTCATAAACCTTATTAAAATAGTTTTGAAAGAAATAAACTAACAACTGATTCAAAAGATACATAAAAACTTAAAAGCTTTTTGTGCAATGAATCTTTAAAATATATTTAGAACCTTCTAACAATGGATGTTCTAGTCGCAGATGGTTTAACTGGTGAATTTCAGCAACATGTTAAGAAGGAATATTATATTTGGTAGTAGAGAAGGTAAAATAATAACACACAACACTACAAATTTTTAGAACTAGAATTATTTTGTATTCAAGCTGAGAAGTACATTTCAAAAATATCAAACTATACACCTATACTGTTTATAAATACAATGTAGATTAATAATGAACAGTTATCTGATAAAATATTATAAAATGCAACCTAGTAACATCTGTAGGATGATACATTTGAAATATAACTCAACATTAGTCTTATGAATATATAAAAGTAGATAATGCTACCAATAGATTGAACAAAAGCAATTAGGAAAATTGTTTCATTATGAAAATTCCTTGGAAAACATTGTGTAAAACATGTAATTTCCAAGGTATTTTGTGTTTTATGTATCCAAGTCATCTTTCATATTCCCCCTAAGTTCAAAAACCATATAGACCTTCCTAATATTATTAGTTATTCCTAATAAAGTCCAGGAAGTTCTAATAGGTGCATTAAATAAATAAAAAGGAATGAATATCTTAGTGATTAGAAACAAATAAATTTAACTTTTTTCACAAATCAAATCAGTGGAGTACATAGATAAATCTGAGGGAGCAAAGAATTCAAAATGTAGCAATAAATTTATCGAAAGTGAAGACTGACTTGGATATATAAGAATCAACTACATTCAACATTACAATATCAATATAATCCATCACCTCATCCTACTAATGGAGAAAATAAATCTCAAGATCTTGTAAAAACATATATGAAAATCATCTGACAAATTAAATTCTATGCAAGATTAAAAACTCCCAAGCAAACTCAAAACCAGTGGAGTACTTCCTTAGTTTTCAATGAGCATCTAAAAATCCTGTACCAAATATTATACATAATTTTGCTAAAATCCATGCTTTCCTTCTAAGATTAGGAACATGCAATTTATTTTCCCTTAAAAATTCTTTACAACAACACATTGGAATACCAGCTGATAAATTAAGACAAATTGAAATAGAAATATCCATAAATAGAAAAAGGAATTATCACTGTGTTTGATGCATATTATATAATTGTTCGTATAGGACAAGTAAGAATTTCACAGGAACTTCTGGAACTACTATGATACTGTAACAAGTTTGTGTTATAGTCCACAATATTAAAATGGAAAAAAGGTCTTCTATGAACCAACAAGGAAAAAAGTCAAAATTGTCCATTAAAACAATAATAATTGTGTTAGAATTTCAAAACATTAATGATTATAAATCAAATAAAGTATGTACAAGATGTGTATGAAGAACATAGTACAAGTCTGATAGAATAAGTCAAAAAATAATTGTATAGAAAAATTCCAACAGTTTGGGACAGGGAGTCTCACTTTTGCAAGATAACAGTTCTTATCCTCTTGATATACAGATTCAATGCAATCCCCACACGGCAGCTTCTTGTAGTACCAGCATAGTTTTACCAAATAACTCATCAAGTATAAACCTCGTTTAATAGTGGCATAGCTAGCATTCATAGCACTGGGGAGAGCCTCCAATTTGCTGCCCTCCAACATACCTGAATGTGTTCAACTATCTAAATACAAAATGAAAATGCTGCAAGAAGAAAACTTTAGATAATTTTTTACAACTATGTATTTATTAAATAAAAATACAATGATGTACACTATTACTTAAAGTTGAAAATTAAAATGATTTATAAAGAAAATTAATTTTTACAAAAAGTATCTTAATTTTTCAGTATAGATCATTTCAATTTTATTCATATATAGTCCAGATATATGAGGAAATCAATCATACTAGATTGATCATGCTTATACTACAGTATAAGCAGTCATGCAGCTAGAGATTCTCCTGCATTGAGCTGCACATAGAAAGCCGCAGTTTAACATCATATATAGTTGAAAGGAAACATAAATTTGTTATTTATTCTAATAAATTATAACAGTTAATTGATATGAGTAAATGAAGCATTAATAATCATATTAGTAGTAATATTTTTAAATAATTAATTACAAAATGTTATAAATAGTGCATAGTTCCTTCATTTAAAAAAGAGATAAAATTTAAATAGCATAACAAAATGAAGATATAACATTCATAATTCGATATACTGGAATCTTCCGGGTGAAAATGGAGTAAATCATTACTATATTATATTATTTTTGGCCAATGGTGAGTCCTAAAAATATGCTGCCGGGGCAGGGCTATCCCCTCAAACCCTTCTCTACACCACTGATTTTGTATTCCTGAAACATTTCAAAAGTTTTATCTATAAAACTTGCAAGCAGATGTTTACAATGAGTTTATTTAGTCAATATCAGCAAAAAATTATAAATATTCAATGTGTCCTTCAGGAAATGAGTGAGATATTAAACCGTGTTCCATCAAGACAATGAAAAAAAAAAAAGCAGGTGTAGATAGAGAATTTATGGTAATTAACTTTGCGAAAACATTTTATCCTGATTACGTTATTGCAAATCAAGTGCTAGTAAACAAATTTGTAATTGCTTTGTGTGTAGACAAAACCAAGAAATCAAAACATCATACTTCAAGCCAGGCTTCTTATGACTTTCTCATTTTAAGTAAATATTTAGTAACACATTTGCTAATTGTTTAAGCATTTCTTTTTCCATGATTTCATTTTCCCCAAATGTATCAGGCTTTGTGTCTGCTATGACATTGTTGTCATAACGTTGAAATTTCTGGTTGAACTTCTGCAGCAGATGGCACCAGTTAGTATATCATCAGCCTTTAATATTTAATTCAGTGACAAGCCAAGGAGTTAAGGATGTGATACTATGAATTTAGATTTTATTTATAAAAGCCAATACATTTTAGAAGAAAAATTATAAATAATCTAAAAATATCTAAAAGTATTCAGATTATGAAGATTTCATGTTAACAGATTTCATGCATTTTTCTATCTAAAACTAAAATTTACTTGCTAATCCCAATAGTAGATGAGAACTTGAAAAGTATATGGTGATCTGAAGAAAGACACCAAAATATATTTGCCTATATTTCTATCTAAATATTGACCAATATTTATCAATACTATACATAGTAGGGGCTGGGGATTTAGCTCAGCGGCAAAGCGCCTGCCTGGCAAGCGCAAGGTCGTGAGTTCGGTTCCTGGTACCAGAAAAAAACAAAAACAAAAACAAAACAAAACAAAAAAAATACTATACATGGTATAAAATGAACATATAACAACTATTTTGTTCTTAAAGCAAAAGCTTTCTTCAGTGACTGTTTAAATAAGGAATACTTATTTTAACGCTTTCTGAAAGGACAAAATATAGAATATGAATGCATCCGAAAATTATCGTGAAAATGAATTAAAGCAAAAAGAATAAATCAAAAGTAAAAAAACCTAGATTTTTCCTTAGTGACTCTTGAAGCTGAAGTTAATGTGCCTAACCCACTATTTTAAAAGAGGAAGATGAAGAATAGACAGAGTCACAAAAATAAATTTGTCAGCACTCATCAATATAATCTCATTCTTCTCAAGAAACACTTAATTTTTGCCAGTGACTCTTCAGACAAAAGGTTAATATCCTGAATATGCAAAGAATTGAAAACAGTTAAATCTCCCAAATTGAAAGACCTAATTACAAAATGGGCATCTAAAATGAAGACACTTTTCAGACATAGAAATACGAATAAATACACAAAAAAATTTCCAATATTTATAGCCATTCAGGAAATGCAAATGAGAACAACTCTGAGATTCTTCTGTCTCACTCCAGAAAAAATGGCTACCATCCAGAACTCAACAAATAACATGCCCTGGGAAGAAAATAGTCCATTGTAGGTGGGACTGTAATGATACTACTATGGAAATCAATAAGGGGATTCTTCAAAAAACTAAAAATAGATATTCTATCTGCTCCAGCTACTGCCTTTCTAGGTGTTTTCCCAAAAGAGTTAAAGACATTAAACTGCAATGATATATGTATACCCATGTATATAGCATAGCAATTTATAACAGCTAAATCTTTGAAACAGCCTATATGTCCATCAACAGATGAATGGACAAAGACAAAGGACTTGTATCCATAAGATATAAAGGATTTAAAAGCATCAGCTCACCAAAATTAAAAGACCCCATCCAAAAATGGGCATCTGAGATGAATGCTCACTTCTCAGATTAATAAATACAAATGCCAAATAAGTATATGAGAAAATTTTCAACACCATTGACCATTCAAGATATGCAAATTAAAACAATGCTGAGATTCCGTCTGACCCCAGAAAGAATGGTTACCATCAAGAAATCAACCAATAAATGCTGGTGGGGCTGTGGGGAAAAGGAACACTTCTCCACTGTTGGTGGGAGTGTAGACTGGTGCAGCCACTGTGGAAATCAGTGTGTAGATGCCTCAAAAAAGTAGGATTAAAGGTTCCATTCGACCCAGGTATTCTCCTTCTGGATATTTCTCCAGAAGAACTGAAAACCTCATACCTCAGAGATATACGTACACCCATGCTTATAGCAGCACAATAGCTAGATCTTAGACATAACACAAATGCCCATTAACTGAGGAATAGATAAAAAAAGATGTGTTATTTTTATGCAATGGAGTATCACTCAGCTATAAGGAAAGACAACTTAAGGCCTTTACAGGTAAATGGATGCAACTAGAGACCATACTCATAAGTGAAATAAATCAGATTCACATGTACAAACATCATTGTCTTTGTAGTGTAAGAAACTGAAAGAATAAATAAGATTGAAAATCTACAATAGATATTGTGAAAGGGAAAGAAACTGCCCAAAAGGATGGAACAAATGGGATGGGGAAAGGACAAAAGAAAAAAGGGGAAAGAAAAAAAAATATATATATATACACTATATATATGTACATATGCACACAAGATTTCAATTATGAAAATATGACTAATATCTTTTGGTTTACTGAAAGGAGTTGTTAATGTGTAATTGATGAATCTTACATGCCTATACCTAGTTATATGTGCAACTATTTTG
>NW_004955435.1:9747756-9758864 GCF_000276665.1 Chinchilla lanigera | reverse complement strand
TTATAATCTGAGCAACTACTTTGAAGATAACCATATGCAATATATTAACCGTTGTTAATTTTCTATTGTCTTGCTTTGAAATTCTGTATCGTTTGCCCTGTTTTTTTTTCTCTTAAAAAAGGAAACATGATATTTATACACAGTGCAGTACTATTCTGCCACAAAGAAGGATATATTAAGTCATTTATAGGAAAATGTATGCAGCTTCAGATCAAACTGCTACATGACATAACTGAGGCAACAAGCTTAAATACTTTTTGGTAAATATTTCATATATCTGCATATCTATATTTGTATCTGTATCTATATCTATCTGTCTATGATATATCTGTCTGTCTGTGATATATCTATCTGTCTATGATATATCTATCTGTCTGTGATATATACACCACAGATCATAAGATAAAAGAGAGAAAAGCAGTGTAATCTAGGGTAGATAATGTATCTAAAACTGTACCTTGAATTAGTACAATTGTGTTACAGCTTTACATATTCTTTGGCCTATTAGTCTGATTTTCAAGCTACATATTTGATGATTAACTTCATAAGATCTAATAAGAGAAAATAGATCTGATGTAATGTACAATGGACATTGAATTAAATAATATGAATACATAATTACATATAAATAAATGATATTATTGACATTAACCCTTAAAAGACGTAATAATATAAATTATACATTAGTATTTGTACATACCCAAGAGGGCACCTTTGGACAACAGGTGAACACCTATGTAAACAGATGAAGTTGAGACTCATTGCCAAATGACCAATTGGAGTAGAGGCACAACGCATGAGAGGTGTGGGCACTTGATAATGAATGGATATGGCTGTGTCTGGTGTGTATCTTCATCACTCATTACACTGTGTTTTGTAATGATGCCCTAGGAGCAGCTACATTGATAAGGAGAGCTCCTTTCATGGACATGAGAGATTGGGGCTGACATTTCTACAGAGAGTGAAATCACAAGAAATTCAGGTCAATTTGGGCTTGGAAGTGTTATGATGATGTTCCACATGAGGATGACTTGACTCTATTTTAATAAATGTAGACTTTTGTACACAAATAAATGTAGATATTGTGCATAAACAATTGAATAAATACAGGTTGCTGCACCTGAAAAATTATTTAAGCATCTACTCTGCCCAAGATGATGTGATGATATTGAGAAAAATAGTCAAATATAGTCCATTCTCCCGAGAAATTTTCATTCTACTTGGGATGTAAAATACAACACAAATTTTAAAGACCACCCAACACTATGACATAAACACACATGTATTGTTTCAGAAATTCAGCAGAGAAGACTATTTGCTTCATAGTGAGGGATCGAGACCAGCAAATGCAGGTGATTTTGTGGGAATAGTAGGTGTCAAGTTAGAATTGAGAAAATATATTTTAGGTAGAAAGAAGAACACCATAAAGATACAAAGTGGAAATACAGTTTCTTACACAGTTTTCTGAGGTCAGTGCTTGAATTGGAAACAGAACACAAAGCATATGGTCTATCATAGCACTCATCTTTACACTGAAAGTAACACGAGCAGAGGAAAGTAACATCAACAGTGAAAATGGAGAAATTCCTCTAAGACCAGGAACAAGCAATTTTATGTTGTGTAAAATAAGCCAGCCATAGAATGACAAATACTGCATGATTTCACTTATATGTGGAATTAAATGTAGTCAAAACCCATGAAACATAAGGTGTTACAGCGAGTGCCAGGGGCGGGGGAGAGGAGGGAAAAGAAAGTATTTAATGAGTGTATAGTTTTGTTTAGGCAAGGTAAAGTCTAGAATTTGTGGTCTGACACTGTGCCTATAGTTAACAATATCATACTAGAAGTTTTAAAATTTAAGAGAGCAGAATTCACCTTAAGGGTTCTTACCAAAAAAGAAAAAAAAGATAAAGAAAAGAAAAAGGAGTGTGCTATAAAAAGAAATTTCTCTATAATGATTTTTATCAAATTTTAAAATTGTGAAGAACCGCAGAATAAAAACCTAAACATAAAACCTCTAGCAACAGAACCTATCTCCCTGCTCTCTCTTACATCATGAGCATCAAAGACTTAGTGCTTTAACTGAAAATACAAGAAAATCAAAACTGATGGAAGATGAGCTCCGTCTTACTCATGTTAAATTGAAAAGACCAGACCCTTAGCCTATCTGCATAATAAGACAAAAGAGAATGCTTTGTAGTGGAAGATATTTGCATTTATTCTGATTCTTTCAGGACTGTTGTAAAAATCATCACATATGCAGAAATTCAAGAGTACAGGGCCAAAAAAAAGAAAGTTAAATAATGAGTAAAACAAATAGATAATCTAGACACAGGACTTACCAGAAAGAGGTTTAAGAAATATCTGGGATTTATATATTGAATAGAATAGAGGGAAAACTGTTAACAATAGAGCAGTTAAAGATATGATTGCAATAGATGAAAAGAACTAAATAGACTTTTTAAGACTATATAATAAAAGTAAGTACTGTCAATAACTTTAAGAGTGGAATGTAAGAGCAGTAAACATATAAATAGGAACAGAAGTATGTAGAAGGAAAATCAAAGAAAAAGAACAATAGAACATCAGATCTATAATTACAGAAGACAGGGACTTACAATTATGTAGGAAATGTCTGTATTTTAAAGATGTTGGTCATTTCATGTATATAACCATATTAAATTACTGATCTATACATTTTAATTTTCATTATTGTACGAATTTCTTTCATTGCATGCTTTTATTTGTTTTTAATTGAGACATAAAGTTATACATATGTTTTTGGTAGAATATAGTGTTTCAATACATGTATGCATTTGATAATGGCTTAATCAGGGTTAAAACATCTGTCTCTTCAATTTTCATTTTTTCGGCTCAGAAGGCTTAAAGTCCCTTATTTTAGGCTTGCAAAACTATGCAGTTCACTGCCTTACTGGCTGTCATCCTAACGGGAAATGCAGCAGCAGAATGTATTTCTCCTATTTAAAAAGAGTTTATTGTGTTGAGGATATAGTTCAGTAGCACAGGCACCTGCCTGGCAAGCGCAAGGTCATGAGTTCGATCCCTGGTACAGCAAAAAAAAAAAAAAAAAAAAGAGTTTATCACCCTTTGGCCAGCCAGTTCCTATGACTCTCATCACCCTACCCTCTCAGGCTGTGGAAATTGCTATCCTACTTTCAATTTCTACAGCCTCAACTTTTGAAGATTCCATCCAGGCCTGAGTTCATGTGGTGTTTGTATCTCTTTTCCACCTGATCAATTTCACCCAGTCTCATGACCTTCACTTCCTTCCCCGTTGAGGAACATGACAGGATTCCATGCCCACATTTTTATATTCCTTTCCTCTTGGATGGACACTTAACTTGTTTCCATTTCTTCACTACAGTGAATACTACTGCAATGAACCTTCAAGGAGAATTTTTGTTTTGTTTTGACCTACTTATGGCATTTCCTTCGAATATATACCTACAGGTAGGACTGCTGGATCATGGGGCAATCCTTCTTTCATTTCTTTAAGTGCTTCTACTGTTTGCCATAATGGATTTAATAATTTACAGTCCCATTAACAATGTAAATCCATACCAGTACTTGCTGTTAACACAGTCTAAGGTTTCACCAGTACCTCACATATTACACAGTAATGGAGCTTGTTTAGGGAAGTTGGCCTATGCACTTAACATTATGTAATCAGTTTCTGTCCTGTTGTTCTCTTCTCCTTCCTCTTCCCCTTCCTATTTGTCCCTCCCCTCATGTCCAGAGGTCTACCTCTTCTTTGCTGCTTTGTCCTCTGTTTTAATAATTTATATATTAATGTCTGCATTTTTAAGTTTCGCAAACATGAGAAATCATTAAAGAAGAACAATTTTCATATATGTTTCGGCCATTTAAGTTTCTTCTTTTGAGAAGTATCTGCTTTGTTCATTTTCTTATCTTGCTTTAGGTCATTATTTATATATATTATACATATTAGTCCTCTCTCAAAAAAGCAACTGTCAAGTATATTCTCCTGTTTAGGATGCAGACCCCTACTTCTTAATCGTATATTTTGTCATGCAAAAATTTTAATTTGAGGGGCTGGGGATATAGCTCAGCAGCAAAATGCCTGCCTGGCAAGGGCAAGGTCGTGAGTTCAATTCCTGAGACCAGAAGAAACAACCAAAAACAAATAAACAAGACAAAACAAAACAAAAATTTTAATTTGATATGGTCCCTTTCGTTGATTGTTTATATTATTTCCTGTGGTTTTACAGTTATATTCATCAAATATTTGCCTATACTCATAGCTTCCTGTGTTTTTTTCTGATGTTGTGTTTGAGCAGTTTCAATGTTTCTAGTTTATGTGGTGGTCTTTGATAAATTCTGATTTTCTTTTAACACAAGATGAGAGGCAGGGATCTAGTTTCAATTTTCAGCATGGAGTTTTCCATCTTCTCACCATCGTTTGCTTAAAAGACTACCATGTCTTTTCTCCAACCTGTATTTCACCTCCTGCGTCAAAAACAGTTGAATATAAGTGTTTAAATTTATTTCTGTGTCTTCTATTATTTTACAATGGCATATATTTTTCTTTTTGTGGTAGTATGTCTTTTATTTGCTTTGCTTGTTTCTTTGTTTATTCATTTTGCTTTGTTTTACCATGGTTTACAGTATAACTGCATAAAGTCTCAGTGATATCTCCAGCACTGCAATTTTTTTATTGCTTTCACTATTCTGAGTTTATTGTGATTCCAAATGACATTTAGCATTATTACTTCTACTTCTGTGAAGAGTATTTTTGTATGTTAACAAGGATTGCATTGAATATATAGTTTAATTTTGGTAGTATGATTTTCTTAGCAATATTAAGGCTGTCAATCCAAGAACAAGGCTGTTTTCTATTTTAAAGACTTTTTTAATTTCTTTCTTCAAAGATTAGCAATTTTCTTTGAATAGTTGTTTCTTAGATATCAGTTTCTGAAGATATTGCAAAAGGAATTGTTTTCCCTATTTGTCAGTGGATTCACTGTTGATGTGTAGAAGTACAAATGATTTTTGTGTATTGATTCTGTATCCTTCCCCATTGCTTAATTTGTTTAACGCATCGTGAAGGATTCTAGGAGAGTTATGTTCTTTGAAAATAATCATAGCACTGCAAAACAGGTTAATTTGACTTCTTCCTGTCTTATTCACATTCCTTTTATTTTTTTCTTTCCTGATTTCTTTCATAAAATTTTGAGTTATTTTTAATAAGTGCTCATAGTAAGCATTCTTTTTGCATCTCAAACTTTACTTCTTGCTTGCTTTCTTTTTTCTTTCTTTATTTTTTTTCTTTCTTTATCTTTTTTCTTTCTCTCTCTTTTTTTCTTCTCTCAGTTTCTCTTCCTTCCTTCCTTCCTTCCTTCCTTTCTTTCTTTCTTTCTTTCTTTCTTTCTTTCTTTCTTTCTTTCTTTCTTTCTTTCTTCCTTTCTTTCTGTATTCTTTAGTTTTTGGGAGACACGTCACACTATGTATTCTAGGCTGGCCTTGTACTTGCAGCAATTTTTCTTCCTCAGCCTTCTAAGTGCTGGAACAAGAAGTGTGTGGCTCTAAGCCCAGCTTCATACCAGATTTCACAGTAATTTGCTCAGTTTATTCTTATTCAGTGTGATGTTCGCTGTGCATTTTTTATATATGACTTTTGTCATTTTGAGATAAGTTACAGCTTACTATTGAGATGACTATGCTGTTTTTATATTTCATTCTATTTATGTAATAAATTACATTTAACAATTTGGAAGTGTTGAGCCATCCTTGCAGACCTGAGAAAATGAGTACAGTCATGATGTATGATACTTTTAATGTGGTTTTGATCTACTATTGAGCACTCTTTGGAGAATTTGCATACTTTTTAAATAAGGATACTACTTGGTCATTTTTGTTGTTGTTGCGCTTCTTTTTTGGTTTGAAGTAATGTTGATACTGGCTTCTTAGAATAACTTGGGAGGGTCTCAATTTCTACTTGATGGGAAAGTTTGACTAGTATTGTCATTAGTTCTGGTAAAATTCAACTGTAAATCCACATAGTCCTGGACTTTTAGTTGGTAAGGTTTTAGCTACTTGTTCAATATTGTTATTATTTTTTTTTTTTTAGATTTTCATGTCCCCTTGCCTTAATGTAAGAAGGTGATATATGTCTGAAAAATTCTTCCTTCCAGATTCTCCAATAGGTTTGCATATAAATTTTGAATATAGTTTCTGATGATCCCTGGATTTTGGTAATGTCTTTTGTAATTTTGACTTCTTATTTTTAGGTTAATTATTGTGAGATTTTTATTATAATTGCCTAAGTATTTATCAATCTTATTTATCTTTTCAAAAATCTCTGATGCATTGATTATATGTATTATTGTTAATTTCAATTTAAGTACTCTCTTCTAGTCATTATTATTTCTTTCCTTTTCTCTTTGGGTTTGAGTTGTTCTCATTTTGGTAGGACCTGAAGATTTATCATGTTCACTATGTTCTTCTAATACAGGCAATCGTAGCTATACACTGTGCTCTTAAAATTAATTTTATTTTGTCCCACAGATTCTTATTTTTATTGTCTTCAACATCATTTTATTTTACGAATTTTAAAATGTGTCCCTGATTTCTTTAGTGATCCATCATTGTTTAGACTTCTATTATTGTATGGTGATATCTGTGTAATGTCTGCCATAGATTTCATTCCATTGCGATCTGATAGGATCCATGATATCAGTTCAATTATCTTATCTACTGGTACTTTCTGTATGTAATAAATTATGATATATTTTGGAGGCATTTCCATGGATGGCTGAAAATGTACTCTTGTGATACTAGTTGGATCTAATGATATCAGTTAAAGCCCCTCAATCTGTAATGTAGTTTAATTGTAATGTTTGTTTATTAATTTTTTATCTTGTTGACTTATTTTTTTTGTGATGGTATGACATTGAAGTCCCACACTATAGATGTTTTTAGTATTTACATATCCTTTTATGTTATGTAGTGTGCTTTATTAAATTGCCTTTTTCAAGTTTGGTGTATAAATATTTATGATTTTATCTGTTCTTGGTAAGTTACTGCCCTTACAAATGTATGTTGGCTTTTCTTTTCTTTTCTGACCAGTTTTCATTTGAAGTCTACCTTGTCAGACATAAGCATAATGAATCCTTCTCACCTTTTGCTTTCATTTGCTAGGAAGTATCATTTTTTCCTCTTTTTTCAATCTGTATATCTTTTCAGATGAGGTGTTTTTCTTACCTACAGCAAATAAGTGGGTCCTATTTTTTTTATCCAATCTCCCTTTTAAGTCTATTTGCATTAAATATTATTAATAAAAGTTGTGTACTAATTTGAGTAATTCCATTCTTTATCTAGTGTTTGATTCTCTCAGTTGTTCATTCACTTATCTTCTTTCCAGTAAGTTTTACTCTTTCAACTTTTCAGAATTTTGCCTTCCTGAGCTATGTGTAGGATTCTCAATTATTTGCTGCAGTGCTGGGTTAGTGAGGATGAAATTCACCAGAATATCTTTCAAGTTCACTAGCAAATTCTTTATTGTTGGGGGAATTTCAAAGGATAATTTTGCAGGATACAGAAGTATGGATTGGCAATTGTTTTCTTCTAGAGCTGAAAAAAAAATCATGCCAATCTTTCTGAACTTTAGAATTTCTATTGGGTAGTTTTATCTTCAAGACTTTGCCTCTCTAATTCATTAGACTTTTCTATTTAGCAGCTTCTAAATGTCTTTCTTCATAGTGACTTTCTTTTATTTTGATTATGATGTGTCATGAAATTACTACTGTCTCACAGTCTGTATCTTGAATTCTAAGTATCTATTTATCATGGAGAACCACCACATTCCCCAGTTTAGAATAACTTTTTTGCTACTATTTCAGTGAAAAGTTGTTTAAGCCTTTAGGTTCTTTTTAAATGCCTTCTAGTCTCATGAGTCTTAAATCATTTCTTTTAGATTTATTGAGAAACCTTTCATAGTCCAGTGTCGTTAACTCTTTTTTTCCCTCTGACCCTCTCTGAATGTTCTGGCATTGAACTTTATCTTCCATTCATGTTAGTTGTTCTTCTGACTGTTCTAACATATAGCCTAGATTTTCAATTGATTTTCATTTTACTTATGGAGTTTTCATCTCCAGATCTTTTTCAGATTTTTGTTTCTTTACTTAAGTGTTCTTGTATACCCAGCATTGTTTTATTTGTGTCTTCCTTGTGTTCTTTATCATTACAGTTACCTCTTTATTCACTTGCTTGTTTCTTGTTTGATCTCACTGATTATCTTATGCACAAATTTTAAAAATTCCTTGTCAGGAGTTTCATCTATTTCTGTATTTGTGGGTTCAGTTTCTGGGGAGTTATGAATTTTTGAAGGCATCATTTTGCCTTTTTTCCTGATTTTAATGGTATTTCTGTATTAAGACTTATACAGCAGTAGGGTAGAATTTGTATATATCTTCCACTGTTCTGTGTTATTTCTTAAGTGTCTTTCTTTTTGTTGTATGTCATTGGGTGTGTCTCCATGTGAGAGCTTCCTCTTAGTTTCCTCAAGGTGCTAGGTTCAGTTCCTAGTACACAATTGTACTAATGTATTTGCTCTTGGAATTACAAAGAGGTCTCTGGAATTACAAGTTTGACTTCCAATATTTGAGAATTATCTCTATCGCATTTTCACTCCTGCAGGTGACAGGGCAATAGAGGCTATGTTTGACCCATGTGGTCCTCCAGAGCAGAAGTAAGGGACCCTAGGAACTTGTAACTATTTTTTAAAATTTTATATAATAATCATTCTATCAGAATTAAGGTAATATCTCATTGTATTTTTATTGCATTTTCAAGGTGATAGTATTGACCTGCTTTTTTTATTGTTGTTTTTTTCTGGTACTGGCAATTGAACTCATAACCTTGCGCTTACTAGGCAGGGGCTGTGCTGCTTAGCTAAATCCCCAGCCCAAGTGATAGTATTGAAAAATTTCCATATACTTGTTCACCTTTGTGGAACAAGAAAAGTATGCCAATTTTTATCAAATTAATTCATCAGAGCAGTAGGAATCCTGAAAATAGAAATTTAGCAAGACCTGAAGTAAGACACACGCAAGTAGAATAGGAAGAAGTTAATTTTCATTAATCAACATGACATAGAACTCAGACTCCACCAAAATACTATTACAACTCAAAAAGAATCAACAATATTGTAAGATAAAAATCAACATACAAATTCAGCAGCATTTCTATATATCAACAGTGAATTATTTGAAGAAATCCCTTTTATAAAAGCTAAAAATAGTCTCCAGAAATAAATTTAATCAGAGGTGAAAGAGATCAACACTGAAAAGCATAAAACGTCAGTGAGAGAAATCGAAGAAGACATAAGAAATGAAAAGACATTAATGATTAGAACTAATATTATTAAAATGTCTATAAACATACAAAGTGATCTATAGGCTTAATGCAATACGTATCAAACTACAAAAGACATTTTCTCAGGAATAGCAACAATAATCCAAAAACTCACATGCAATTACAAACACCATGAAAAGCAAAAGAAGTGTTGAAAGAAGGGAGGAAGCCTTATACAACCTGACTTAGAAACTACAAAGCTGTAACAATCATTATAACATAGTATTAGAATAAAAAGAAAAAATAGATCAATGCACCAGAAAGAAAGACCAGAAATAAACACACACTGTAGCAAATTTTTCAACAAAATAATTGAAAATACATATTGGCAAAAGAATCATCTCTTCAGTAAAATGTGCTTGGAAATTTGGATATACATAAGCTAAAGAGTTACCCTACTCTTACCATGTTCAAAAATTAGTGAAAGTGAATTAAAGTCTTCAGAGTAATCTTTGAAACTTTGAAAGATCAAGAAAAATATGCAATAAATGATAGTGGAGAAATGCTTATGGATGTGACTACAGAAGCATAAGAAATAAAACAAGATAGACAAATGGGATCACATCAAACTAAAATCATGTAGCGCCAGAAAGGAGCAATCATTGGAATAACCTAGAAAATGAGAAGAAATATTTACAATCTATACATCAACAAAAGGTTAATATTAAAAGAAAAAGGAACTGACGTATATAACAAAATACCAAATAATCCAGTTTAAAAGTAGGTGATAGACCTAAACAGACATTTCTCAAAAGAAGAAATTTTGTGTTGTATGACAATGTTTAATTTGTGGTAATTTATTAAGTTTATATTTCTATGTTCACTTTTCATTTATATAGTATAATTCTATAAAGTACACCAAAATAGTCTATGATAAATTTATTTCCCCTACTGCTATGTGTAGGTAACAATGACTTAGTTAACAGAATTTTCAAAAGTCATTCTTGGTAGAGTAAGAAGGTTATGGCTCCATTAAGAAGAAGGTTATGTGATAGAATCAATATAATGATTTGATAATTTATGAAACTTTTGCAGATGCAGTCATGTAGAGCTAGAAATGAGAAAATTATAGATAGACAGAAGATAAATTTGGTTTACCTGTGTGAATTTGAAAATATTCTTAATAAAAAATGACTATAAAAAACTCATTTTTCTAGGGCTTTGTAGTTATGTATTAAAAATTATCACTTGTAGCACATTTCTCGTTAGTATGGAACTTCATTATGAAGTACTTCACTGATAATACATAACACAAAACTTTGAGTACATTTTTAATGATTCAAGTTTATTTTATTTGCATATGATAGATATTCAGTTCCATAAAAATTGCAAACATTACCTTTATTAATATTTAAATATGCTTCTGTAAATGAACTCAGAAGAAAAATCCTACAAATTATAAAAAGTTTAAGAATATGAACCTTATCATTTCTGAATATATATTTTTTAACAGATTAAGAGCCAGTA
Organism: Chinchilla lanigera; assembly: GCF_000276665.1. Taxonomy (NCBI): domain Eukaryota; kingdom Metazoa; phylum Chordata; class Mammalia; order Rodentia; family Chinchillidae; genus Chinchilla; species Chinchilla lanigera. Next base: position 9,748,004 of record NW_004955435.1, on the reverse strand, counting down.
AATGTGGAAGTTGAAGGAGAAGAGAAAAATGCTCACAACAGATTATTTGAACTGTCCTCTTCCCAAATATCCAAAACATTGCCTATCCCACTATTGTCAGTGTAACTTATAAAACCCAAAAACTATGACCTCTGTTCACTAGTCTGAAATAAATACAGTAGGGATTGTGCTGGTGAACTACAAATTTTGTTTTCTTCTTGTGTAATAAGAAATTCAGTCCTGAGCGCACGGGGAGCCTCGGGCAGGGA
>NW_004955435.1:9738042-9746565 GCF_000276665.1 Chinchilla lanigera | reverse complement strand
CCTATTATTATGTTATCCTTCTTTTACTCTTTAAAATAAAAAAAGAAATTCAGTCCTTTTCTTATCTGATTCAGCATTTCGCTCCAGATTTTCTTTTTTATTTTGTCCTAATAATATTCTCAATTTTTGGTGTATCTTATTGGAAGGTAAATTATCCATATTCTTGATGTCATGTTCATTGAGTTCTGCAGAAGGATGTCGGGATGGAATTTTTATTTATTGTTAGGTGCTCTTTTGAACTATTTGTTGTTAACAGATAGAATAATTACCAAATATTGAGTGAAAGTCCTTTTCCTTTAGATCTTTTGTGGAAAAAAGCGTAGTATGACTTGTGTTTTGGATGGGATACATGATTGTCCAGTTTGAATTGAGAAACTTGTAGAGATGTCTGCAGACTACAAGGACAGTGATCTATGCTTAGTGCTTCTAAGTTATTTTCATTTATAGTTAATTTATGTTCAGAAATATCAAGAATTCATTCCTGTTTTGTTTTTTTGTTCACATGGAGGTAGCTGCATAAAATTCTGTTTTGTCATTTTCAGCTGCATTTGACACGGCACATTCATTAATCATTTTCTCATCAAGTCTTTTCCATTCATTTAAAGGGTAAGGGATGGGTTCTGAAATAAACACAAGCTTTTCTTTGGGTTCCTGGGTTTCTTCAACCACAAAAGTCTGCTGAATTATTTGTACATTATTTTCTTGAAATCCTACCGAGAAATATGTTGGGATGCTAGTCTTTGTTTTGGTTCTGTCTTTTTCTGCATCTTTGAAGAAATAGGAGAAAGGGATCCAATATTATATTTTATTCTTTTCATTTTAGGTGTATATTTTTAATGTTCCAGAAAATCAAAAATTAATTTTGATACAGTATCATCAACAACTTGGTACTGGTTGTTCTCTGCAAAGTTTCTGTGCTGCTCATTGAGAAGGTACTTAGTTTAACCTGAGTTTGTTTTTGGATGCCAGGTGGCTTACCTACATCAAATGGATTGCAGGGCTTTGAACAGAATAGTTTATTATAGGGATATGGGCCGGCTGAAGATAAAATGTCCTGCAAAGTTGCCTTATGTCTTCTCCTTTTACAAAAAGGCTTTTTGAGTCTCCCTGTATTTGTCTTCTGTGTTCCAGTATTAACATCACCCCCCATGATAAGGCATTTGATAATACACTATTTGAAGGAGTAAGGTCATCATCCTTGATAGCTTTTTGGACTAACAGTCTTCCTCTGCTTAAACACATTGTGTCTGGAGTCTTAAATGAACTTCCATCATGACTGGGAGGAGGTGAAGTGGTTTCTACAGTATATGTAGATTCTGGACTCGGTACAGGAGAAATTTGACTCAGTGTTTGCGCAAATTTTGCTTCCTTTATATTTGAAATAGGGTAACTGATATCTTTGCTGAGAAATTCTTCAATTCGCCCTCCTAGGTCCTTTGTGTCCTTTTGCAGTTTCTCAGATAGACGACAGAAGGTAAGTCAAGGTAAAATGCTTTTCTCCAGAGTGGCTTATATTTGGATTTTTTGATCTGTTATTACTTTTAAGATATTTCAGACCTGATCTGTACTTTTCATGTTTGACTTGGATTCCACCGTGGAAAGGCCCTTTGCTGTAGGTCCTCAGGGCGCTGCGGTTCCTGGCAGCCACCCCGCACTACATGCTGGGTCCCCGCAGGCCCCGGCCTCAGGGCAGTAGGGACCTGGCTGCTCTGGCCAGGGGACCAGGGGACGGCCCGGTTCGCGGGTCGAGATTCCGGGGTGGGATCCTGTTCCCAGGAGAGTGGAGGACGCGAACCCAGCAGAGCCACTCCCAGTAGTGCTGAAGAATGAGGTGACAGGTTCATTGTGTCCGCACTATCTGACATTCCTGGAGGAAGACAACTTCTAGGAGTGACAAAAGGAAACGCTTGTAATGTGATCGGCCACTTAATTCCGTGCTGCATTCTGACACACCTAAAAATACTGTTGTTGGAAAATGCTAATAATTCAGTTCAGTAGAGGGAATTTTTCCAAGAGCATACTACAAACACGTGGTAGAGACACACACGTGAATGTATGATGAGGTGAGGGGTTTTCTTGTCTTATTTAACAAAAAGAAAGGTAACAAATTGATTTAACTCTGACTACATTCAAGAATGCAGAGTGTTAAGGAATTAAATTTATTTCACAAAGCTAGACAAATTATTGACTTTCTAAAGCATGTTATTTACTCTGACCCTTTTTAACAAACTAATCATACATTTAGAGTTACAGTAGATGACTGAATCTGCACTGATGAATTGGGTTTTTGAAAATGTATATTTATCAGAGTATTATGCTGCATACATGTAATTCCAAACACTGTACTCAGAAGACTGAGGTAGAAGGATCGCAAGTTCAAGATCATTCTGGACAATTTAGTGAGATCTAGTCATAAATAATAAATATAAATAAGTAAATAAATAAGACAGAAGGTATAGGTCAGTATTAAGGTGCCTCTGGTTTCAATCCTTGGTACTGCAAAAGATATAAACAAACTACATTTTTAAATGTATACACATTGCTAATAAATCATCCTACATTTGGTTCTACTATTTGCAATCCAATCATCTAGGTAAGTGTATAGTTCTATTTTGGCCTGTTTGATCCATGTCTCTTCAACCTTGGTTGTCTTGATATTTTTTTATTTCTATGTTTTTTCTTTTTTTATTTCTAAAATGCAGCTTCTAAGTCACCATTTTATGTTGGAGACTTACAAGAAAGTTAGGTATTGGAATCTAAAATTAGGAAACAAAGGCTAGGAGTATCTAAAATGTATATTTGTTTTGTGCTCAGTTCTGCATCATATGTAAAAGTTGCTTCCTCAGTTTTAAAAATATGATAGCTCATGGTGTTTTAAAATTTATTTGATGTATCAGTGTTTCTTGTCTTCCCACAGCTGGTTTCTGCACAAAGTGAATATCTACACACACTCACGTTTGAATTGAGAGACTCTACTTTCAGGGCCATACACACTACTCTGGACATCTCCCCCGAAATTAAATATTTACTGTCCTGTGTGAAGAAATCAGACCCTGCAGGTTATTATATACTATGTGATGTTTTGAGATTTATTTAGGCAGAAGTAACAGAAATGTGGTAAAAAATGACTTGAACTCCAAGAAATGTATTGTTTAGCTAATCAGTTATCTGGATGTGTGTGACTGTAAGGCTACGAGACTCACTCCAAATGCCAGAGAAGACACATCTACTACCACACATCACCTTCTCAGTGGCCTTGCATCACAGCTTGAACTTCAGTTTTAAGACTGAGGTTTTTAAGACTGAGGCTGTCACAGTGTCAGGCATTACACTACATGATTCCAAGACAAACAGCAGAGCATGCAAATGCAAGTCAATTGGAAAAATATGTTCTCCTTATGACACTCTTTAAAAAATTAGAAAACATGTCTCTCCCCAGAATCTCTTCAACAGGAAACCCCTAGTTTCTCTTTTATAGTCAAGTTCAACGGGAATCAGGGAGAGAAAGAGCTGATTTAAAGCAAAAATAAGTAATCACTAAAGCTTGAGATTGTGACCCAAATGAAACAGCTTCTGTTAGCAAGAAATATGGACAAGGCCATCACAAACTAAAGATGTCATTTCTACCTCAGATACTAGTCACACAAGCAAATCAATTCCTTTTTTAGAGAGTTTAAGTGCAAGGAGAAATAGTCAACATAGTAGAAGGGGTAATTTAGAACTGTAAAATGTAGAAATAATAGCAGACAGGGCAGAGTTACAAGTGTCACAGGTTAGTAGATCAAAAAGAAATAGATGTCTGATTCAAAGCAACAATGAAATTACTGGTTTACTCTCTACTTTCTAGGTCATTAGCGTTTCTTATGGGTCACTGCAGCTACTTTTATGTCCTCAGTGGCGATAAATGATTTTCCAGTGTTCTTTGATATCTTGCCCTTTTGACAGAGTGTTGGTTTTCTCTTTGCAGACTTCCATATTTTCTTAAGATAACACAGCACCTGAGTGACATAAAAATATCTGACTCTTGATAATTTAAAGCACTAATGTAAAAATACAGTATGATTTAAGATTCTATATATAACACAGATCATTCACCTAGTGAAGCTTCACTAAATGGTCACTACATCCCTAACATTTTACTTGATTTGATGATGAGATTCAAACATTTGGAGATGTTCCTTCTGTTGTAGAATAAAGTAATAGGCAAAAATAATGCATATGACTAAGTAACAACTCTTCTAGCAAGTACAGTATTGGTAATGATAAATGATAAAAGTTGTGTACTGAGAAGTATCCTAAATATTTTTGTTTATTGTTACTGTCAATTATCAATGCTGTAGGTAACCTATGTTCCATTTTATAGAAGACAAAATAAGGCAATGATGAAATCTATAAATAAACCTGGCAATAGTACTGTTTATGTCTTTCACTGAATTCTAGAATAACAATCCATGCATGACTGCATGGTGAAAGAAAAAACAATATGCAAAAGAAGAAAAGAGGATCTGGAAATTTTATTAAGTAGAGAGTATAGCAAAACTAAAGACCATACACCCGCAGTGGGTTCAGCATTTGAAAAATAAGTGAACTAGCTTATTAGCTTCCATTTTTTCTCCTTGTATGGCTAAGTCTCATGAAAATGAAAACATTTAAGAGAGTAGGTTCCATAGTTACACACAGAGATCATTTAAAGCTTCTTAATGCACGAGGTTTAATTTTATACTGAGATCTATGGGAAGCCAGAAATCAGTTTAAAATAGTGGATAATGTGAATAACCTTTTAAAAAGATCATTCTGACTGCTACTTGGGAAATACTTCCTAAGCATAGTAAACTGGAAAGAAGAAAATCACTTACACATTGTTGTAAGGCTAGCAAAAGATGCTGGTAGGAACTGTAGCGGTAACAGGGAAGAATGAAAGCAAATACATTCGAAATTTATTTTGAAGACTCTCTCAAAAGTACCAATAGATAGATTAGGGGTTAGAAAGGAAATCAGCATGTTTATTTTATGACAGAGAAAACTAGTAGCAATTTTTCTGATCTAAGAACTATGATGAGAAGCAGTTATACTTTTCTTCAGGAGGAGTGGAGTAGTTGTACATAAATTAGATATAGTTGATAATTCTTTTGTATATCTACTAAGCATCAGAGTGAAAATGTCAAATGAACCAAAAGCACTAAACATTTTCTTTGCAAACTAGAGTTAATAACATAATAATTATCTGTTCTATTGACTCTTGCTAATAGCCTGCTTTTTTATTCATTCTTTCATTTACTCATTCAAGCAAATAAATATCATCTGATTTTAGGCTCTGCACAATAGCTTCAGATATTTGTAGCACTTTATTTTCTTGAGCCTAAATTTACCAATTATGTATAGTATACACCTTCACAAAGAAAATACATTAATATATGAAACTTAGCTTTAGTTCTAATTTAGATACTCCTGTCATTGAGGACATATTAGTCTTAATTCTACTGATTCTTATTTTTTATATTCCAGAAGATGGCTTTGCAAAGAACTACCCTTTGTCATATAACTAATTTAAAAATTACAAATGTTCCCATTGTAAAACTTATAAAGCCAGATAGAGATGATGCAAATTAACATTATTTGCCTTATAACTGACTGATTTAACTACTAATCTTTCTCTATATATCAGTCAGAAAACAACGTATATTGGAAATTCAGTTAGGATTATTTTTCCACCTTCTCCTAAATTTTGTCCCACTCTTAGTCTGGGCCAGCATACAGTTCCTTCAAGAACGCTTCCTGAAATCAATTGTGCTTCAGGGATTTTCCAAATGGATTGGAATGAAGATAATTTCATTTGTATGTGAAAACTCAACCTTATTTCACATCATAGGTTTATAAATATACATCATGAAATCATACAGTTTAGGACCTAACTTTTTTGGACTTAAACAGTGTTTAACTTTCACATGCAAAGTTTATATTTGTATAAAATGAGAACACTCATAGTATCCGCTGTTACCACTCACATGTTAACTTAAATTTAGCCAAATTAAAAGACAGGGAGTTACTCTTACAGGGAGTTACTCTGCATATCCTTGCCTCTCTGCCTTTAAAAGGTTTTACCTGACAGAATCATTTCATGGATGTGAATTTGTTCTTATGTGTTCAATGTACCACATATTAACAAGCAGGAGAGGGTAAAAATATATGATTATTGCTCTTGGTATGCTCAATTAAGGTGAAGTGCATTATAAAATATATTCAATAGTCTTCATATATGCATACATGAACATAATAGTGCCAAGACAATACCGTAATGATAGGGCATGGAGTGAAATTGAGGGAAATACGGACTAGGTAGCTGCTGAGAGATAATTAGTAGTGAGTTCAGGGAATAAGGGCTGCTTGACATTTCACTGACAGGTGGTCTGTACGCTGTTTATCCACACGTATTGTCCATTTTAAAATTCTTTTAACGTAGTGGAGCATGGTGACACATTCCTGAAATCCCAGCACTCGTAGTCCCAGTGCAAATTTAAGCCGATCTTTGGCTATAAGGAGTTCAAGGCCAGCCTGAACTATATAGTGAGCCTCTGTATGAAAATAAATGATAAATAAGTATTATGACAATCCATTTAATAAAAGTATGGCTCTTACAGTTATGCAAGACCTCCCATCAGTTGTTCCATAGGGTTTCCCTACCCTTCCCACATATGACCGTATGGAAGGAAACCCACAGTGTGAAATGGCACACATTCACCCGTGTGTATGTGCAGCTTTCCAGGTTGTTCTGCAGGTTAAAGATCCAAGTTGACAGATGCAGTGGAAGAGTAGGAGGAAAACGTACATTTTGTTGATGAAGCTGTGATCTTTATCCCCAACCTCTAGAGTCCTACAAGGAGCTTCTTGGACTTGAACTTAGAGTTTCCCTTACAAAAACACTCTTTCTCAAACATTCGAAATCCTCATTTCTGTTCTTTTAAAATACTTTACTCCTCGGAGGTAATTTCCATCATTATCAATAGTGTCAGTATGTGATTCATCATGCTATTTTATATTCCTCTAGAGCTATTATCATAACCCTCTGTTAACTCACTTTGAGTGTCTCCTATTATCTCAGACATGTGATGCTGAGCCTTTCTTATTTATTTTCACCAGGGTAAGGCAAGGACGAAACATCATACTCACCTTGGGCCTCTGTGGAACATAGATTATAAGAAGCACATTTTTATTGAGCACTTAAAATGTGAGGCACTCTGAAAAGTTTTTATGTTTCAGAGAAAAAATAGAACTTATTGTCACAAATTTTAAAATTTAAAATTTAATTGGAAAGTACAAACACATATACGCTTACATATACACTTAGAGATAAAATCTATAGTTTAATTGTGGCATGTCTGTGCAGGCGAATTAAAGTAGGAACAAAATTAGACAAGGGCCAGGCAGTGGGGAGCAAGCAGATGATATTTTATATAGTGAAATGGAAAGAGTACTAAAATTTCCTTTTACCTGGCATTTGTTTAAAAACTGAAGGAAATAATCAGTAAAGCATATCCTGAAAAGGAGACCAGAAAGAATTTGAAGTACAATAAGATATAGATAGAAATAAGAGCTCTGGTCTTGGGAAGTAAGTTTTGATCAATGTAGGGCTCTGTAGGCCAAGGTGAGTCCTTTAGCTTTAAAACACAGCACTATAGAAAAAGATGTGTGCATTTTGAGCAGAGGAATACCCTTTCTTTACCAGACTCTCTCTGGGTTTCTGTCTGTCATTAGAGGGACAAGGATAAAAGCAAGGTTGCCTGTTAGAGGATTTCTATTGCAGACTATTCTCAAATTATCATTAATCTGGGTATATATATGTGTATATGTATATATATATATATATATGAAGATGTATATATATATATGAATGAATACATGTATATTCATTCATATATATCCATTCATATATATATATCAGCTAGTATTTCAGAAGTCTTTCAGGGAGCAGAAAATATAGAAAAGTTTTTCCTGTAAGAAAGCTCCTGGCTGCCCCTTTCATCCCTGCTCTAACTCTGGCCCTATGTGAAACATCACACATGCTCTCTTTAATTGTGTGTAAAATACCTTTTTCTTTCAATTGTGCTCACTTTTTTAAGGAGGATAAATGTTAACCTTTAATTGTTAAATTTTTATCTTTTAAGCCTTTGTACATTTAATGTAACCATCACTTTATATCATACATGAAAACAATTAATGTGAAATACTGAATTATAGAGTTGAACATGAAAGGAAGTTATCTCCATATGATGTACATTATATGCAGAATTTCCGTTTGAATTAATAGAATTCGTTCACAGGCTTTGTGAAGAAATAATTTCCATGAGCTCTTAGAAGAGCTATCAGAGTATATATATACTTCAATTTTTCCACATGCCTACTGACTTTATTGTTTAATTGGTTAATAAAAGTGCTTAAAATTCATCCAACTGGGGCTGGGAATTTAGCTCAGTGGCACAGCACCTGCCTGGCAAGTGTGAGGTTATGAGTTCGATTCCCAGTACC
>NW_004955435.1:9712934-9737942 GCF_000276665.1 Chinchilla lanigera | reverse complement strand
AAAAACTGATCCAACTATGAGATTTACAGTGTTTCAATATGAATCAGAATCTTCTGATATAAATTATGTGAGACTAATTCTTATATGGCTGACATGATCTTTATTCTTGTGATTTCCTTCTCTAACCTTCCTCTTATTTCACAAAGTCCTTCAATGCTTATTTTAATACTGTTGAATTTTCTTCCTTCTAATATCAACTAATTTCAAGTGGTCAGATATATATGTAAGGCATCTTAGTGTCTATTTTGAAGGCATTCAAAATGAGAGAGGAGCCCTCTTTGAATGAATTTTTAATCACTTACTTTTATGAAAATTTCTGTATAAAAACTTTTGTAATCCAGCTGTGTGTCTAGATATTTTTCTAGAGCAAATGATAACACAATTAGATCAGAAGAAATACTGAGTACAATGACCCAGATGGGATATACATATTTACTGTCCTGGAGATAATTTACTCCTTTGGTGTTGTATTTGAGATATTGTTTGATCGCAATAACCTTTTAATCCTCAAAACACCTTAGGGGAAGTCATTATTTTAATTCATTTAACATACTTTTTGTATTAAACATTAGATATTAGATATTATTGTAAGAGTATTCCATGTACTCATTCATTAAACAATGAATTTTCTGGAGTAGATTATCTCTTTGATCACATTTTACAGATGAAAATCTCCTACATTTTTTCTTTACAGCAGCCAACCACATCGAAAATATACCTCCTCTGCTCTCAACTCTTTGCTGCATTCTAAACTATTGAAAATAGAATTTGAATTCCTCAGTGTGTTCTACAGTATATTATGTAATATAGTCTTTGTCTAATTCTTTTCCTGTTCTTAGACAACTATCTAATCAGATTCTGGCCACATTTGCCCTCCCTTCTGTACCCACACACACCCATCAGAGTCTCCTCCTGCAATTTTTGTGTGTAGTCCTTCCTCTCCTTGTAATACTCTCCCGAGAGGCATTTCTAGGTTTGTTCCTATTGCTCTCCAGCAAATTACAATTGCAGTGTCAAATAAGAGAGAGCCTTAATTTATGTAACCTAAGGAGGCCTTCTAGCAGTTAGTCACTCTATTCCATAATCCTGTGTTATATTCTTCAGCGCTTTAAAACACAACTCTCTTTCACTTAATCATTTGTTTCCATGAGAACTCTAAGCTTATTGAGAGCAGAAATCTTGTTTATTTTATTATGTAAATTTTTTCTGGCTTTGATATCACCTTACAATGCCTTGGTAAGCAAAAATTCAGTGAATAAATATATAGAATAATTTCAATCCATTTTTATAATTTCAGACATATATTTTTGCTCTTTAGCTGAAAACATTTGCATTTGAGCAATTTTTATAAGTTGACACACATTATTTTATGGAAATATAGCAACAAAATCATTTTACATGCAGTAATTATTAAATTGCTGTTACTTCTTTTTTTCTTTTTTTTTTTTTTTTGCCTTTTTGTCCGGTGCCGGGAATCGAACTCACAATGTCACACTTGCCAGGCAGGCGCTGTGCCACTGAACTAAATCCCCAGCTCCTGCTGTTATTTCTATACACATGGTTATGATGAGTTTTAGTTACTTTTAAAACAAAGTAATTGGATATTATGGTAGCTGGGAAAAAACAGTTTTGGAGATTGCTGTGATCTAAATGCTTGCATTTTCTCACAATTCTTAATTGAGATCGTAATAGTCAAGGTGACTATATCAGGAGTTGGAGATAATCTACTATCTTAGATATCTACTATCTAAGTAGATAATGAGGAGGGCGCCTTTATGGCTGGGTTTTTACTTTATAAAATGGATTCAAGAAATTAGAGTGAAAATTGTAGATTACGGTTAGTAGACTATTGTTATCTATAGCAACAGTAGATTACTGTTATCTATAGTCATCCTAGAAATTGATCATTTGTTTCCACATTCTATCTGGCTCTTGAGTACATGACCCTTGTGTTCATTCTTCTCAGTGTAAATACACTTTATCAGCATTTTCCATCATGACTTCCTCCTATGATTCGCCTGCTCTGCTAAGAAAATAGCCTTGAATACTAAATATTCTTGTGAGTGGTGAGACATACGCTCTCAGGCTGTTACCAGTTAGGATTCCTTCCTTTTCCTCCTCAAGTTCTTGCAAAGGTGTGTTTGTGTGGCATGCAAGAGGGGTGCACATCCATAGGCTTTGCTGGAGTAGTTTCCAGAACAAGGAAAGATATAAAGCCACGTGTTACATTATAACACAAAGAAATAAACATATTTCCTTGCGTATCTGTTTTCTCTTGCTTAATTTAGTATCACAAAGTGACAGGATAAAATAGTTTAATCTAACAGCATGGACAGATTATAGATTTGGGGAAATATACAATTTTTAAATCTGTCATGTCTAATAAACCTATATGCTAGAATGACCAGATTATACTTTTTGAAAATACATAATTATTTTCTAAAGTCTATGTAATACCTAGAGCCAAATAAAAGAAGACAAAATAATTAGTGAACAATCCTATATGCTCCCATTCCATTCGCTGAGTCTTGACCAAATTTGGTGATATCACTGTGATCTAGCTGCAGGAGAAACGTGAGGTGAAGCATGTGATGATGAGCCCCCATTGCCTGAATCCGAGTGCTGCATTTTCAGAGGCATTGCTACGAAGTTAACATTAGCCTAATGTATTCTGCAAGGTTTAAAACCTTCAAGTGCAGATTCTAAAATATTTTAAAGTCTCTTACTAGAAAAAAGAGTTTGGTTCATAAAGAAAAGCTTCTGCAATGTTTTCCAGATATAAATTATATTCAGATCCAAATATCTTTTCACTTTAAGTGATAATAATACAGAATATATGGAGAGTGAGGGAAATATACACCTATCAGCAACCACATTTGCAGTTAAAGATAATAAGAAAGTTGCAGTGAAGCAATATTTATAATTGCACAACAGTCATTATAAAGTCAGTTTGGTTTGGATTGTACATATCAAGGTAGTTTATGAATATAATTATTACCACATGAAAGACTACTAAATTGTCACGTCTCCCTACAGTGACATTTATGCTAATAAGATTTATTTCAACCAGGTATATTTGTGATATTTTCATATATTCTGTAACTACAAAGGACACATATTACAAATAAAAACTTGTCAGATTTTCAAACTGGATTAGAAGATTACATTTTTCGGAGATATAACACAATATAAAGTCAATTTTGCAGAACATGGAAGTACAGAATGCGTAATGAATGCAGCCATCTATTATTTAACTTTTGTTTCCTAAAAGGAAATGAAAATGATTCTGTAATTTTATTCTTGAACATTAGATAAGAATCTAAGGATATTTGTAGAAACTATAAATGTTAAAAATAACAGATCAGGGCAGGTGACACAGCTCAGCAGCACAGCGCTTGCCTGACAAGCTCAAGGTCCTTGGTTTGATTCCTTGTACAAAAAAAACCCAAAAACCAAAAAACATATCAATATTCATTTATTAATTGTGACAAATGTATATAGTAAAGTAACACAGTATAAAAGAAATCGAGTGTGTGGCAAGTGAGAACTCTGTATTACCATCAAAAGTTTTCTGGATGTCAAATATTTGGAAAATAAAAGGCTTATTTTTGAAAAGTCATTCAGAATATGATTATAATATTTGTCTTTGTCCCTCCCCAAACCCATACCACCGGAGTCACCTGAGCTTGGGCCTTTAGGCTCCAACACTGCATTGTAAATAAACCTATTTTCTCTTCATATTCACTCTGCTTCAGATATTTTGTTCTAATAATGTGACATGGACAAATACAGAGGTGTTAGCTTCCTTGATGGTTATTTTTCAAAGACAAGCTCCTTGAGAAAGACATTATTGGGACATAAAATTCAGAAATGCCTTAATGAATATTTGAAAAAAATTACATATTCAAAAATATTCCATAGACAAAGGATTTGCAATAATATATTTTCATAACTAACATTTGAAGTCTTTTTTTAACTTATTTTCCATAAGATGATTTTTATTTTTAATTTGCACTCTGTGTATAGAGTCTGTGTGAATGCAAAAATTTTTGTGATTCCACTCTTAGAAATTTCAGCAGAAACTCAGAAGTAGGTCCTGGAGACACAGCTAAATTGGGCTTGCAAAAGAAAGTGAGGATTACAGCCTAACTGTTTAATGTTTAATTTACAAAGATATGGTTACTATCAAAATAATTTTAAAAATACATCATTATTAAGGCAATTGTGACAACCTCAGAGTTTGAAAGGAAAACATGTTTCTCTTTTGATTTTTTTTTCTCTTTTTTATTTTAAAGAGATAAAAATTAACAAAATAACAATGAAGTCAAAAACAAAAGCAACACAAAAACAACAAAAATGATACATGACCTCAAAACAAAATGATATGAATTAACAGTAGTTACTATACTACATATTGTTATCTTCAATGAAGTTGCTCAGTCCACCAGATGTAAGAACGTAAGATTGATCAAACGTTCAAAAACAGAAGCAAGTAATTAAAAAAAAAATTGGAAATGAACAGAGCTTTGCCATACAAGGTGGTAGGAGTTCAATAGTGGTTCTTATACTGCATATTGTTGTCTTCAGATCAGTCATTCTGATCACCAGAAAGAAGCATCCAAAATTGGTCAAGAAAAAAGAAATTTCAAAGCATTAACTGTTCCTTTTAATAAACCATAGACATCAGCAATACATGTATCCCAGCTATCTATCCTTGGATATACATATAAATTTTGTTTTTCATTTTAAGGAGAAAAGAAAGAAAAACCAAAATAACAACTTCAATACTAGATGTTCCTGGGGGCTGGGGATTTAGCTCAGTGGCAAAAGCGCTTGCCTGGCAAGTGCAAGGTCGTGAGTTCAGTTCCCGGTACAGGAGAAAAACCAAAAAAAAAAAAAAAAAATACTAGATGTTCCTCATGGAAAGGTTCTGAAGCTGTGATATTTTATAAACATTCTGATGCATAAAAAAATCTACAGGAAACACATCCCCCATCTCATGTTTTTTCTTAATTTTTGTGACAGGGTCTCCTCCAGCTGGTCAGGAATCTGAAATTGGAATCTTCCTGCCTCAGCCTCCCAAGCTTCTGGAAACACAGACATTCTACCATGCTTGGCTATTTATGCATTATGTAAAAGTTATACTTATGCAATAAATAGCTAAGTTAAAATATAGAATATTATTAGCACCCTATTTCAAAAATCTTTATCCCAAGTTTATCATATTTTTCTAGATGCTTTATTGTTTTAGGATTTGCACTACAAGAAGTGAATGACTGTGTTCGCCAGATGTCCACATATGTATATAAAGTACATGCAGAAGGATATTTGATCAAGATAGAACCATATGTTGAAAAAAGCCTTTTTTTGTCCTCTGTGAAAGAAAAAGAAACTTCTCAGAGGGAAGGAGCAACTGGGATGAGGGAAAGGAGCAAAGAAAGAAAGAAGGAAGGGAAAAAAATATGTATGCATATACAAGAATAGCTGGAATAATTATACTGCTGATTTCTACTGCTCTGTTGAAAGGAACAGTTAATGCTTAAATTTTCTTTTTTTTTAAATTTTTTTTTGTAAAAAGCCTCACATACTACTTTGAAGTGCTAGTTTTGTCATTAATCCACTGACAAAAAACGGGTGGGTCTGTTACTGGGTTATGCATACAATTGATTTTGTTTGTTTTTCTATTTTTCTGGACTACTAGTCTACCGCTGTGCCAATTCCACCCTGTGTAACTCACTGCAGTTTTATAGGTCTTGATATCTGGCACTGGGAATCCAATATAGTCCTTTGTTTCCACGTTTGATAATTTTAGGTTTTATACTCTCATCTCCTAACTACACTTTTCTGTTTCATTCACTGTATTGTTCTCTCTGCGTGTGCCTTTCCTCACTACCAGATTATATAAAAAACGTCTCTGATGGCATCAGGGATAATGATATGGTGCCTGTTGAGATTATGATAGATTGCGGCTTTGCAAATTATATTTCTATAATATGTAATTTATTAATATGCAGTTGTTGACATAAATAATATCTTGGGAGCACAGCGCTTTTCCCAATGCATTGCTGATTAGTTAGAAATATAACAAGACAGTTTCTTAGACAGAACTCAAGACAAGCTCCTCTAAGCACTCTAGGTTTCAACCTTGGTAATTGTCTCTGTCACACCTACGATTCTTAATTTTAAGAAAACTTCTGCTAAGGCATGTAAACCATAAACCCTCAGCCTTCAAATGTGATCACCTTCCATAGCTGGTAAAATTCCCGGTTCCCTGCCATGCCCTAAGTAGTAACTTACCACCTCGGTCTGTCCTCAGCAGAAATTCTACTATGTCTGTCTAAGCAGAATACGCACTGTGCCTTGTGTTTCGTATTTGTAATTTTCCATCCTCCAACCCTCACCTGTTCCTTAGCTACAAATCTTCACCTTTCCATGTTGCACCCAAAATGAAGCCGAGATTCATATTCAGATTTCGTTTTCCCTATGGCAAATGTTCCTGCATGAAATCTGATTTCATGACTTTGCAACTGTAGTTCTGCTTCATATCTCACAGCCATAAACACAAAAAATAACTTCAATAAAAAATATTGAAATGGCAAGTAGGAGCTATAAAATGAAGGCACTAATTAGTTTAATTAGAGCTAATCTATTTAGATCTACAAAAGACAAATAAATTATTTTTAAATAATGTAGAATACAGCATTAATATAAATGTGGAAATTAAAGGGAAGTGATGTATTCAGCTGAGCCTTAAGGACTGATCTAGCTGATAAGGTAGTTTTAGTAACAGACATAATCCTACCAGTGTTAATAATACTTAAGAATTATTGAGTGTATGGTTTGAAGTGCTTTACAAGTTTTAAGTCTTTTAATCCTTACAGGCATTTAGGTGGTAAGGACTATTGTTATCCTCATTTCAGTTCTGATTTTAGATAAAGTTTTGAAAACTAAAACTCAATCAATTAAAACTCAAATAACCATGAAAAAGTAAAGAACTAAAGTTCATAAAACAAGTAGCTTGTGGGAGTGAGTTCTGGGAGTAGGTCAGGAGAAAGAGAACCCACAGCACTAGAAAGCAACATGTTTAGAAGTAATATTCTAATAAACTGTAATTTTTGCTATCAAAATATCCCCAAACCTCTCTTAATTAGCTTACCTGACTTACTATAAGCAAGTCTCCATTAAATAATCAGTCTCTGTATTTGTTGTCCCTCATTTCATTTTATTAAAGTTTATTTTCATGTGGACCTTTTCATGTGGCCCTAGAGATAGTCCTGGCCTCTTTGGTAACAAAAGCAGAATGTCACAGTGTTCTGCATAGTAGTCTTGCATTGTAAAATTAGTTCATGAACCGTCCCTCCACAACGTGAGAGGTGGCATGATTTCAGTCAGGGAGTGGAAGAACCCATTCCCTTAGGGCTCTTCAACAGTATGTCAGGCAAGACCCAAATTTTATCAGATTAACCATAGGTCATATTGAATCTAGACCTTAATGTATGAACAGAGTGGACTAATTTACTCCTCTCAGAACTGTTCAGACAAGTCTATGAAAATCTAAACCTTGAAAAATACACCAGGGAAAAGAAATGACACTAAAATGACATATTTTGTCCACTTTGAGCTATCAGCTTTCTCATGCTCTACTTTTGCAATCAATGCTCCTGTGGAAATAAATGAATGAGACTTTATATTTCCACCATAGCCCTCACCCTTGTATGGACTGGCACTCATCTTTGACTCTAGGCAGGGCTGGAATACATTTTCTTAAAGGCTTACATCCATAATTGATATAGGCTCTAAGGAATCTAAACTTCAATGTTCATGGAAATTTTTCCAGGTGAAGTTACAGAAAAATTTTCATGCAAAGAAAAAGGGGAAAATAGTTTATCTCCAGTGATAGTAGAGGTTTAGGAACATTTGGCAGGCACTGTGCCAATGAGCTATATCCCAGGGTAGGAACATTTGGAAGTGTTAAATTCTTGCTCTTATCCATGTCTACCTAAATTTCCTCCTTCTGTTTTTCAAGGTCTTATTGTTTTGCATGTCCGTGTCTTACTTTAACATTAAAGATGTGAAGTGTGGAACATGTGATTGTCAGTCTAATTCTGTATCTTTAACTCTGATTCATATGAAAATTCTATCTACTATAGGAGATGAGGGTGCCGTTTAAAATTTCCATGGAAAAAATGAAATAAAATTTACACGTAGGTTTTTGTGTCTACATCTGTTAAAATTTTTGGCGATATTCATGATTCACTACCATTCTCGGATATTGAATGACTCTATTAAATGTAAGCTCTATTTCTAATATAACAACTACTAAAGACACCGACTCTAATGGTAACTTGACCTCACCCTATGCTCTATTTCATGCCACCGAGGCTGATTGTTGCTGATTCTAATGATTATTGCACACGATGGAAGCTGTACATGACTTTCCCACAAGTAAAAGGATTCCTGTCATGTCCTTTAATATATAAACATCCAGACTCGAGAATTTTACCTAGAAGATTGGTTTCCTATGTTCACTTTCAGTACTATTTGCTGTATAAAAACAGTCCAATCATAAATCAGATGATGCACGCTCAAATAAGAATAATTTGAATGCTTAGTAAAGCTTGGACAGAAAATAGGAAGAGTACAGAAAATAATGCAATACATGAAGATTAAAAGTATAGAGTCGCAGATCGGGGATATAGCTCAGTGGCATAAACGCTTGCCTGGGAAGTGCAAGGTCCTGAGTTGAATTCTCAGATCAAAAATAAAAAAGAGAGCTGCAAATATTCCAAATCTAGAGATTTTTAAGAATGCTATAAAGAGTGAGATATGAAAGGCTATATTGTTGGATTTCTTGGTCCTAGCCATTTTTTCTGGAGAAAGAGGAAATCACAGTTTTGTTTTAATTTGCCTTTCTGTAATGGTTAGAGGGGCTGGGGATTTAGCTTAGCGGCACAGCGCCTGCCTGGCAAGCACAAGGTCTTGAGTTTGGATCCCGGTACAGGAAAAAAAACAATTAAAAAAAAATGTAATGGTCAGAGATGTTTTACGGATTTATTGGCCATTTGTACTTCTGGATAAAAGTGTCTGTTCACGTCAGCTGCCCATTTTTGCTTGAGTCTTTTATTTTGGTAGGGGGCTAATCTTTGGAGTTCTTTACAAATTGTAGATGTTAGTACTCTCTATTGAATATGTACTATTTTTTTTTCCCTTTCTGTAAGCTGGGAAGAAAGAAGAGAAAAAAATGGTAGAAAACCAATGATCAAATAATATATGTGATGGTATCTTTCTCCTTAATTTCTCTGTTCAGGTCTCTATTGGGTTGTTTAAACTTATCATGCTCAAAGTTAGATATCTGCTCCTCCTTCAGTTCCTCCTAAATCAGAAAAGGCATTCTTCTCAAACCACTACTCAGACAAATGAGCTTGCTGTCCTCCTACCCTTCAGTCCCTCTCACATACCCTTTCAATGAAATGTATCAGCTTACACCATCTGAATGCTTAAAGTCATGCTGATTCTTACCATTTACCACCTCCCCACTACCATGTTAACCTCTGACCCGAACATCCAGGCGTTCTCACTTATGGTTGCAGAGGGAAAAGCCATGGTCCCATTATATGCCTTTTAATACTATTCAATAGTTGTTCTTTGTTGTTATTTCAGAGAAGACCCTTCAGAACAAGTTATAGAAAAAAAGAAAAACATCCAAATCACCGTCATTCTGAATCAGTCTTAGGTGAGCAGGAGTAAATGTTCAACACAATAATAATAAATTCTCTACCAGCAGACACTCCTGTCTGTCATTTTTAACAAGTAGGGCATAAGGAAGCATGACCTTGAACTGAGCATGTTTAGGAGTGTGTCTACTTCTACATGTGGTGGTGAGTTTTTCTATAGGAAGGTGTATAATTGTTTTCTTTGGGAATTTTTATCTGCATCTCTTTTGCTTCCTGCCAGTTATAAAATTTTTCAACTTTTCATCTTTCCTTTGAGGTATTGACTTCCTGTGCACCCATTCCATTCTGTGATACTATCATTCTGGTCACAATTATTGAAATAGCTCTTTTACTGTTATTCCTGATTTTAACATTAAACACTTGTAAATTGGTTTATAATCATGGTGATCCTTTAAAAACATAATATATGGTAGAGTGCTTACCTAGCATGCACAAGGCCCCAGATTTGATCTAATTTCCATGCTTAAAATGCTATAAAAGCATCCTATCACATTTAAAATAATATTAGATCTGAAATCCTTACTAAAACTGTAGGTCTAAATTATGCAAAATCTGATTAGATTTATAATTTTCATTTCTTGTTATCTCAGATCTTCTTCAGCACCTTCTTGCTTCCATTTATGACCACTGCCAAGCAGAGTGCTATTTCAGGATCTTTGGCATTTTTCTACCTGCATTTCTCTACCTAAGATACTTTCCAGCTATTCATGTCACGAAAGTCATTCACATCTCTACTGAAGTACCATGTTCTAGATGCCTTACCCTATTCAATTTATATAAAAATCATATGTGTGTATGTGCAAACACATATAAATATGTGTGTCAATATTTATTATGATTGCATGCAATGATCACAGAATATAAATAGTTATTCTCAAGAATTTAGTATGACTTAATAAGTTAAAAGATATAGTTTAACAAAAAATTTGTTCATTAAAGTATTTTAATATATCTTTTTCTTATACTATATTTTTTAAAATAAAAATAAAGGAGGTTATAGTTTATTTTATGATGGTTTGCTCCAATTTTGATACAGATATTTTACATATGTTCCAGTAACTTTTTCTGTAATAATAATTTACTCCTAGTTTTAAGATGAAACATGAGCCATTTTATTTCTCTGCAACAGTGCTCCTCATAAGTAACTAAAATTCATACTGGATTCCTTACTTTTTTTAAAAATCTGAATCTCCTAGTTTCCATTTGCTGCCTTCAAGGTAAAATATAGTTTTCCTCTTGGTGAGATACATGACAATACTGCACAAGTTAATACCATCGAGTGTCGGAATTTGGAAAGTAACTCTTTGGGGAAAGTGTCCCGATTTTTCGTAATGGTCATTGCATGTGAAAAAATGTTTTGCAACTGTTAAGAAACCAATGAAAGTTTTGTAAAAATATTAATTTGACATAATTTAACATCATTTCTTGTATTTAAGAAATGAAAGAAAAGTCCTTTGGAAAGTTTCAAAGTATTTTATTTTTTTCACGGTTTGAACTGATATATTCCTAGAAAATCATTTAAATATTTGTTTAAATAATTACAGAGTTATTATTGTGTGGTTCCCACTGTATCTCTCCTTGCTTGTTTTCTGTAAGTAAAGTAAAAATAAACTTTCAACCTTAAAATTAGAAAGTTTAGAGCACATTTAGTTTTTTAATAGCTTATATAACTTTAAGAAGTTATATAAAACTGGCTAAAGAAAAAGAATAAACATAATTTAATGTCAACAAAGAATTTTTACGTTAAATCCAGTTCTTTGATGACATTAACTTTATGTTTTTCTTTTCTTTAGCCAGTTTTATGTAACTTCTTAATGTTATACGAGGCTATTAAAAAAATCCCACTGCAGTCATTTCTATCAGGTTCATTTCTTCCTTCGATTGTGCTATTTATGGCAAAATAAATATCAAGTAAGACTGATCCTTTGCCTAGAGGAGGGTGACTCAGCTTATCTATGCAGTGTTCAACTGGTCTTCATGTCTGACACTTTCAACATATTGAGGACTATTTAGCTCTCTCATTCACAATTTCTTTTTTAAGCGTAAAGCAAAGTCAGTTGTATTCATAGATCTCCCCAAGTCTAATTTTATAAGCATTCATTCACAGCATTTGCTTGGATTCATATGAGTGTGAGATCTTTGTCCTCTATACTAGTCCCAAAGAAAATAACAGAAGAGGAAAAAGGTCTACTGAGGGAGAGATTGATCAAGCAAAAATTTCCAATGATAGATAATTAAAATAGAAAAGAACATTCTTATCTATTTTCTCTTAATGATTTTCAAATGAGGAAGCAGATTTGAAAGACTTGCTGAAGGTGTAAAAAATAAGCTTATCTGTGAACAGTTTTTCCACCAACTACTTCCTATTGTTTTCTCTGGCAGATTAAATAGTAATATTTTTCTCAAAATTATATAGTTCGGGTTTAACTTCTTTTCAAACTGTAAAAACACTTCAGAGAAAACTTACAAATTATAATTTATCATGCTTAGAATGTATATAACTAAGTGTATAAGAATCTATCTGTTGTATAATAGCCTACAAATTTTAGAAGTATAACTTATTAAGGTCATTGCACTTGTCAAAAATTGTTTACCAAAGAAAAACAAAATATTATAGGTTTTTGACCAATATTTTAGCAGATTGTGACTTTTAGTCATATTAATAATTTTAGTCATACATTTTTGTTTAGTAGATTGGTTTAAAAGGAACAGAATATTCCAAATATCAATGCAGCAGATGTATATTCTTTTATAATAATATTGTCTATTAAACATCAGATCATCTTCCAAACCAGTCTCCTTAAAGGTAATGATTTTAGATTCATACCTACGGTTATATGTGAAATAACAGAACCATAATTAAAGGATACTCTGGCACATGCATGCATTTCTTTTCAAATTCTTTGAGTTCATGTTTTTAACAATTTAAATCATACTAAATAGACTATTTAGTGCAAATAATCCTCTGTATATAACATAAATTTAACTGTCTTGTTCAAACATTACTTTCCCAAATAAACCTCTTATTAGAAATTATATTTGTTATATTTTACTTATGTGTATGTACTGTCTTCATCATGTAATTTCCATATCTTTTGTCTTCTGTATTATTTTAGGCTGTAACTTGTTTTTTAATATATAAAGATCTGACATACACATATTTTCTTTCTGAATGTGTGATTTATTCCCATCTAGCCAAAGGAGATATCCTTCATGATCAAATTCAATCATTTTTCTATGTTTTGGAATTCTGCCTGAAATACGCTTACTTTTATTTATGAAAACTCTGCCAGAAGATCTGCAAGTGCAACTTCGTAACACTTATATAAGCATATTTTTTCCAATTTAAAATTGAATTTACAGCTAGAAATAGCAGAACAAATGGAAGAAATATCATTATGAATTTATAAGTGCTGTGAATTCCATAGCAGAGGAAAGAAAATGAATGGCAATGATTTGGCGATATTTTTATTTTAAGATCATTCTAGGAGTGGACAGAATATGATTACTAAATGAAACTGTTATAAATCTGGAGTTTATCATTGTAAAAGTTTTTCAGTTAGCATGCAAGAGTTGATACAAAAAAATACCAGAAACTCAGTTTGGACAAACTCTATATACTGAGATGATTTCAGGGTTCTTTAATTTTCCTTTTTTAAGATGATGTGCCGTTTATTGATCCATGGTGTGTAAACTATATATTTAACCATACTTTCTGGTCTGCAAAGCTGAATCTAATTTTTTATTTATTTTTATTTGACATCTGACATAGAAGCCTTGTTAAAGATGTGGAGAAACACTGCAGAAATAAAAGTTCTGTTTCCTGTTATTCTATTAATTTGGAATCCTCTTGGAGCATCCCTGGCTTTCTTCTGCGATAAGCTCCTCTAGTGTTCAAAACCTCTGTAGTGCCTTCCTCCTGAGACACACTGAGAAGTCAGTAACATCGACCAACCAGCTGCTTTGTGCAGGCTCTATCTTCTCATGGTTTTGCACCAAAAGGCGTCTAGTGACAGAAATCACCACAAGCAGCTCTCTACGTTCCATGGTGAGCAGGTTTCTGACAAGTTCACCAAAGTTCTTTCTCCGAATTTTAGTGAGCCATAGCTTTTCTGTCTCTATGGAGATCTCATAAGACTAACACTACATGGTGAAGGTACCACTTCTTTGATGCTTTATCTCATCCTTACAGGAAATAGCTCTTCTTGATCTGTGTTTCCTAGAATGAGGGAACTTAGCAGAGATTCTGGGATATGTACATCAGTGTCTTAGCTACTATTCTCTCATTGCTGGAACAAAATACCTGAAGCCCCAAATTAAGGAAGAAAAGGTTTATTTAGACCACAGTTTGTGGATGTTTCAGTCCATACCAAGGCGGAATGGCACATGGCGGAGGGCAACAGTTCATGGTGGCAGAAAACAGCAAAAGGAACAAGAGCAAAAAAGGAGGAGCAGCAAGAAGCCTCTTTCCCTCCCGTGTATTGTATGCAAACTAGCAGCTCCAGGGCAGGTGTAGCTCTCACATCCATAATCCCAGCATTGGACCATGAATCAATCAAAAATGCTAGAAGCCCATCCCATGACTGCATGAGGCTTTGCGGGGACATCTAGACACAAACTATGGCAGTCAGCTTGTGTGGCTCATTGGGGATTATCCATGAATTGGCTGATGGAAATTTGAACTCAGCAGTAGACTGCAGTTAATCTATCAAATTGTCAGATCAGCTATAACATAACATGGAGAAGGAAATATAAAGATGTAGAAAAGTAGGGCACTTCAACTGCATCTATATCATCCACTCTTGAGTGTAGATGTGGTATACTTGCAACAAATCCAAACAACCACTATTTAACTTTCTTTGTTTTGCTTCAAGCAATTACAATACTAAACACTTTATAACTAAAAGCTGTATAGATGCCTCATTTTATAGTTCTGACAATCAGAAGTCAAAATCAGAACAAATACATTAAAGTGAAGACGTCTATAAGTTCAAGTCTCTTCTGGAGGCTCCATATGGAAATCTGTTTCTTTTCATTTGAAACTTTTAAAGATCACCTGTATTACTGGACTTACAGTTTATTTCTCTATGTGGAAAGCCAGCAGTGTCTCATCCTTTGTCTCAACTGAAGTAGGATTGTGCCATCCATTTGTCTTGTTATTGTGGTTCTTTTTCTTTTCTCTTATAAATGCACATACAATTTCATTGGATCTACTTGGATAATTCAGGATAATCTCCCCATCCCATAATCTTTCATGTAATCACAGCTGCAATGTTCCTTTTGTCACAAAAGGTAATCCATCCATAGAGTCTGTGATTAAGACATAGACAGCTTCAAAGACCACATTCGGTTTACCACAAACCTGCCACTTAGCTTGTAACTATTGACATGGCTAATCCCTCTTTTTTCATACTAATGTACATGAATTGTTACAAGCAATTTGCTTCTACTTGGCAAGGTCAATAACAGACTTCTAAACTGTCATCTCAGGGGTATGCCGACTTTTCTCTGAAATACGAGGTGTGATTGAAAAAGGCAATGAATATTTAAATTAAAAAATTTATTACAGGAAAAGACACATGGCCATTAATCACCCATAAGCATGCCCCCTTGCTCCAAACACACTTATGCATCTTTCTTGCTATTTTCTGAAGCAGTTCTGGAAATTTGTCTTAGTGTTTTCAACTGAGCTAAAATGATGTTTGGCTGCTTTAGTGTCCTGAATCAATACAGTTTGTTTACTCTGCACAATCATTTTACTTTGCAAAAAAGGCAGAAGGCGCAAGGTTCTGGAGTCAGTGAATGAGGTGAATGAGGATGTGCTGTAGTGGTTTTACCAGACTGCCTCTCTGTGGAATGGCACTGGGGAAAAGCAGTGATCGTGTTCATGATCACATCTCATCACAAGAAAGGAGACTTCCAGAACTGTTTGAGAAAGTGGCAAGTGATGGCATCAGTGTTTTAATTACATTTTCAAAATGTAAACATCCATTGTAGATTTTAGATCACTTCTTGAACACTGTAGCTTACAGGGGTCTTGACCAAATTAACATGTTTCAAGACATCTGAGTGGTCCACAGTATTAATGACATTGAAATGTCTTTGGCAGATTGGATGGAGACGATGCAATTATATGATATTAAAACTGGGGCATATGAATGTATATATATGTGTGTGTGTATACATATATATATATATACATATATAAATCACAAAATTTCATTTATTTAATTTATCTGGTCTAGTTTACAACATGTTAAGAAATCCCCTCCAAGGAAAGATCAAGTTGTCAATTTACTCATCTATTATTTATTTATTTAATTATTTTTGAGACAGGGTCTCACTGTGCAGTGCAGGTTGGCCTTAAGCTCACTTTGAAGCTCAGGCTGGCCTTGAACTTCCAGTGATCCTCCTGCCTCAGCCTCCAGAGTGCTGGGATTACAAGTGTGTGCCACCAAGCCAGGCCTAACCATTTATTATGAAAAATGAGCATCATTTGAGGCATGCTTTATCACATTTCACTGTGTCACTCTGAGTCATCTACATAATTATGCAGAAGACTACCGGTTATGAGTGGATACCAGAAGGAAGCGCTCCACAGTACGTGCAGGTTGTGGTATGAACCATTGTAGCACTCAGGTCTTACAAGTCCAGGAATGCTACTCATACTTACAATGTGCAATCCACACAGTTATGCTTCGTCAACCTTTGGCAAACAAAAACACAAAAATTGTCTAAAATAGTGCCAATTTTTTTGAAGAAAATCTGTCCATTCTATTTTTGATATTCAGAATGGGACTTGAGAGTGAAAATCTTTCTATCAAACCTTAACTGACAAAGACACCTTCGCTTCCTTTAATTTTGTGGAGCGTTCGATACAATCAGGAACAAAAGAAAATCCAACAATGGGCTCACCTCTGGAATTAATTGATTTTGCCACACATTGCATTATTTGAACAAACTGGTCTAACTGAAAATGAAAAGGGCAACCTGAAGATTCATACTGAGAGTAGCTGAAAGGGAAACACCTAAAGGAGAACAGGAAAGGATCTGTTTTCAAGTTAGATTCTATCTTTTGTTTTGTTTGCCTTTTTTGTTTGCTTGTTTTTTGTTTTGTTTTTCTTTGTAATACCCAGAGGTACACACATGCGAGGCAAGGGCTGTACCATGGAACTGCATCATTAGATCTTTTACAATACGAGTGCACACTGCTATACCAAGTTTACAAGGCATGTGCTTAATCAGGGTTCATTATTTTCTGCTATCATACGAGCAGTCAGAATTTTTGGTTCGAGGAAAAGAGATGGAAAGTGGAATCCACTTAAAATTATAGAATATATGTTTCCTCTCTACTAAATGTGTGGTCTGTTTCTTTGGTGGTATTCATTCTCACAGTAGAATTATTTCAGTTAGAGGATTCAATAATGATAAACTGCAAAATAAGTCTACCTCTTGGACATTTGGGACTCATTGTGTAGCCAATCTAATGGTAAAAAGCTGGGATAATCTGCTGGAAAAAGGGACTGATTAGAAAAGAGGTAAGTGGAAATGTGTCACTTCTTCCAGTCGAGATAGATACACAACTTGACCCCAAGATGTTCTTGGGGCTCTTTCAAACACAGTGATGCTCGATCATAAAGATAAATGGTAATTAGAAAAAAGTCAAAATAGGATTTTAAAATTTTTGAGGATGAATTAGTGACAACATTAAATAACTGTGACCAGATGAGGTTCTGCCCGAAAGAAGAAAAACAAACAAACAAACAAACAAACAGAATTGGGGATTACAAAGTAAAGCCATAAATGTCAATTAAAGACCTTTCAACAACTACAGAGCTATGCATGCCATGCGTATTTGTATTCTAACCATTAATTACCTTTTCTTCTCTGGTCTTTCAATTTTTCTTTTGTATATAGCAGCAAAATATTTCTATCAGTGAACTCTAAAGATGGCATTCTCCTACACCTGTGGGGCATCATCCTGTCAGGTTCTAGAGGATGGATAGAAATTGATCCTATTTTGTGAATGTCTCCAATGATTTTTTGCACAGGTTTGGCTAGTATAATCATACATACTCCAACACAGCTACACATTTTGAGAGCTCCGCATTCTTTATAGAGGTCGGTAAGTGACTTTTGAGTTTCGGATCATGGCGTGTGTCATTTTCTATATGCTAGGTCTGGAGGTAATAGAATAGTTCAAGGTTTTATACCTTGAAAATATTTTACCTCCAGTTTTTCAAGATATGCTTGCTGAGTATAAAATTCTACCAGGACAGGCCTTTTTTCTTTTTTTTTTTCTTTTCAGTCCTTTGAATAAATCAGCCTAGTTTCTACCCACTTGCGTTTTTTTTTTTCTAATGTGAAATAAGGTGCTGTTCTAATTTTGTTCTTCCATATCTAATCTTTTTTTCTATGTATCTGCTGTAATGATTTTATCTTTACAAATAGTTTTGGACAGTTTCATTTTTGTGTATCTTGGTATGATTTTATCCATATTTCTTGTGCTAAAGGTCCATTTATTTGGAGCTCTGGTGCTATAATTTTAAATAAATTCTGAAATTTTAGATCTTCAAGTATTCATTGTCTACCCCTTTCTACTTTGAGAACTCTGATTATATGAATATAAGTTTCTTGATTTTGGCACAAAGTTAACTGTGACATAGATCATTTGTAAATTCTTTTTTATTTATTTTTTATTTTGGAAAATTTTTACTATTATCTTCATAAAAGTTCATAAATAATATTTTACAATCTGAAATCTGTTATTCATCTCATGTAATGCATTCATCATTTCATCTCACAGTCAGAAATCTAGTAGCCATTTTTTTTTGTTTTATATTTGCTTAAGATACACTTTTAAATCTATTTAGAGAAACAGTGTATAAATTTTACAGAAGTGTATAATGTGAAAATGTACGTTTATCTCTCATGCTTTAATTGATAAATGAATTTCTATTTTATAAAAAGTGAGATCCCACTTGAATAACTTGTGAAATCCAAGATTTGGTGTCCATGTAACATTGTTTAAGGACAACAGTTAATTTGTCATTAAAAGCGGTAATTATGTTTTATTTTGTGGTTTTTTTTGGCGGGGGTGTTGGTTTTCCTCTGGTACCGGGAACCGAACTCATGACCTTGCGCTTGCCAGGCAGGCACTTTGCCGCTGAGCTAAATCCCCAGCCCCGGTAATTATGTTTTAAGAGAATTGTAGAGTGATGATGGTAAAGTAGATGTAAAGTAAGCACTTGAAGGGAAGTTAACTTGACAACGAGTGACATACATACTGTTTTACTCTGAGTATTATCCAGAAATTAATTAGTTTTTTTAATTGCCAATAAAACGATAGAATGCAACACAATTACGGCATAAAATAGAAATTAGTTATAGGAATGGAAAATGAGTCATTGAGCCTTAAGAACATATCAATGACATAAAATTGAAATAATTTACAGTCATCAGGAAGCTTAAATGTGCAACTGAAAAGATTAACTAGATCAATAAAATTAATAGGTATTTAGCATCGTAATTATGTTTTGCTGTTCTACAGTAATACCTCAGGTTATGAATCCTTCTGTTCACTTCATTTTTGTTCACTTCAGGAACAGAAACATTTGGCAAAATTTTGCTTCAGTTTGCAAACTCTTCATCAGGAGGCAAATACAACCACAGAATCTTCCCCACACAAACAAGAATGTGACCATATTCCACACTCTGCCACCTGTTCATGGCTTCCTCTGGTGGAGATCCCGGTGGCAGACAGACCAGTGCACACTTTCTGGGAAGCGCCTTTGCGTGCCTCTTAGCAACACAGTAATGTACAGTACTACTTAATCCAGGGTAGCTCCAAAGAAAGTGCAAAGCAAGGGTGGTGGTGAAGACCACAGGTAGAGCGATAATGAACATGCTAAGCACTTGCAAAGCCGCAATGAAGGTAACCAGAATGTGCAGAGCGGTAATGAATGCGACAGGTAAGTGCAGGCCAAGAATGATAAGAAAGTTAAAGAAAATAACTACCGAATCAAAGAAGGAATTCATAGAAAATCAAGAGAATGGTATCTGTGTGACAATGTAGCTTCAAAGCACAAGATGTTGAAGCCAACAATCTTGATTATGTTGAAGGACAAAAATGCCGTGAAAAGACTTGATGTGTCAAAAGTACTGACGGTGCTAAACAAACAGAGGACACGAGTGCTGGAAAAGCAGGAGAAACTTTTGTTAGCGTGGTTTCATGGGAAACAGCTGGCAGGAGATAGCGCTAGTGAAGCTATGATCTGTGAAATAGCCAGGAAACTGCACGGTGATTTACTGCAAAGAAACCCCTGTACAAGTGCAACGGGTGACAAATTGAAAGGCAATAAAGGATGGTTTGATAAATTTCACAAGAGAACTGGCATTCACAGTGTGATGATGGGTGAGGTTTTCAGTTCTGATAAGGACACTGCATAAACCTACAAGAAAGAGTCTGAGAAATGTATGAAGGCAGAAAGATGCATCTCTCAACAAGTGTTCAACTGCGATGAGGATGCCAAACATGACCTACATTATGAAGAGGGAGAAGGCACTGTTGGGCACAACTCCCCATGAATGGAGAGCGACCCTTCGGCCATGTTGTAATACAAGCTCTCATCTAAAGATTAACCTGCTACTGGCATACCATTGCCAAACCCCTTGTGCATGAAGGAACAAAATGTGAGCAAGGCCAGGCTGCCTGTCATGTGGACAACCATTGCAGAAGCTTGAGTCACAAGCCAATTGTTCGTGGAACGGCTGCAGGAGGTGATCACATGCACTGTAAAGTAATATCTTTTTGACAACCAACTGCCTGCAAGGTGCCTGGTGACGGGCAATGCCCCAGTACACCGTGCAGCCTAGTGCATGATCTGGATGCTGAATATGACTTCATAAAAGTCAAATTTCTGCCAACCAAAGTGACAATTCTTCTGCAGCTCATGGTCCAGCAAGTGATCGGCAACTTCAAGAAGATGTAGGCACGAAAGCTTTTCACCAGGTGTTTTTGTGTCATTGAAAGAATTCAAGAAGGACACATTTCAATGTCTTCCACTGCAGTAACCTAATTGACAAAGCCTGGAAACATGTCAAGTACCAGACCTTAAACTCAACAGGCAGGAGCCTGTGGCCTGAATGTGTCACTGAACATGAATTCCAAGGGTCTGATGCACAGCTTCTGGAAGAGATTGTGTTCATGGGCAAAAGTATGAGTCTGGGAGTTCATAGTGCAGGCACAGAGAGGGTTGTTGAAGTCTGTTACGAGGAGCTGACAAAGAAAGAACTTTCTGACCTCCAGAGCAAGTAACAGAAGATGCTTGTTTAGGAGCATCCACTGAAAAAGAGAAAAACAAGGAGGTAGTAATGTGATAAAATCCACCTTGAAAATAAAAGGAATACGTTCCAGGACTTCTTTGAGAAACACCACCCCAACATAACCGTTAAATCTGATAAACGATACTGTGATCTCTCATTTCCGGAGGGTTTTCCAGTGAGGGAAAAAACAATTGACATTGGACAGATCTTCCATCAAAATGGATCCTGCAGCTATGAGAAAAAGAAGAAAGAAAAAACTTGAGGGGGATCTCCCCAGTGACCTTCCGGAACGGTACTCTCCCCCCACAATAACCTCCCTCCCCACCTTCCTGTCTTCCACACCGGGAGGCACCTCGAGCAAAGTTAGTGCTCTCTCTCCTCATACAGTACTGCATAGCACTTCGTTTCATTTGGGGGGATTAAAAAAAATACATAAGGTTCGGAATGGACTGTCCTTATTTACAGTGGATCTCATGAGGAAATTTAGTTCAGTTAATGACTAACTCCGTCATGACCAGAGTCATGGAGCAAATTAAATTTGTGAACTGAGATACCACTGTACATTTTATTGTGATAACACTTTAATTAGGTTATGGGCGTAATTAAGGTATGCCAGCATATGCAACAGATATCCTTACTTCTAATAGCTGATGACTG
Source organism: Chinchilla lanigera (assembly GCF_000276665.1). Lineage (NCBI taxonomy): Eukaryota > Metazoa > Chordata > Mammalia > Rodentia > Chinchillidae > Chinchilla > Chinchilla lanigera. The sequence goes on along the minus strand of NW_004955435.1, from coordinate 9,716,226 downwards.
ATTTCACAGTCAATCATATTTTTGGCAAATTGCCACAAGCTCATTGTGTTTAAACCAAAGCCATTCGAAGGGCAACTGGGTGACCCTTTTCATTGATAGCTGTTCTTGTTATTAATTTCGAATTTTACTTTGCAACTCAAACTGCTTGGCAGAAAATTGTTAATTTATTACTGAATTAATAAAACAATTATTATTGTGATATTTTTGTGAATAATGACAAAAAAAGACTGTTCATACCTAGTTGAACATACATCAAAAATATTCACTTCCATAAATATAGGTGTCTATAATGTTATAAATACCTCAGGACCCATGACAAAGAGAATGATAAAACTAAATTCATGACCTGTTAAACCATCTTCAAAGATAAAGTTTTATTGTAAAACAGCACTGTTATTTTACTCCTGATCAATTGCAAGTCACTGGATTATTTTAAGCTTCAATCACAGACACTGTACAGCCTGTAAAACAGGGAATACTGAGGCTGGGGATTTAGCTCAGTGACACAGCACCTGCCCGGTAAGCTCAAGGTCGTGAGTTTGATTCCTGGTACCAGAAAAACAAAAACAAAACAAAACAAAAAAACCCACAAAAAACAAAAAAAGAAACGAAAAACAAAACAACCTGTAATATTTTCTGTTTAACTCTTTACAGAAAAATTTTGTTGAGTCATGCTCCATTGCATTCCTGGCCAAATGATTTAGATTATTTAGAGGAGCTCAAGCAGCTTAATATTTACTTCTTTTATTTCATTTGCTCAACCAATTCTTGATATGCCTTTGATAGTTTTGGTTTCATAATTTATAATTGAGTAGGCTGATGTCCAGGGCTTTATTTTTACTTATATCTATGAAAATCATTGCCATTGTGGACCAGACCATATCAATTAAAGCAGAGAAGTAATAAATCTACTAAGTAAGCAGAAACAGATAAACTACTTGGTGAGTAATTTCTGTTTTTCCTTTCTCATGAGAACTAAAAAAATAAAAAATTCAATAACACAGCACTGGAATACTTCTATAGTATTGGCAATATGCATTAAAAAATTAGATTCTTTTCTTTCCTATAGCTACCTTCCTTCTCTTTTCATTAGTTTGATAGAAAATATAATGAAAATTAAACTATTTCTTTCATTCACTTTACAATAGAAGCCTGAGAACTGTATGTTTTTCTTTGGATGCACATTGCTCAGGCTGTTAACTTTGTGAATTCTCAAATACTTACAGAACTAATATTTGCTTTCATGTTAAACGTTCACTGTGTATCAATTTTCCTCTACCCCCATATCACTTTCCTTCCATATGGAAGAAAGGCACACAGGCCAAATCTATCATATTGCAAGATTAAAAAAAAATTAAATGTGGTAAATCAATAACCGCTTCTTAGACTATCAACTGTGGAGGAATCAAAGGAAATTATCTGATTTCTTCTAATTCATGAGCATGGGGAAGTCAAACGCCCCTGCAGAAAGCGACTCATCAAGAGTGCTTTAAATGCATGTTTCCGGTGTACAATGTTCTCTCCTGTTCCGGTGACGCTGCTGTAAATACAGAACCAAGTCACTGTGGACGCGGCGGCTTGAGCCCTGCTTGGACAGGGAACGGTGCTTTCTAAGGTCACTTGCTGGCCTTTTTTTTTAATAAACCCAGAATTTTTAGTTAAAAAAAAAGAAAAAAATAATAATGCACTTCCACGGTTAAAAAGCAAAGCATAACATATTGTGGTAAGAATGTACTCTTGGATTCTTGGGAGACCTATATGCATATAGGGATATTCATAAAATTTATAAAAATATGTAGATAATATACATTTTTGTAAGAAATCAATTGTTTGGAGTGGTAAGACTATTGTAAGAAAAAATTAAATCATCTAGACCTGCTTTTAGTACTTCTCGTGGAAGATTTTTTTTAAAAAAAATGTATACAGAATAGTATTCAAATGTGACAAATAATAAAAGAGAGAATTTGGAAAAATATTCACATGCAAAAGTAAACACTTCAAAAGTAATTCCTGAGTGGCACGCTGTCATTGCTTTTGACTTAAGTGTCTCAAATTGTTTGGAATTTTGAGACCACTACACATCAAACACTTAAAATGGTAAAAAAGATACTTTAGACTACATGGGTGGACGAAAAACATAGCTTTAGTATATAATTTTAACTCACTGTCTTTTCCAACTGTCTCCTTAGGAAAAGTAAATGTCAGTATATTGATAGAACTACAATTGTATGTGAGAAACAGCAAGTTTTTATGAGTTATTCATGTGAGAGAGTAGGTACCTTTGAATCCCTTGGCAGCATGTTAGAACAAATGGCTATGCGAAGACTGTTACCTTTCTTTACTTGAAACCAGGAACATCCAAGTATTACTGGATTATTGTAGAAGCTTAAGGAACACATATGTTGAATGTGGTCATTAGAGAAGGAAACACATTCTCTTGGGTTTGAAATATTTATTAAAGAGGATCCTGTGAGTTATACTCTGTCAAAGCTACTAGACTCTACAGACAAATAAAATATACTATAAGCTTCCAGAGAGGGAAAATAAGCATTAAAAAAGGAAAAGAAAGAGAAACATTAAATCCACCAGCAATACTGTAATGTAGAACATTGTGAAATACCAGCTCCATACTATTGTGAATAAAAGAAAGAAAAATTGAAAGCAAACTGAGAAGAAGCTTGCACTCAATATAAACTGCCTGTGTCTTTTCAAAGGAGCAAAGGAGGACATTTTAGTGCAGTATCTGACAAGGTGAATGAGAAACTCAGCATATTTTCTGTGAAAAACAGGGTAAATATGAATAAATTATTAAAAATATATATCAGAACTATGTTATTGACAAAGACACAACAGTGCAAGAGGTGTTTGTCTAGGAACTCTACTGAACCATGGATTTAAGAAAAAGAAACAAACATGAGATTGTGATGTTCTTGTGGCTACTTTCTTCTCCTCATTTCAGTCTCAAGTAATGGAACAATTTCTGCCAAAGAAGAAACATCAGCCATGAAAAACAAGAAACACATCAGTAAGTGGAACACATGTTGAAGATATGAAAACAACATAAACGTCATGACAGTGTCAGTGAACTTTATGATCTCAAAGCAATTGATTGAAAAATGATTAGAGATCCTAAGCCAGAACTTGTGATCATTTTTGAGGTATCAGTGGACCAAGACACTAGATCCAGAAAACAAGATATTTCAATGAGGTCATGCTGAAATATGACCTGTCCTCCAGTTGGGCTGGAGGACTGTGCATTTTCAATAAAAACTACCAAGTGTTACTGCTGGCT
>NW_004955435.1:9682750-9712298 GCF_000276665.1 Chinchilla lanigera | reverse complement strand
TGACATGCAAAGTACATCCAACATAAAATATTCTAGCATTGAATTCAGCAAACACAGTTTTCAGAACAGTTATAAGTAAAGTATTTTCAAAAAATTAATGCAATTCATCTTTAAAGAATTAAAGTAAGAGATAATGACAACTCAACATATACAGAGTAACTACAAAAGTTAAATATTAAAGGAAACAAAATTTCTGGAGTTGAAAAATATGAAATGTCAAGCACAGGATCGCTAGAGGTTATCAATGGCAGATTTGAAATGGCGGAAGAGAAAAACCATGGTACAGTACTTCAAATGGGGAGATAAAACCTCAAACATGTAGAGGTAAAAAAGAAAAGAAAACTTAAACAGTGTTTCAGAAATGTGTGGTAAAAAAAAATCCACTTTTAAAAACTGGACAAAAGATTTGAAGAGGGAGACCACTGGGGAAGGCATTTCTTCTTTTTTAAATTTTTTATCAGTAGGGGTTTGCCCTACATAACGTTCACCTCCCTTGTGGGAGTCGGTACATATATACAGAGAACACTGCAATCCTTTTCATTCCATGCCCCTCCCACAGCTCCTTTGTCACTCCATCTCTTGCTCACCCCTTCCCTGTTGCAAAAGATTTATCTCCTCATTTTTATCTATCTTTTATTTTCCTCTTTGTTTATAATTTTGGCTTTTTATATAAAAGAAAACATGAAATAAGATTGTGTGTCGCTTTACTTCAGTTAATGTGATCTCAAGGTGCATTCATTTTCCTACAAAGCACTTAAGTTTATCCTTTACTGCAGAGTAGTAGAAGCTCATAGAAAATGTTCTGTGTCAATAATCAATAAGAAAATACAGATGTAAACTACAACGAGCTCGCTAACATGCTGTAGCTGCAATGCTGAAGCACATAATGCCTCTTCTCATTATATATTCTGAAAGTGACAAACAACTTTGAGGATGATGTGATGTGAGCACACACGCAGGCATTTCTCTAGAAAAATATTAGGTAGTATATTAATAATAGGAAACAGCTTGATGTGTGTTTCAAAAGGTAAACATAAATGTACCACACAAATTTGTCATATCTTTTTGGTGCATTTACATGAGAAAAATGAAAGCAGATTTTCACATAGCGTTGTTGTATGTCAATAATCATTAGTGCAGCACTTGTGGTATCCCCAAAGTGAAATTGGACAAATGACTGCCAGTTAATATAGTTATAAACAAAATCTGCCATATCTAATTGTGGAATATTATTCACTTATTAAAAAGAACAAACCAGCTGGGCATGGTGGTACACACTTGTAATCCCTCCCAGAATTTGAGAGGCTGAGGGAAGGGGATCGCTGTGAGTTTGAGGTTAACCTGGGTCAGCCTGTACTACAAAGTGAGACCTTGTCTCAAAAAATAATTAAAAATTCTAAGAAAGAACAAATTATGTATATGTTGTACTATATGAGAGAAGCTCAACATTTTTATAAGTAGAAGAAGCTACTACTTATAGTTCCATTTCTATAAAATATCTAGAAAATGTCAATCTCTATAGTAAGAAAAATAATAGTGGTTGCTTCTGGTTGTGGATCATGCCACAAATTGAATATTGATGATAAATGAATATTTTTGGATTATGAAGTATTGTATAACTGGATTATGGAGACAATTTCATAAATATGTTTATTAAAATGACTGATCTTTTAAGTTAGTAGTGGATGTTATGGTATGTAAATTATACCTCAATAAAAATAAGTCTATTAAATGAAACATATGAAGAATAAGAAAGATAATTCAGACATGCAAGTATCCAGAACTTTCATGTAAACTCTTTAAGAAAAGTTTACACATGTCCATCATACTAAAAGGGGAAAACTGGAAAGAAATATGTCTAGAATCAGGAATAAGGCAAATGTGTCTATGTTCACTAGTTCTGCTTACTAAAATTCTTGAAAATTTAGTTAGATCAATCTGGGAAGAGAAAGAAATAAAAAGCATGCGAAGAGAAAAGGAAAAAAGACAAACTATATTTTTAGATGATATATTCCCTCCAGAAAAGCTCCACTAGAAGACAACTGGAACTAATAAATAATTCAGCAAACTTTAAGGATACAAAATCAACACACAAAAATCAATAGTGATTCTGTACAGCAACAAGGAACATACCAAGAAAGAAATCAGGGAAACAATCACGATCTCAGTAGCTCCAAAAGAAATTAAGAAGAATCAACCTAATCAAGAAGCAAAAGACCTTGAAAATGAAAATGATACTGCTCAAAAGAAGGAGATAGAAGAGGACATCAGGTAATGGGATTGTATGCCCTGTTCCTGAATAGGCAGAATCAATAATGTCAAAGTGGCTATATGACCAAAAATGCTATATAACTTTAATTAAATTCCAATCAATATTACCAACAGCATTCTTCAAAGAACTGGAAAAAAAAACTTACATGTTTATGAAACCAGAAGAGACTCAGAGTGCCCAAAGAAATGTTGAGCAAAAAGAGCAAAATGGGAGGGATTAGAACTCCACATTTCAAGTTATTATTACAAAGTTACTGGAATAAAAACAGCACGCTTCTGGATCAAAAATAGACATGTAGACCAGGGGAAGAGGCAATATAGAACTATTCAAACAGAATTTTATACTACAGTTATTAACTTTGTTTTCTTCGATGGATAGTAAGATGATGTCTATCTTTGAAATTCCATGCACTTTCAGTATTATCATAATTTTATTGAATTTTGTTTCCCTTGCTTATTGGAACTGCTGTTTGACTGAAAAATAGAATAACCGATTCTAGATATTGCTATTTTTCAAAGGCAACATCATAACCCCACTACTAGATTAAATCTGGTGTTTAAAAAGTTTAAATGTATAAAAATTCACAGATAGGAATTGAATATAAGCACAGTTTGTTTGTAATAAAACATTTCATAAACCCCTGGTTGGCTGAATATGGTTAAACATGTAGAACTGAAATTGTTAGGTTAACCAGAGGAATCACTAATCCATAAAGCAGTTTGAACACCCATCATCCATGCTTCTTTTTGTCTCCAAAGTGTAATCTAATCGTTCCACCTGTATCAGGACGAGAAAAGCTGCAATGTGGATGGTGCTGGTTGATCTCAACTGGAAAATTTGGCCCAGGTATAGTTTTTATTTACTTACTTGCTTTTCTTTTTCATTTTACAAATGATAAGAAAGTATTCAGTTGGAGGTAAGAACACCTATTTTGAAACTTGAAGAAAGCCAGACCCTAGGAGAAATGGGGTTGAGCCACAGACTATTGTTCCTTCAACCACTGATTACTTTTCTCAGAAAGTGAATGCTATGAAGGAATTAAATGGTTAAAATTAGCCACTACTGTCAGCGCAACACTAATAACAGGATATGTAAAGATTCCCAAGTCACGAAAGAAGTAATAATTTACAAGGTTTTAGAAAAATCTTAACAAAGTTGTTTTGTTCAAAATTTAGAAAAGTATGACACTAAATTAAATTCGTTTTTTTAGCCCTAAAGACATAGAATACATTTTTAAAGCAAAAAAGAGATAAATATCTGATACAAATAAAATGTGAAATATTCTAATCTGACGCTTTTATTTATTTGTTTATTTTTTGAGATAGGCTCTTGCTAGGTAGTTCAAGCTTGCGTTAAACTCAATATGTAGCCCAGACTGGCTTTGAACTCTCTGTGGTCCTCCTGCATCAACCTCCCAAGTGCTTGGATTTTAGATGTGTGCCCCTGTGCTCAGCTGATTCTTTCAATAAATGAATAAACAGGTTCAGAAACAGTCCAAGAACTCAAATTAGAAATGCAAAGTAGCCCAAATATAATAGGATTACTTTGAATATTATAATAATAAATTTAAAAGTGATGGATATTTTGCAAAGCATAAATAATTACATTTGACTCAAAACAAGTTTCTATCTTTAAATTGGCTAATTAGTTTGGAAAACCAAATTTGAAAATTAGTTATTTAAAAAGAGCATTTGGATCATATGTCCCCAAATTGAGTTCCAAATATGTGGTGAACAAATAATTCAACATCATTTCAATGATTCACAAAATAAAAAATATGCAGGTCTCCATTCAATATTAGCAAATAATTTTAATAGAACCACTGGTAATAACAGTAAACAAAGTATATTTTGCTTATAAATTTAAAAATATTTTAATAATTCCCAAGTAATTTACAAAACGTTATATTTATTATTTATTAAGATTGGCTTCTGTTGTAACTTATAAGCAACAAATATGTTTGTTCTTAATTAAATCCTGTAGGACATGTGGTTCATCTATTGACACAAGGAAAACCACTGAAATATTCATTCACGATTTTTTCTACATAAAAACTGTTGAACACTACACATTGGCCATTGGATATGACTAACTGCTCTTATTTATTTTATGTTATGAGTCTATGCCTGTGCATGTCTTATTCTTTCCATGGTACAGTGGATCAGCTGTGAAACGTAATCTCACTCATAACACGAATGTCCTTATCAGAAGACAAAGTAGGCTCTTGCCAATTTAATTATATGTTGAATTCTTAAGATCTTAACATCTGCCATTGCATATATATTTATTGTTTAAATGAGAAATACCTCTTTTGCTACTTAAAAAAGGAGATATTCTGGAATTCTATCATTTTATATAATAATTTTATAGTAGAATTCTTTAAAGGTTTTATTTATGAGTAGATATTTTTAGCCCATCATGCTTGTATTCTCTGTACAGAATTGGTACATGTACACACACATCTTAGAATGCTTTTTTTCCATTTGCTTTCCTCATTCCTCCCAACCATTTTGGACCTCTCCCCTTTTTGTACATGTTTGTAGATCATGATGCTTGTATTCAAGAAATGCAAACTAAAATAACACTGAGATTTCATCTCACCCCAGAAAGAATAGCTATCATCAAGAAATCAACCAAAAATAAATGCTGGAGGGGCTGTGGCGGGGGGGAAGGAACCCTTCTCCACTGCTGGTGGGAGTGTAGACTGGTGAAACCACTGTGGAAATCAGTCTGGAGATTCCTCAGTAAATATGATTGCTTTTGCTATTCTGTGTCTCTTCTGGTTCCAAATGTATTTTAGGAATGTTTTCTCTAGGGCTATGAGGTATTCTACTGTCCTAAGAAAGCTGCAATAGAAGAAAATTACTCTATAATAGAAGTTATTCTGAAATTAACTGAATAAAGTAAATTTTATCACATTTGCAGCCCTTTATTTTAGAACATGTGAAATCTTCCATGTGACTTGCAAAATATTTCATGCCACTTAACTTGTGCAATTTATAATGGATATCAGTACAACAAACCACCAGGAAAATATTCTGAGATAAAGGAATGCTTTCTTCTCACAAATAATTACAATATATTATCTGAAAAGGCCACAAGAAAATAAGATTTTTGGAAATTAGAATGAAATGTTCTTACAATTCCTTGCACACAAGGAGCAGGTTGGTTTTTCACAGATTTCTTGCAATGTTATTATATAGCCAGATGACCATTTTGTTCTGAAAACACTTTTCTATGACTGTCTTCAGCTCCATTTTAATGCCTTAGTGGGTCTTTCTACCTCCTTTTTTTTTTTTTTTTTCGTACCGGGAATCGAACTCACGACCTTGTGCTTGCCAGGCAGGTGCTATGCCACTGAGCTAAATCCCCAGCTCCCTCTACCTTCTTCTTTACTGGGCTCAAATTCAGCGTGTTTCAAAATCTTCTCTATTAGTCATCTGATGTAGAAAGATCATTTCTCTGAGCCTTGCTTTCTTAATATACAAAATCAATAAATTTTTCTTGTTGATCTCTCATCCTTCTTATCCTTCTCTTAACCCTCAGGTGACAGGAAGTTCTGTTTTGATTTTAGTCTCCCCAAAGGCAAGTTCCATAGGATAGTCTTCTTTAAAAGACAGTGAAGTTCATCCATCACATGCAAATTTTCAAATTGATCCTTTTCTTTGTCACTATTTCTTCACAGAAAAGATTATATTCTTAACATCAGTTTCCTTCTCTAGTCAATTCTCATTTTTATGTTAATAAAATCTCATTAATTTAGTCCTGAATTCGGGGCATAACTTTCTAGTAATGCTTATTCCTAAACTCTGTCTTCGAATCATCTTTCTCAGTAATCTGCTGGAATGGCTGCAGTCAGATGCATTCAATGACTCCCACCACCATCTTCCTCAACTGTTAATATAGTAGCATCCACACACTCAAGGTTCTACACCTATCTTCAGCCTCACATTATTTCTTATCTGAAAACTCCATACATGTAACTTTTTGTCCTATTACTTGCTGCATATTGCCTATAATTCCTGAGTTTAGTTTGGGCTTTGCTTATCTCTGGATGTTCCAGGTGTGTTGTATACTTTTCTTTCTTTTTTCTTTCTTTTTCCTCAAAGGACGTCTTTTGTTAATGGGCTATTAAAAGTCAAAACTGAGTGGAACCTAAAGCCAACTTACTAATTATTTTAAAACAAACACAAACATTTGAGTAACAAATGTCTGAATGAGAGCATGGCCATGTATATGATGGTGATCGTGGACCTGTGATAGATAGCCAGCCTCATAGCAAGGGGAAGTACTGAAACTCTGACTTCTTTTGTTACACCATAGTACCTCATGGCTTTAATGCTGTCATTATTTAATTCTTTGAATCATTGTGTTCGTATATTTACATTTTTCTAATAGATTATCAACATCTTAATTTTAGAGAATGCATCTCATTTTTACCTCTATTGCTTTTTAAATAGAAAAATATGTATGAAAAAATATTCAGGTTATAGTATCATGACCAATGATTTCAGTTAACTGAAATATTCACGGCATCATGAATGGTACATATATATCTACATCTGTAACTATGTCTACATAGCTGTATCTATACTTGTATCTATACTTATATCTATCTGCAAATAGCCATCTTTTAAAATTAATAGCATAGTATAGCACATTTTTGTTCAAAAACATACTAAAACACTTTGAAATACACTGCTAAAATCATGTGCACCTAACATACACATAAACAAAACAAATACACATGAACACACACATAAATAAAAAAATAATAGTTCCACAGGCATTTCTAGTCAGAAAAATTCTATTACATATTACCTTTTTTCATTAACATTCATATAAATGCTAGTATCTTTCTTTATTAACATCCACATAAAACATCTATATGTATCATTTCTCTTTCTATTATCTCACATACTAAATTGTTTTTAAAAATTATAGCTTTCTTTTCAGCAATCTAAGATAAGCTAGTAACATAAATGAAATAAATTAGCATATATACTAAACTATTTTTAAGCAACAAAATATGAAATTTTGGAAGCATATGAACTTCTCCATTTCATACTTTTATCTCTTCTATTTTGCTCTGTATTTGTATGTTCATATATCTTTTGTGTTTCTCATATAAGGCAAACCATGCAGTATTTGATTTTGTGTTGTCTGCCTTAGTTTACTTAAGATTGCTTTCTCAAGTTGGGTCCATTTACTTATGAATGCCCCAATTGTGTTTCCTGATGGCAGCATAGAATTGTGTATAAATACCACATTTCCCTTGTCTTTTTGTGTCTTAATGGATATACATAGTTTGTTGCAGTTTAGTAAGACTCTTTTTGGTTTGTGTCTTCTACTATGAATAACTACTTCAAAGATAATAATACACAGTGTAACCATTATTATTATTCACTTATTTTGTTCTGAAATGTTGTTGTATTTTTTTCTTAATTTCAAAATATAAAAGATAAGCTTCTTCATTTTTCACTGAACTGGCAATAGAAATAGTTTTTGGTACAAAAAAAAAAGAAGAATTTTTTTAAATGAAGTGGACTACATAAATCCTCAATTTAATTTTCCATTAACTGGGATTTCATAATAAAACCATAAATTACTTTCAACATAGAACTACTTGTATTTTTATGTCTTTTAAAAATATATATTCTGGGCATCATTCACTTATCCAGTGGAAATTTTTAAAGCCAAGAAAAAATGAGATATTTGATAAAAAATCTTGAAGAATTGAGGAGGTTTTAAACAATGTAAACTCAATATTCAACATGAATAAAGCTGGAGCAAATAATTATTTTATTAAAACAAATATGTGAGTGTGTGTGTTGTGTGTGTGTACTAACAAGTGAAAATTATCCTATATTTTATTGTTTCTTTGCAATTTACTTTTTACATATGAATTAAATAGGAAAGTAGAAATTGGCTCTGGATTATGTAAAAACCATATCGACATATTCAGATAAGTGAAAAAGTTACCTTAACAGTGATAAATAAAATCACTTAAATCTGTTATTTTTCATCATATGAAAACATATTAAGATAATTAGCTGAAATTTCCTTGTAAAGAAAATACTTTATCATGGTGAAGACTTACTCAGTGTCACAAATTAATCCAAACCATTTATTCTTTCATATAAACTCTAGACTTTTAATTCAGGCATTTATAAGACAAGTGAAACCTAATCATTTAAGTTATCTGCTATCTGCTATGTTGTCTCATTTGTAAACAGGGTAGAATATGGAAGTCAAAGTCTCATACCAAGTTCCAAGTGAAATAGGCTGACTCTGTATGGACGGGGGTTCTACCACATATCAGAAACCACTTTTCTCTCTGAATCCAGAATGTGTTGTTTTGCTTACTCAGACACTCTGATTAAATCACATTCCTATAGTTTTATATGTTATCAATGCCACTACAGAACACCACAGTTTATAAAGAATGCAGAGTTATAAAATACAGCAAAACACAACTTAATTCATGACTTCAATTTAGAGTGAATTAGGTACTTTCTACATGACTCATATAATTCATGTGATGGAACAAATATCTTGCTTCTATAAAAATCATAAAGTTTGTAAGTACACGTTTTTAAAGTTCCATTCTGAGAACAATAATTTTAATACAAATTTTAATACACAGTACACTCAATAAACAAAAAGATAAATAGGAAATACACACAATGTGTCAGATGTAGCATTTAGATGCAGCAGACATAACATAGTTTTCCCTATGGTATGGCATGGCAAGAAATAAAATCTTAAGTTCACCAGCAGTTAAACTACTATGTGTTTAGTGCGTGGTGATAGACATGGGTCTAGTTTTAGTCTTTGTCATGTAGAAAGCCAGTTTTTCCAGCATCATTTATAGAAGAAGCTTTTCACAGTGAGCATGTTTAGCTCCATTGTCAAAGATAAGGTGACTGAGTGTATTTGGAGTTGTGTCTGTACCTTCTAATGTATTTCACTGATCCTCAGGCCTGTTTTTGCCCAGTACCATGATGTTTATATCACAGTAGATTTGTAGCATAATTTCGAATCAGTGATTATGATGCCCCCTCTCTTCCTTTTGTTACCCAGAATTGCCTTTGTTATTCTAGATTTCTTCTGTGCCAAGTGAATTTTAAGGAAGATTTCCCTAGTTCTGTGAGTTACACTAATGGAATTTTGATTGGGACTGCATTAAATATGTATAACAATTTTGCGAGAATGGCCATTTTCACTATGTTCGTTCTTCCTTTTCAAGAGCAGGAGATATCTTTCCATATTCTGATATTCTCTTTGTTCGCTTTTTACAGAGTACTGTAATTTTCAGTGTATAAATCTTTCACTTCCTTTGTTAGACTGATTGCTAGGGTATGGTTTCATTAATCTATCTCTATGAAAGTTTGATATTTGTGTACAGGAATGCTATTAATTTTTGAGTGTTGGTTTTGCATTCAGCTGCACTACTGAATTTGTTTATTAAATCTTCAAGTCTTTTGGTGGGGTTTTAGGGGTCTGTTATGTAGAGCATCATGTGATCCACAAATAGTGATAATTTAACTGCTCCTTTCTTATCCTTCTTCTTTTTCTTTCCTTGTTTTTTCTAATTGTTCTGATTAATGTTTCCAGAACTAAATTGAAAAAGATTGGTGATAGTGGATATCGTTGCCTTATTCTTGATTTTAGAGTGGAAGCTTTCAGTTTTTGAGTATATATTATGACGTTGGCTGTTTCGTTGTCAAAGATGGCTTTTATCCAATTGAGATAAAGACCACCCCTTCCAATTTCTGTAGGGTGTTTAAAGTGAATGAGTGGGGCTGGGGATTTAGCTCAGTGGCAAAAGCACCTGCCTGGCAAGCGCAAGGTCATGAGTTCGGTTCCCGATACCGGAGAAAAGCCAAAAAAAACAAAAACAAAAAATAAATAAATAAATAAATAAAGTGAATGAGTGTTGGATTTGGTCAAGTGCTTTTTTTGCATCTATTGAGATGATCATGTGATTTTTGTCTTTGGCTTTGTTAATATGGTGTACTATATTTATTAATGTGCATATGTTGAACCATCCTTGCATCACTGGGATGGATTGCTCCTGGTCATGGTATATAATATTCTTGATTATTTGCTTCATTCTTTTTGACAGTATCTTATTGAGGATTTTTGCATCTATGTTCATTAGGGAGAATGAAATGTAGTTCTCTTTTTAGCTGAGTCATTCTCTGGTTTTGGTATCAGGGTAATACTTGCTTTCAGGAATGATTTTGGAACTATTGCTTCTTTTTCAATTTCTTTCATGTATTTTAGGAGCAGTGGTATTATTTTTTCTCTAAATTTCTTGTAGAATTCAATAGTGCATTGTTCAGGACTGGGGTTTGTCTTTGTTGGTAAGTTTTTAATTGCATTTCTAATTTCATTGGCTGATATTGGTTATAAATATTAGAAACAGTAAATCTCCTGGAAGAGAAAATAGGTAGGAAACTTGAAGACAAAGATAGAGGCAGAGATGTTATGAGCAATACCCAAATCACATGGGAAATACTACAAAGAATCAATAATTAGGTTCTCATTTTATTAAAAACTTTTGCACAGCAAAAGAGTGAAAGACAAGTCATACAGTGGGAAAAATTATACCCTGTTATTCCTCAGAGGAAGGATTTATATCTAGAACACATAAAGAATTGAAAACATTAACCCTCCCCAAATTCAAGGACCTAATCCAAAAATTAGCATCTGAGATAAATACGCATTTCTAAGATGAAGAAACACAAATGACAACTAATCATATGAAAAAATGTTCAACATCATTGATAATTCTAGAGATGCAAACTAAAACAAAACAGATTTCATCTCACTGCAGAAAGTATGGTTATCATCAAAACATCAACCAGTAACAAATGCTGGTGGGGCAATGTGGAAAAAAGAACTCTTCTCCACTGATGGTGGGAGTGTAGACTGGTGCAACCCCTGTAGAAATCAGTATGAAAATTACTCAAAAACTTAAGATTAGAAGTCCCATTTGGCCAAGTTATTCGGTCCTCTTATGTATATTTTCCCGGAAAAATTAAAAGGATCATACCACAGTGTTATAAGTGCATGCATGTTTATAGCAGTACAATTTGTAATAGTTAAATCTTGGAAACAGCCCAATTCCCATCATCTGAGGAATGGATAAAAAAGATGCGATGTTTTTATACAATGCAGTACTAATCAGCCATAAAGAATGATAAACTTGAGGCTTTATAGGAAGATGGATGCAACTTGAGATGACACTTATAAGTGAAATAAATCAGACTGACATGTATAAACATCATATTGTCTCCTTGTATGAGAAACCAAGAGAGTAAATGAGGACCAAAATATACAATAGATATTTTGAAGTTAGAAGAAATTATTCAAAAAGAAAGAGGAACTTGAGTGGATAGAAGAAGAAAGGAGAGGAAGGGAAAACAATACAAGATAACTATACTACTAGTTTCTCTTAATTCCTTGAAATGTTTATGCTCATATCATTTGTAGAATTTTTATAGTCATATCTTGTACTCTGAGTAACTACTTTGAACATAACAATAAATACATTAACTATTGTTATTCTCCCACTTTATAATGAATTTTTTTATCAGAATGAAAAAAAAAAAAAAAAAACACTACTACTTGTAAAATGCCACACAGTGCTGTCCTGATGGGGTGAGGCTGGAGAGAAGGTCATTATACAAGATAGAGAAGCTCCTAGAGCATTTCATATGTAGAAAAGGGTGGCTCTTAGAGAAAAGAAAGCAGGGGAAATTATGTATGTATGTATATACAGGATAGCTAACATAGTTGTACTACTGACTACTATCGCTTTACTGAAAGGAACAGTTAATGATTACTTATTTGATAGATCTTGCATGTGTCTATTTGTTTTCCTGGGAAACCACTTTGAAGATATCAATATGTAATACAACAACCACTGTTAATTTCCTACCACTTTGTCTGTAACTCTGTATAGCTTGTATTGTTCTTATGCTATTTTGTAAATGGATGTTTCTTTGTTCATATGTTTTCCTTCTTTTATTTTTAAAATAAATTAAAAAAAAAAAAGAAAAGGGTGCCTCTTGTTCTGTGAAGACACACTGCAAAGCAAGCAAGTAATCTTGGTAAAGTGAAGCCAGTTGAATTTCATCTTCAATCTCTACCCTCGTTCACAATGTATACAAAGCACAACAAAACTTTAGGATTTCTTTTTTGAGTTGGGGGATAGTATTAGGGATTGAACCCAGAGCCTTCATGCTAAGCTACATCCCCAGCCATTTTTTATAATTTGTTTTGGGATAAGTTCTTGCTAAAATTGCTAAGTTGCCCATGGTGGGTTCAAAATTTAACCCTCCTTACTTCCACTCCCAGAGTGCTAGGATACAGAGCTGTGCCACCACTATCTGTTTGGGATTCTGGATTAGCGACTGAAACCTAGTTTTGGTTTGGTGATAGTGTTAACCATTGTTGTGATGGTGTTCACTAGCATATCAGCAGATAGAATGTGATAACTTGCTTTGCATCTTGAAGGGAACAGCACGGAAGGGAATGCCGGGGTGAGGAAGGTGTAACTGGTAGCTGACATTTAGTTTGATGAGTCCCTTTGCTGTATTTAGGTCCTGTGGATGAGACAGAGGTTTCTTAATAGCCTAGGTGCAGGGCAATTTTGATATAAGCAAAACTGCCCCTTTTCCTCTTTAATTCCTCCCTAGGCCAGTAACTTCCTGATAATTTATTTTCTTCCCTTTGAATTTATGGTTTGCAAATTACTTTTCTTGGGAAAATTATTCTCAAGATTATTTAACAAGAAAATGCAGTAATTTGAATGGAGATCAGCTAGTGCTCCGTTCTATTGCTTAAGTGCAACCCTACTTCTAGTATTGCTGGGTCCCCACTAGACGAGGGCTTCCCTCTACAACCCTCAAGGTTCTCTTCACTTATTCCACCAGGTAGCCCTCTCTCTCACTTCTCTTTGACTCTGCTTTTCCCGTGGGAGGAGATTTAAAAATATATATTTGAACTAAAGAGATTAATGATGTCTCCTCCTATGCATAATTCTAGCAGAATTTTCTAGTATTTTACCCAAAATGAAACGCCATGAGGGAAATATCATAACCTTTAAATCACATAAAAAGAGAATTTGTCCTTAATCCTCTCCTATGGAACTTACATAAAATTATTAGGGTCTGTGATTGACCAAATTACTTACTGCGTAAGTCTGAATTTATTTATCTCCAATTGCTCATTTCTATTACTGTTAATGATCACATTTAATGATTTCACTTTTAATGATTTTAGAACCCATCTTAAGCATCTTACACAGTAGATTTTCACTATGCTCATACTAATAACTGGGCACACACTGGCTCAGTGTTGAATTTAAGATCACCCAGCAAATGACAAGGAAAATGGACCAAATGATTTGGTAAAGTTTTTTTTCAACCACATTTATCTTTGTGTCAACTGTAACTTTCAGATAGTTAAAATGCAATACTGATATCAAAATTTATATTCATTACAATACTGAAATGTGGGCTACACATTAATACAAAACTCAGCAATTCAGATAATGTTTTAAAGTTAATGCTACAGGGCTGGGGATTTAGCTCAGCGGCAAAAGCGCCTGCCTGGCAAGCGCAAGGTCGTGAGTTCGGTTCCCGGTACCGGAGAAAAACCAAAAAAAAAAAAAAAAAATAAATAAATAAATAAAGTTAATGCTACATGGGCTTTATAATGGAGAAATTTCAGTTACTAATAAGCTTTAGTTGGATTGAGATATGCTTTTTAGGGCCTCACGCTTGCCAGGCAGGCACTCTATGCTGCTGAGTGACATCCCCTGCCCACATACTGTTATCTTCTAAGTAGTTCAGATTACCAGATATAGGCAAGCAACTTTGATCAAACGATGAAGCAGTAACTCTTCCTTTCAATAAAATTGCACCTTGTTCAAAGTGATTAAGTGACTAAGTATGCAGATGAGAAAGTATTCTATTTTCATGGTCTTTAACAGGCTGTTACATTACAGATGTCATAGTTTCTCAACGCACATCCCTTTGTTACCTGTCATGAATCATCTCACATTACTATTCTTCCATGACAGTGGTAGATTAGACAGATTATATGAGTATATGTTTCTAACAGTGGTCCAATAATTCTGATATAATTACACATATTTGGGGTCTGTCATATGAAGTGAGTTAATTTAACAATTGTTAATGAATTTTATTAAACTTCATAATTTATGGTTTAATTATGTCCTTTCACAAAAGTAATTTCTACAGAGAAAGTTTAGAGGTAAAATCATTTACTTTCAATGAAATAGAATGACTTTACAGGTTAATGTACTTCTATTCCAAATGTAAACTCTACCATTTTAGTCAATTAACTTTTTGTCCTTTGTTCAAAATCCAGAAATGATAAGAAGTTACTTTGCTACTTTATACAGCCTGAGACTTTTCTAAGTCTCTATACTAATTACTATATAGAGAATTTTAGATTTATTACACTCTAACAGCCTTGAAGGGGCAACATTGTGTACAGTGTAAGTGGAAATTTCCTTAATGAATTTTATCTGATGGTCAAGACCTCTTTAAAGTAATAGAAGTAAAGTCTTAGTGTCCACCTAATACAAATAACTGTCCTTAAAAAAGGAATTTTGGTTAATGTTCTTTCAGAAATACAGCAAGGTTAAAAGTTTATTGTAAGCGAAAAAATAGAACTGGAATGTGAGTTTGCAACTGTAATGGGAATTTATCACAAGTCAAATCGAGACTTTAACTTTTCTTAGCTGTTCCAACTAGTGCTTAATTGGTTTATTCCCAATACAATTTACTGTAAATTTCACAGACATTAATTACTGGACATTACTGCTCTACTTCTATAAGAAAATAGTTGCAAACTTGCATAGGCACCAACACTTCTGGTTATGACACTCTTGGATAAAAAACCATGTCTCAGACATTGCTCTAAATCTATTATCCAAACTTTTCTCCTGTGACCTCAACAAACTGAAATATCAGGGTAAAAATGTCATTTCATTCACTAAAATTTAACAGTATTTATCTTGATAAGTTATTTGGCATATGGAGTATAGATCTTTAGTATCAATGATATAGCGAGTACCGTACACACTTGCTAATAATCCAAGTCTTCTGCTGATGAGAAAATAGAAGCATACTTTAAAGATACACCATAGACTTTAAATATAAATAAAAACAAAAAGAACTACTCAGATCTTTTAATTTTTCTTTGTAACTCACAAGTAAAAAGGAGAAATCTTCTTTTTAAGAATTCCAGTAGGAAAATATTGTCCTTTTGCGGTCTTATAAACAATATATTTTTAGTTTATTTTAATGAAAACATTGCTACTCACTGATAAGTTAGTGAGACTAGAACAACTTTATTGAACTGAACAACTGTTGTGTAGTGAAAAAGAGTGAGCATTTATACAGCAGAACACTAAGCAGATGTTCCTGGAGATTTCAGTCCATGTTAGTACAACAGAAATATAAACATTTAAGGCTATGATATGCAGAATATAATTATCAGCTATTTTAATAATCTGAAATGGAATATTACTCTTAAGGTCCTCTTAATTTCTAAGCTATATTAATTATGTCCTTAATTTAAAATGTCTTAAAGTATTAATTTTTTGAAATATTTTTGTATATAACCACATTAATAATAAGTTCTGAGTAGATTGCAAAATATAATCTTAAATACCTAGATTTTTGATATACAATTTACCCAAATGATTTTAGGCACAATCTTATTAAAAGGGAGAGGAGGGGAAGTTCACACAAAAAGAACTGAGATGTGTTATTTACATGTGCTGACTCCCCCACAATGATATTAAATATTATAAACTGCAAATATATACTAGGAAAAGTGGCCTATGCCCATGAACAGAGGAATGGATGGCAAAAATGTATTATTTATACACAACAGAGTGTTTCTCTCCCATAAAGGATAAACTTGATTCATTTGTAGAAAAATAGATACATCTGAGACCAAAGAATTAAGTGAAATGAAACCAACACATAAGTTTAAGCACTGAATGTATTTTCTATGTCAGAATACCAAAACATAAGTAAAGAGAAAACATAATGGTAATAAGAAAAAGACACACTGATCAGCTGGAGCAAGATGACCAAGAGATTAAGGGAGGAATGGAGGAGGGGAGGATAAGGAGATGGAAAAAGAATTTAGATATGTTATGTATATCTGGAAGCTCCTCATGATTAATGCAATTGTAATGCACTGCAAACATGTACTAATAGAAGTAAAAAATTTTAGAGTAAAAGAATATATAAATGAAAAAGTAAAATAAATTGTAAAATACTACCATGGACTGTAGAACTTTAAACAGATTTTATTTAAAATAAAGATTCAATAAATTACAACTCTGTTTCCGTGGTGTATATACAAATATTGTGTTCCTTTCATAAGTTTACAATGAAGAACATAATATGTGCAAATAACTTGCATGTAAGTATGTAATAATTTAGAAGTTATGAGCTAAGTGAAATTCAAATAAACTTAGTTCACAGTGATAGGGCAAGAGAGAGTCCTTTTTTCTTTTCCATAACTTCACTTTTAAAAGAAGTCACATAAATTCACTTAAACTGTAGAAGAACTCGCTGTTCTCTCCCTCCCCTGTAGTTAGTTTTAAAAACCAATAAAGAAAATAGAGAGCCGGGGATTTAGCTCAGTGGCACAAGCACCTGCCTGGCAAGCGCAAGGTCCTGAGTTTGATTCCTGGTACCAAAAAAACAAAAAGAAAGAAAGAAAATAGAGCTACAAAATAGGAACTAACAAAAAGAACAAGCTGGGGAGAAGGCTAAACGTTAAACCACAATATCCACCTTAGGTCTGCCTGACCAGCACATGACCAGTCACTTCTGGGAAATGTAAACCTTGTGACAATTCTTTGACATTCTTGTTAAATTTCTCAAAATTAGCTAATGGGGTTATACAGTTACTATGGAAACCTTAAAAGGTATTTAAACCGGAGGCAGACCCCAGATCAGGGCAGACATCTTCTCTGGTGCCTTGTCTGAGACTGTCCTCTGACTGCCTCCACTGCCTCTTGAGTGCAGCTTTGTTTATTCTTGCATTTTTGTTCTCTTATGAGCGCCTGTCGCATTGAGTCTCACCATAACAAGAGAATTTATGGGACATTGTAAAGTGGGACACATATAGAAGTTTGAAAGAAGAGAGGATACTTATTTAAAGAAACTGCTGAAATAACATGTACTCAAACAATACATCCTTCTCCACTCATATGTATAATTTTTATCTTTCTATAAATCTTTTAAAATTGTAGGTAGAGGTAAGGCTGTAATTTGTCATTATTATACGGGAAATTGTAAAGAATTTTTTAATAGGTAAGGAATAATTCAAGTAAAAATTGATAGTAGACAACAGCATGTATTTAACATACTAGAACAAAAAAAGAATTATTTTTCATTTTGAATGCTGATAAATATCAGGAAATCAATATGCTAGAACTCTCAGAATGACAAGAAAATATTGATTAGTCCAACATTAGTCTAAACAATAAAATCAAGAAAAATAATCAAATTTGGAAATGTTGAGAACTGGAGTGATTACAGTAAATAGAAAAAGTATTATAAAAATAGAACTATTTCAATGAATACAATTATATGACAGCAATTAAATATAAAACATTAAAGGAAAACATAATTATTTGGTGGCCTAAATGACTAAAAATTGAGTATGATACAAACAAAATTTCATTTTAGCTTCAGGGACATATTTACAACAGTAATGTGAGTGACTACTACATATCCAATGAAGATGACAGCAAAGAGGAATGTGTCCTGTGGCCAAAGTACATTTTCATAGAACTTAACTAAAAGTTGAGAAATAGCTACATGAAACTGTGTTGGAGTTATTTTCAGTATATATTATTTAGTGTAAAACACCACAAAATATTAAAGAACAATTTTCATATGTTGCCCTTTTTTTTTATTTTGTAAGATGGATTTGGAGGGCATCACATTTATTGAAATAGTAGTCCAGCCACTGGAAATGAAATTAATAAGTGGTATGAAAAATTTTAATTTAAAAAATCAGCCTCATAGAAATAGGGAGCAAATAGGTGTTTATCAGGACCTAAGAAGGTGAAGAAAAGAATGATATCAAACACTACAAAGTTTCAATTGGATTTGTGGATTAAGTTTTATTGTTATTGTATTGCATGGTGACAACAATTTATAAATTCTATTGTATATTTTTCTTAATTGCTAAAAGCATTGATCTTTTAACATTCTCACCACAAAATAAAAGTTGATGTAAATATTTATTAGCTTGAATAACTATACAAGGTACACAAAAATCAAGATATAATTTTGTATTCGATACATGCCCATAATTGTCATTCATCCATCAAAATAAATTAATAAAGACAATATAATGATAACAAATAATGATACAGCACAGTATTACATATAAGGGACATTGGAGGGTTGGACTAAAAGAGCAAAGAAGAGAATCAAAAGATAACTCTAAAAGTACAAGTCTTGTGCAATTTTGACTTTAAAAATATGTTAATCTGTACTTAGAAAATTAAGGAAAATCAGTAAGAATGGAGAAGAGAAAAATTACAAACTAAAACACTTAAACCTAAACCTAAATATGTCTTAAATAAGTACTCTGCACTACAAGAAAAGAAAGAAGAAAGGAAAAGAAAGAAAGGAAGTATGAGAGTGAAAGAAAGGAGAAAAAATAGAAAGGGGAGCAGAGAGGAAGGAAAGAAATAAAAGGAGGGAAGGGAGAACCTTTGTATACTACTCTGTGTATGTACATTTGCAGATCAGTGTATCTATGTGTGCAAAATGAGCCATTTCGTAGCCCTGTCCAAAGAAGACACAAAGTAATAAACAGCTTCATCAGGTGTGAACATATTTAATACCTGAATCTGGATCTCTATTAAACAGGGATTCCTGAAGACATATCTTATTAAGGGGATGGAACAGATTAGGTGTGAGAAGAACCTGGAACATCTTTATTAAAGAAAATAAAGGTAAAGATGAGTCACAGAAATGGAGCTGCAAACTTTACTTACTTATTTAGAATAAGGTATACTAAATAGATATGAAACTGTAATAACCATTTTATAGTACACACACACACACACACACAAGCTCCTGGCATAACTATGATGGCATTTTACAGGAGAATGCCAAGAGTAAAGCTGTAAATATGGAGAGGTCTGAAACTGTATGGATATAGATGATATAGATATAGATATAATTTTATACCTAACCATAAAGAAAAGATGATATGCTTGGAGGTTTGAAGAAGTACAAAGTTATTGCAGTGTCCCCTTAGACCACTCTATGGTTAAAAGAAATAGTAAAATATTAAAAAATGTGTGAAATATCTTGACCTGATGATTAAAATTAGCACTATATTTGCCTAATGATAAGCATTCACTTTCACATTGATATTTTGAGAAGACAAAATCAACTGAATGGTACTAGTTTCCAGTAAAGAATGCACAATTTTAACTGTGAGGAAACATCTGACAAACTGAAAATAAGAACCACTTTATTCATAAAATAAATGGAAAAATTCCATAAAAATTACATTAAAATTTCAATGTCAAAATGACAAAAGAAGATGTGAAAATGTTCTAAATTAAATCAACTGAAAGATATATTAGCTAATTATATGTAACCTTAAGTTACATTCTGTACTTAAGAGGTGGAAATGCTATACAGGGCGTCATTAAATCAATGATTAAATTTGAAGTGTGGGTGGTTAATTTGATAAGAGGAACTGTATGAAATATAAGGTTAAGAACCTCATAATTGTATATTGGTTATCTAAGATATTATTTGATGTGTGGAGAAGTACTTATGTGTTAAGGATCAGGATATATTCAAATTTCATCAAATATATTAAAAATATTGCAAATGTGAACAGAGAGAGAGGAAGGGAGGGAGAGAGGAGGCAGACAGGCAGGGAGACCAAGATAGATAAAGCAAATGAGGCAATATACTAACAATAAGAAACTGTGAATAACAAAATAATGGTGTTTCCTGAAATATTATAATTTTTACAATTTATTATAAACGTGAAATTATTTTAAAAATGTAATATATGAATGTAGCATTTAGTTGTTGTCTCAGTTACTTTTCTCTCGTGGCTTGGATAAAATACCTGACTCCCAAAATTAACTAAGTAAAGGTTTATTTAGATTACAGTTTGTGGAGGTTTCAGTCTATACTGGGCTGGTTCCAAGGCAGAGTGGCACATGGCAGAGGGCAAGCGTTCATGGTGGTAGAACACAGTAAAAACAACAACAGCAAAAAGGAGGAGCAGAACAGCAAGCAAGCCTTTTCTTTCTTTTACACTGTATGCAAACTACCTGCCCCAGAGCAGGTGTAGCACTCACACCCATAATTCCAGCACTGGACCATGAATCAATCAAAAATCTGGAAGCCTGCCCCATGACTGCATGAGGATTTGGGGGACATGCAGACACAAACTACAACAGCTGTGAAATGAAATCTTAGATATTTTAAGCGACTATACTAAAAATTTCTTGGTGGTAGAAGTATCAAAAACACACAGGTTTACATTTTGTAAAGGTACAGAGACACAGACACACACAGAGGATGTTATGGTTAATTACATTTACCTACTTGATCAGCCCTTGAATATCTAGATATCTGTTTAAACATTACTTCTTGTTTCTGTGTGGGTGTTTCTGTGAAGATGTGTTCCATATTTAAAATGAGTACACTGATTTTCCAACCTAATGCAGCTGAGCAGCCTCCAGGTATTTGAAGACCCGAATTCAATAAAAAGCTAAAATACTGAGAAAAGGGGAAATTGTCTGGCTGCCTTAATTTAGAACATCGGATTCTGGAATTCATAATGAAGCATGACATCTTCCTTCTATTTCAAGATAGGCAGCTTTTGGACTGGATTTAAACCATCAACACTCCCATGTCTCTGAATTCTAGAACTTGGAACCTATCAGCTTCCATAATTATGTGGACCAATATTTCAAAATTCTATCTGTCTGTTTATTTACCTATGTATCTTTTTTGAACTGTTTTTCTAGAGATCTCTAATATTCACACTCTTGCATGTGAAAAGTACAGAAAGATAATGAAAATTATTTGACAGTGAAGAAAACAAAAAATTATTGTTTTTAATTTATTAAGATGAAAAAATAGATTTATCTGGTGTTGTGGAGTGACTCACATTAGTACTTCAGCTTTAACTTTTCTTATCTACACTTGATTGGGGATCATCCAGTTATATGACTTTAAAAATATATTTAATGTCATCTGTTAAAGTTACCTCTAACCCAAATCTTTCTCTTGACTGAGAAGCATTGTCTCAAACTGCCTACTCATTAATGCAACTCAGGTATCTATTAAGCACTTTAAATGTAATATTTTTAATATACATACTTTTAAAACTGTGGTCTGAAGCAAACTCTTACTTTTTTCACTTCTTTGCACTTGGATCTGTGTATATCTGGCAAGACTTCAGACACATCAGCAAAATTACTGAAGGATGGAAACTGAGAGGTTTTGTGGTGAAGCTTTTTATTAAGTTTATTGGTACAATTTAGATATACATAAGTATCAGATGCACCATAGGAGATTTGTACCTATAAATGGTGTATCCTGCTTCCTCTTTTGCTTTCCAATCCTGTTTCTCCCTTTAACCCCTCTTCCCTTCCCCATTTACAAAGCACTGCTTCCATCCTATCATTCTTTTCTCACTTCTCCCCCTCATCTGTCCTAATTTCACTTTCTTTTGAACAATGTCTTCCTATTTTACAATAACTATTAGATACTTTTGTTCTTATTTATAATTTTGATTTCTCACACAAATGAAACAGTGTGGGATTTACACAAGTATGTCTGATGTATTTCACTTAAGAGTATGCTCTCTAGGTGCAAACACTTACCTAAGAATATCTCAAGTTATCCTTCTTTATGACTGAGTAGTACTACATTGTATAAACAAAACACATTTTTATTCATTCCTTGATTGATGAGCATTTGGTTTGCTTCCAAGACTTAAGCATTCTTGAATGAGACACTTACACTATTGTCCACCACAGACAAACTGAAATAAATTACTCCATGTGAATTGAAACAGAAGCTTCAGTTATATTGTCCCATGTAAAATTTTTATTATTTTCCCTAAATCCCCACATTATAGGAATTGATCTGTGTATAAGACACTAGCCCAAAACTTGGTGACCTGAAGCGATAAACATTTAGCATCTTCCACTGGAAAGGCTTAGCTCACTCTCTCTAATTCAAGTTTTTGAAAAGTTTGCAGTCAATATCTTGCCAAAACTTGAGATCATAATGTTAAGGAAAGTAAATCAGACACAGAAGTTTAAATGTAACATTATTTATCCAACATGAGAAATGCATTATATAAGTAAGGGGTAAAACATAGATATTAAGAGTTAGGGAAATCCTTTTCAAATCAGAAGGGGAACAGGAGATGGAGGGAGGGAGCAGGAAGAAAAAATAATTTTGAAAAAGAAATGTAGATAAAAAGTGGAAATAGAGCTCTTGCAAATGGGGAGATGAAGAGTTGGAGGGAGCAGAGAAGGAAGGAAGGGGACAAAAATAATTAATATGCATTATGTACATGTACAAATCCTCAATGACAAATGTAATCATTATGTACTTCAAACATAGTAACAAAAATAGATATTGTTTGGGACTATAGTATTTTCAATCTCAGTCAGTGGATATTTTATACATACATTGTAGAATTCAAAAGATAATAATGTGAAACTACTTTAAAGATAGCAAGAAGCAATACAATAACTGTTGTTAGTTTTCTATTATCTTGTTTTAAAAATCTGTATCATCGTTTGTTTTCTCTTTAAGATAAGAAGTACTTAAAACAGTAGAGAAATCAAGCAATAGCTCCAGAAGATATTGAAAAAAGAGGCCTTTCTTAAAGAAGAGAGACTGTGACATTTGAATACACACACATAAATATATATATATTAAAAAAGCAAATATTAATGATAAAGGAGAGGAAAAATGCACCTGAGCCTTTGAAAAGCAAAAAGAAGGACCTGATTTATACAGAATTGGAATATAAATGGTCACCCTTTCTAAGATAACAAATATTGGATGACATGTATAAAGAGAAACTGTGGCTCTCTGATTTGTAATAGATAGGTGTTTTCAATGTAGACTTTATTTACATGGATGACTGTTATCACTCTAAATTCATTACTACCAATAAGAAATAGATACCAGTCATCCATGTTATGCAGTTTTCTCTAGCTTTGTTTAGTGTCTTAGAGAAAGTCTACAGGAAGCAAAAATTAGATTTAATTATTTGGTGTTTTCCAGACCAATACAAAGAGGGACAAATGATTAGAGATGTTTATAATACAATGATAACTCATTTTTTATGCATAATGAGAGAAGTTGACATGAATGGGTTACAGAAGCCTCCAAAACTAAGTAAATAGGTAAAAATTGCTAGTAGTTTAAGAGGAGTATGATTAGGTTTATGGCTATGAATTTTAATGGAAAAAATCTTTAATTTTGAGAATAAGTATAACTTTTAATCAAATAGTGGGAATACAAAGAGCAAGGCCAAAAGAGTAAAGATATGTTTGTCAAGAGGATATTTTGAAAAGTTATATTTTAGAGTATTTGTAAGAGTCAGCTTTGAGTAGCAACAGTGAAATACTGGGGACATCTAACTTATAAAGACAACAGGTTTATCTAAGTTTCAGTTTAGTGACTAATATCCAAAACTAAGTTATTCATTGGTTTGGCCACAGATGAGAGGAAATAATGGAAACAGTAAGAGTATGTACTGGTTATGGTTATCCATAAAAGTACTGAATTTACCGAGAATTATTAGGAAAATAATGTTCAGTATAGTTTTAAAGCTATGAGCTTCAAATTTCGTAGATTTTAGGGTGAAAGTAATAAACTTAAAGGAAAAAACAGACATTTCTTTTTCCTAATGCAAAGACCAGTGTCAAAGAAACTATATGACTGAAGGGCAGTTTGCAAATTGGAAAGCCAGATTTCAATTAAACAAGTTGGAAATTTTTCAGCAAAAAGGTGGAGGATATTGGAGATAACAGGCTGAATTCGACAGTGAATTAAACTGTAGGCAGTGGAAAAAATTGGGAGATGTGCAAAGAAGCTAAAATTGGATACAGATTAACATATCTAAAAGTTTGAGGATGATGATCTATTCAATGATCTTGATGGGAATTATGCTGATTGTATATTAGACAAGTTGGTTTGGTACTGATGGAGTTGGATTTGTCTTCTGAAGATGGAGCTGTACAGCTCCCTATTTATTTAAAAACAGCATGAGATAAAATGTTCCATGTATAATTGTTTTAGGATGTATAGTATATACCTCAAAGAAAAGAACTAGTATGTACTTATGAGAATATATGAGAATACTTATGGGTGATACATGAATTTTAGTCACAATGCAATGCCAATATGGAAGTGAATTTATCAAATCTATATATGTTTGATATGTTTGTCCATCTCTATAACCCACTTTACTCAAGATACCCTGCATTTTTTTCTGATAGTATATCAGTTTCTAAGTGATGAGATGGTATCCCTTCCTTCTTCTAATGAATATATTCATCCTTAGATCCTATCATCTCCCCTCAGGATACCTTCTGGGGGTATTCTCTGAGAACTTCAGTATCCTGATAATAGTGTTTGTTGCCAAATGTCTCTCACTCATGCCACTGACTACTTTTGCAGTGACCACTTCTTCACTTCCACAACTGCTGAGCTGAATGTCAGTCTTCTCAGTCTCTGAACTCGTCGATGACTCTCCTAGACGTCGGTTCTCTCTTTAAGCAGGTGCCAGATGTGACTTTTAAGTACAGTTATCCAATTAAAGAATTTCATAATTAACTGCTTAAATATTTCCTTGTAGGTTGTTTTAAAAATGCATTAATAATAACGCTATAGGTCATACAAAGAGCAGACAGATTTAGGGTATATTTACATGGCATTTAAGAGAAGAAAAGAAAAACAACAGGAACTTGTACAAGAGAATAGAGGAAGAGAAGGATAGGGAAGGTGCTTTTAGACATAAAGTGATGGTTTCTGTACTTGCAACATGGCCAATGAAAAGAAGACATAAAAGAATCAGGTTTCTGAAATGCGTTTTGTTTTCACACGAGTGAGTAATCCCCGGCTTTGCTTCCTCACATCTCATATTTCAGATATGTGCTGCATGTTGGAGAAAGCAACCCGCTTAGGCTGGTCTTAAAGGTCACCTGGTTAGTGACCAGAAAATTCAGTTATAGAAGAAACTTTATGTGCCATTGACTCAGACCTGCTCCACTTTAAATGGAGCACTTGCAATGGCCCTGAAGAATACCAGCCAAAGTGCAGCATTAGGGGCGTTCGAGCCAAGGCAAAAGGTCAGGCTTTGCTTCCCATTCGCAATTCCCTTTGTTGCTTGCATTTGTGACTCTTTTCTTTATCTTTTTCTTTTTTTCTGCCCATTGCTAGCACATTCACCTTGGAGATCTCCTGGTACTTCGAAATGTACCAAGAAAAAAAGTTATTTGCGGAATTTTTATGTTGTCAAAAGTAACTGTCTTACAATGACCTCTTTTATAGTTCTCACAATAGCTTCATCGTCCATGTAATCTCTTCCTGGTTATGAAAGCAACCTTTTATAATCCAGTGACAAGGACAGAGATCAGCACCCCACACAATATTAATCTGTGAATATTGGATTGTTTGCCTCTGAAAAATCTTTCTTGGAAATGCTCAAGTATTCTTGGAAAGGATGATTAAATTTGATTTTATGCCCGCTGGATAATTTACACTTACTTAAAAACATGAGGCTTAAAATATACAGCGATTACTTTTCATATATCTTTAAATTTGCTTTATTGCACATTATTTTTCAGTGTTTGGTAATTTACATTTATTTGGAGAAAGATTTTTGAGCTTTCTCTTTGTTCCCATATAGAGAAATTCTTTCCATTTTTAAAGAAAATATTAGATAAATTTGAGTTGGAGAATAATTTCTAAAATATCAAAGGTGAGAAAAATATACTCAAAACAAAAATATTACAGCCTTCTGTAGACTGAAATAAGGATGAATAATATGTTGTTAAAATTGGTAATAATTAAAACAGAGAAGGCATTGCTTCAATCATCTCAAATAAAGCACAAATTAAATAACAGAATCCAATGAACATAGATATACTTTCCTGGGGGTTGAGTGATTCCAGGTTCTGCCTCTATGTTCACATTTTATC
Source organism: Chinchilla lanigera (assembly GCF_000276665.1). Lineage (NCBI taxonomy): Eukaryota > Metazoa > Chordata > Mammalia > Rodentia > Chinchillidae > Chinchilla > Chinchilla lanigera. The sequence continues at coordinate 9,685,722 of NW_004955435.1, read as the reverse complement.
ATATCCCATTTGGTACAACCCAGAATGAGAATCTGCATAAACTAGTGTACACTTGTACATATGAGATCAAACCCTCCAGTCAGAATGCAAACTAAAACCAAGCTCAAACTTCTAAGAATTATGGCCAATTATATACAAACTGGTTTACTTACCAAATGATTCATCAGCAAATCATATAAATTTAATTCATCTAGTATTTCTCTATTTTGAGTAATCCTTTTCATTTCCTCCCAAAAGGTCATGCAGCTGAACTTGTTTAACCTTGAAACATTATTTCCAGATTTTTCAGCTACACTTGGGTCGTGTATCTGATGGGAAGTGAAGAGAAGCTAGAAGTGAGTACTTGGAGTGTACCTTGAAGAGGGCACCACTTTCCTTTGTTGAGTGGCCTAATTGTAGTTGTCCCTACAGTGACCTGGGGTTAACTCACATTAGGAAACGTACGCATACTAGAAACTAATATTGTGATTCTTTTCTGGCCAATTCCCAATTTACGTCTACCTGCTTGACTATCATCTGGCCCTGGGAACACAAACATGTGGTCTTCCTGGTGTCCTTCAAAAACCCAACAGATGCAGAATATATTTCTTCAGACAAAGTCACAAATTCAGTGCAGCATCAAACTGGAAGAAGCAGTCTTCTGTTCATGCACCAAAAGATCAGGAAGGAAATGTCAGACAGAGACTTCATGGCATATGTAAAGGAAAAGGCTGTGGGTCCTTTGAATTTCCAGAAAAGTGCCTGAGTGGTACTGTAAAGGAAGGGCTGAGGGAACAGGGAGTCTGGTTAGCCAAACAGCAGCAATGCCTTTAAATTTTTTTGGCACTCTTAAGCAATGCCTTTTTTTTTTTTGTTTGTTTGTTTGTTTGTTTGTTTGTTTGTTTCTACGGTACCGGGAACTGAACTCACCACCTTGCGCTTGCCAGGCAGGTGCTTTGCCACTGAGCTAAATCCCCAGCCCCAAGCAATGCCTTTAATGGCCACTGGCTTCAGCCATTTGGGTGTGGTGCAGACCGTGAAATTATAAAAGGTGTCTGAGCCCCACTTCTGCTATCAGACAGTTAAATTTCTATCCAGGATGGATGTCAAGGTAACATAAAAGTATAAGAATTCATGATACTTAGCATGTACTACATAAACACACCTTACCTATGTGCTAAGATAAACTATAAGAGGTCTTAATGCATATTCTTGGGGTACAGTCAGTGGTGTGCCTCAGGGAATTCTCATACCAGTATATGAATGAGCATTTTGAAAACTCTTTCCAACTACATTGTCTATGACTTCACTTTTGTGGCTCTAAGTCAACTTTGATAGAAATATGTATAATAAAGAAATCATTAAATACTGTAAACTAGTATATGCGACCTCTGGGGTGTATTTTTAAATCAAATGATGATTTAAAGTTTTAGGATCTCATACTTAAGCAAATATTTCCTCACTTTCCATGTGAACATTTGGAAAAATTGTAGAACTAAATGTTGTAAATCATTGCCATTGGAAACTTTGTTTTTTATTTCAAGAATTATTTGATTTATGACTCTCAAGAAATAAAAGACTATTTTGGAGTAGTCATGCAAATGTTCTGGTTCTCACATTATAATTAAGTTGATTGTTAATGAACCCGCCTTTTTCATATTTTTTAAGTACACTCAAAGGAATTCATCCTGTATCACATGAAAAATGCTCATATTACCACCAAGAAGATAAAGTGAAACTAGCTACTTGAGCTTTCAAAACATGTGCTTTACCTGGAATTATCATTGCACTCAATAAAGGAAGATAATTTGATGAATTGTGATGCTTACGATTACTTACACCCCTTGTAATATTATGATAATTAGGCTACCATTTCCCATTCATACGAAGCTCAGCGTTGTACTAAGCTTTAGGGTGCCACCAAAGCAGTTGCTAATGTTCATTTTTGGAAACTGATATATTAGCTATAATCAAAACCTCAATTATTTGTCAGTTAAGATTCTATAAGGATTAAGAAATTAATAATCCATTTCATCAAAGAAAGTTTAAAATGATGAGTAATAGACAAAAACTTATAGTAATGGCAAATTGTCTACTAAAAATTAAATATATCTTCAAACAATATAACATTAATAGATGGGATCCAACAGAAACTCTCAAGGAAGAGCCTTTCTCACCGCGCCAAGAATGGAACCCAGGCATTGCTGAAGGGGAAATATCTCAAAATCATTAGATAATCAAGCAAACTGTCGAAGTGACTTGCCGATAAGACTTGGTTAACTAGGGCTGTATCTGCAGAGACAGAACACTTGAGAGAATAAACTGTGTTGAAGCCACACGCTGGAGAAAACTGTGCCTTGTAGGAACTCAGGAAGGAAGAAAACCTTGCATTTTGATGAAGACAACCATACAGCCTCAGATCCCAAGTACAGGGAAAAGCACACCTTAGCTCTCTTACAAGGGACAGAATTGCACTAAAAATAGATAGCTTTTCCCACTCTGTGTCTGTCTAGCACCCTCTAATAATGTGGTTCAACATCTGGCAAAGGAGGAATGTTTAGGGAGATGAAGTAATAAAGTTATAACTGACAGAGCACTAAAAAATTTAAAATATATTAAAATCTAAAATTTTATCTAAAATCCAAAATTGTGTCTAGTTGAATTTCTAGTACAAGTGACACTGACTTTGGTGTTACTGCATGATCCTTAGCAAGTTGTTCTCTAAGTTTTAGTTTCTAAATTTTAGAATAGAGAATATTTATTGTAATGCATTTTAAATTAAAAAAAATATATAAAGTCTCATCTTTTTAATTATTAGCACTAGAAAGATACTCTGTAGGGAATATACACAGCAATTCATGAACTCTTTCATGTAAGAAAAAATTATACATTTTTATTTGCTTTTTCTCTGAATTTTAAAATGTTGTTCAGAAACAGACACAGAGAAACACTCTGTTATGGTTGATACATTGTGTCAATTTGGGGAGTCTAGA
>NW_004955435.1:9679006-9681440 GCF_000276665.1 Chinchilla lanigera | reverse complement strand
TGTAGCACTCACATAATCTCCATGCCCTCCTCTTGCACAGGCTCAGGATGAATACAAAGTAAGGACCATGGGCTCCCTGCTGAGTCACATAGTTAACCTTCTAATCTTTCACATTGACACCATGAACAACATCCTAGAGCAGGAAGGGCTTATTCTTTTCACCCCAGGATGTAGAACTGCTGAGTCACTTAGCCAAGCCTCTAGACTCCTCAAGTTGACACAATGTATCAACCATAACAGTGGGGAACAAAAAAGCAATCAACAATCATAGGGTGAGTCAGATGAGCTGTAACACTGAATTAAAACCCCTTCATCTTGTTTTCTCTGCCGTGGAAGGTGAGTACCCTGCAGAAGCCAGTCTCTTTGTCACACCTGACCATCCCCATGGAGGAATGTGACAAGCTGGAGGGTATCAAGGTCAGGTACAGCAGTTCCATAACAGCAACACGGGGAGTGTGTGTGTGTGTGTGTGTGTGTGTGTGTGTGGTTAAAATGCTTGGTGTTTCCCATTCTCCATCCCAAGAAACTCTTTTGGTACCTAAGCCTATACCGAAAGGATCCTGTGAGAAATTGCTTTTTGGAGAGGTTTGCTCAATCTGGGATAAATTGACATATTTACTGTATTTTAGATATAAATAATGTTAAAATTAAAATATCAAACGGTAGTTGTTTGCTGCCATCAGAAAATTTACTTTTTTATTTACTAAAAATATCATTCAGGTTATTACCCATTTCATATTTCTTGTTTAATATTTAATTTTCTGAGCTTTTTAGTTCTCTGGGAGAACATGGTACAGTATAACTAACCGGTAATTTTAGCTGCTTTCTGAAGCCAACAAAGAATTTCATTTTAAGACTGAACATAACTTAGCTTACTCTTAGCCAGCGTCTACACTCAGTGGTGTATTAGTGCTGATCAGTGACTATGGGAGTCCTCCAGTGAGCGGTATTAATTCAGGGTATGCTTGCCTGTTTTTCTGAAATGTTCTTAGAATTTTGTTGCCATCTAAAAGCCTCCTCCAGCATTTTCTTTTCCTTCTTTTTCCATTGGCAAGACTGGTATCATGGTCTCACGTTTTCCCTACAAACATCTGCTTCTTCCCTTCTACCTTTATAAGAATTTCCTCCATTTATCTATTGCATACCTACCCCATTTTATCAGGTGTATATATCTGCTCTTACTTAGCTATTTTTCTCAATACACATCTGAATGACTAAAATGTAATAGTTATGGAATGTAAAAAGATGAAAAGCTCAGTCCACAAGTTTGCATTTCATTTTGATAAAAAGGGCACATATATGGGAGTGATTAAGACTATACAAGTAGTTCTATCTTGTATCTTACCAAAATTTGAGACAGTAGAAATTTCAGTGTTCTTTTTTTTTTTTTGGTATGGGGAATCTAACTCACAACATCGTGCTTGCCAGGCAGGCACTGTGCCACTGAGCTAGGTCCCCAGCTAGTGTTCTGAATATAAATTAATTTAAATATATCTGATAAAGGAGAAATGTCATTAAAGAAAATTGAAAAAAATAATTTTTATAATACATTACTTGGAAATCAATAGATTATGTTAAATTCAAAAACAAATCATAATAAATTGTTGAAAGTATGCTTATTTTATTAGGAAACAAAATATTTTCACATGCTTCTTTTCTTGTATTCTCCTAGCAGCTAATTATTTTAACAATATTAATATTTTTATGATTGTTTTATAATTTTGTTATTTGGCAAAGTGAATCATTCTTTTTTCAGCAAAGTAAAAAGTTGGGTTTTTTTCTTGTTGAGACAGGGTCTTGACATGTACTCCAGGCTGGCCTTGAACTCAATATGTAGCCAAGGGTGGCCTTGAACTAGTTGAGATCCTCCTGCCTCAGCCTCCTTAGTGCCAGGATTACAGGAATGCACCACTACACCTGGCAGTAAGAAAGTAAAATGTAAATATATTTTAGTTCTTTGTTTTTCTCAAAGAAAAATTCCAAACAGCTTTTAAGACTTATAATCTCTTTTGAATTATACTGTGCATGACCTATAATTTACAGATTCATATAAACACAGAAATAGTATTAAAATATTTATTCTTCAAATTTAGAACATAAGCTTACTTATGTGATCAGCAGGTTTCTTTACACTCAGTGTTTCTTGCTCATTTTGCTTTCACTTATATTTTTATATTTAACAGTAAAGTTTATATAATGTGTTTCAAGAGATATACGACAATATTAAAATAATTGATTTCTACATAGTTGTTTTGAAAAAAAGTAATAGTATTGAGCTCCGTCAGGTCTTTGAATTTTTTAGCTAGGTCTTCTTAAGGATAATTTAAATCATTTGGAAATTATGATAATTTATTTCCTAAACTTGTACATGTTTATATATATATATGTGTGTGTGTATATAAGACACACATAGAAAGTGAAAGGGAAATTTATA
>NW_004955435.1:9673584-9678906 GCF_000276665.1 Chinchilla lanigera | reverse complement strand
TTTTTATCTGATTTAGAGTTTAGTGTTTAGAGTTTAGTGATTCCTTGAGGCTGCCTCACTGAAAGGATGATCTCAGTTACTCTTCTTATTGCTGAGACAAAATATACAACAGCCAAAGTTAAAGGAGGAAAAGTTAATTTGAATGAAAATGTGTAGAGATTTCAGTCCATTATCAGCTGGCTCCAAGGCAGGGTGGCATGTTTCACAGGCAGCACAGAGGAGAAAATGTTTATGGTGTGCAGAAGGTAGCAAAGCAAACAAAAAGGATGACCACAGCTCTTTCTATCCGTTATATCTTATCCAGACTATTTGGGTAGGTAGCACTCTCACCTGAAATCCTATCACCCTTGATTATAGCAATGCATCATGAATCAATCACACACTAGATACAGTCACCTCTAAAAAATCCCTGCCCATGATTGCATGAGGCTTTAGAGGGACATCTAAACACAAGCTATATCATTCTGCCCCTGTCCCCCCCAAAATCACATGCATATCCCTTTATGCAAAAGACATTTAGTTCATCTCCAAGAGTTGTCAAAGTCCTGCCAGTTTCAGCATGTTGAAAAGCTAACTTCAAAATCTCCTCTGAGATTTAAGGCAAGCTCCTACCTGCAAGCCCCTACATAAAAAAAGTTAAACACTTCCAGCAGTCTATAGCATAACATATACATTTCCATTTTAAAAGGTATAAATGAGGATACAAAGGAATGGAACCCAAGCAAGTCCAAAATCCAACAAGGCAAACATTAAACCTCATAGCTCCACTTCCAGCACTTCTCAGGGACACAGTGCCTGGCTGGCTTCTCAGGACTTCTGAAAACTGGTTGGAAGCCTTCCTGACTCCACAACTCTTGAATTCTTCATGTGCCTAAAAACACCCCATGGATGATGCCAAGTTTTCCTGTGAGCAGGAGCAGTAGGCAGGCTTCCTTCACTCTTGGTTGTAGGGGTCCAATTCCTATGAACAAAATCCCGAGGAAAACCTTCCCTAGACTGCCACCATTCTACAACATGGTGCTCTGCGGCTCTCTTCTCAGAGCAAAGTCTTGCACTTTTGCAATTTTGAGGCTGTAAAGGGTGAAGTCCTGCTGCTTTTTATGCTGCCCTGAAGCCATTTTTGCATTCTCCTGTTCCTTCTGAGCAATGAAGATCACTTCTGCTCTACCTTTGCAGTCCACAGCTTTCCTGGAGCTTCCTTTCTCGCCACACTCAAAACATTTTAAATCCTTCTGTTTGGGTGTTTGTTATTGATTCTCATCATAGATCTGGCTAAAAGCCCAGAAGAATAGCCATGCCACAGCCTCAATATTAGATTGCCTTGAAATTTCTTCTCCAAGGTTAATTAGCACACTTACCTTAATCTCAGTGTCAGGTAAAATCTCTAGACAAGAGCAAAATACAGAACAAAACTTCCTGTTAAACTTAATACATAGTGTGGAGTGCAACAGCCAATGCAATCTTTTTTTTTTCAGCAGAAACCTCCTGAGCGTGGTCTCTATAATCAACATTTGTATCAGCATTCTGATTTTTTACACTCCGGGCAGAATCTCCCATCAAGTACAGTTTAAAAATTTTAGGATTATTTCATCAGCCATCATCTCCAAATTGCTCCACCCTTCCCACATTTAAGTTCCAGAGAACCACATGATCAGGTATAGTCACAGAAACTGTCACAATTCTGATAAAAATAATTTTGTTGTTTTTTTTTCCAGTACTGGGAATTGAACTCATGACGTGGTGCTTGCCAGGCAGGTGCTGTGCCTCTGAGCTAAATCCCCAGCCACCTGATAAAAAATTTTATGCTAGTTACTTTTTTCACTGCTGAGACAAAGCACCCAACACTCTCCAAAGCTAAAGGAGAAAATTTTTATTTCACCTCTCAGTTTGTAGAGGTTTCAGTTCATTTTTAGCTGGCTCCAAGGCAGGGTCATATGGAGGAAGGGGAAGGCAGGAGATAAAAAATAGCAAGCAGTAGCAGTAACAGAAGCAGCTTCTTTCTGCCCTTTTATATTCCATCTAGGATACTCACCTTTTGGCTGGTGCTACCTATACCCAGTTTGGGGCACCCTTAACTCTAGCATCACATTCTCAATCCCAGCATCATCCACACTGATCAAACCACCTTTGAAATGTCCTGCCTATGACAGAATTAGGCTCTGTAGGGACATGTAGATACAAGCCATAACACCTTGCTTGTACAGTTTCATGAGCATAAAAGACTTAAAATTAGTAAAGAAAAGAAATAAGTGCAGTAAAATATATTTTATTGGAAGTATCCTGGTAGTGAAGGAAAATTTGCATCCATGCTTGTGTGTAAAGCAAGCAGAGTTGTTCAATTTACCTAATTTACATCCCAAAAATGAATAAACTTTTTTTTATTTTTCCCTGTAAGCTTCTCACCTATTCAACATTGATCATACTTGGATCCTACGATGTTAATAGTAGACAGATTGCAGTTTCAGGACTTCTATTTTCATTCAACCTTTTCAACTTAGAGCCTTAGCCTTAAATTACTCAAGAATCACAACCTGTACAACTCTGCTCTGATAGATATACAAGAAGAAAGAAAACAAACAAGAAATCCAGGCTAGGTATTGAGGAGATTGGTAGAGAGTACCACATCCGTATAGCCTCCAGCTTGAAGTCAGTGAAAAGGTGATAATATGCCTTGTTCTTTGTGGCAAACAGCTTTACAGGTCCTGAAACAAAGAGGGTCGATTAAAATTAAAGGGTAAATAGTTACTAGTAGTAGGGAAGTAATGCTCACTATAGATCTCTGAATAAAGAGGTGATAACACTTATCCCTTCAATCCAGACCTCTGGGAGAGAATAGTCAGTGTAGACAGTTCAGGACAGTTCAGGAGGTATAAGGAGCAAGCAGCTCTGCAGTTCTGGAAAGGAACAACAAAGCAAACCAGCTCAAAGAAAATGTTCTCAGGAAATCTAATTCGGCCCAGGTAGGGTTTAGAATCACAGGGCCTCTGGAAATAGGTTATGACATCATTGTTTATAGCCTAGATGGCAGCTGCACAAATATAGCCTGTTTGTTCTCAACTTATTTTAAGGATTTGGACACTTTTTTTAAGTCTTTCTACAGTTATTTTACTACAAGAAACTTTGTGCTTCTGTGAAGTTCACAGTATTTGCCAGTTTCCCTCCCAGTTGTAGGTGTTGGTGGTATCTAACATTAGCACCCTTAGGCTATAATAAAACCTCTGTGAGAACATCAGCTATCAGAACAAAAATTTGGAATGTATCTGTACCCTACTTGAACACATGAATTAATTTACTGATAAATTAACCAACTCTTATTCTTTAGTCATTGGATGGTTACCAGTCAAAAAAGGTGAAAATTGACATTGTCACTGCATTTTTAAATAATTTCTCTAGGAGTCAATAGAAAATACATTTTAAGGAGAAATGAAAAGTGTGAATATTTACCAAGTGAACTTGTTATGCCATGATGATATTTACTTCCATTTATAGGCTTTAAGTTGTAAAGCATTTCTTTGAGTATTTCTTTAATTTTACCATGTGTATTCTTTAAGAGTCTAAATAGATTACCACCAGAAGGTTTCAGACCCTTACTGGGGCCTCAGAGCCCTTAAATAAATAGACTTTTCCTTCACATATGGACTTAGTGAAAGGTACAATTCCTTCTACAAGTTGTGTGTGACATTTTTTTCTCACCTTTACCACAGTTAATATGAATTAGTGATACTAAACGAATACTCAGAAACAAAATTTTTTGTTTCAGTTCTTGACTGAAGAACATTATAGCTATGACATCTGAGGCAAATTAGATCACATGCCCTTGATTTATTGTTCTCAACTCTAAATTGGAAAGAATAATATTATCTAATGAACATATGGTGAGAATATTATATAAGTGAATAATGTGCCATACTTAGAATAAACCCTGGCACAGTGAGCACTTGACTATCGGCACAAGGTAGCAAAAATTGTTGAGTCTTTATAATCTGTTCTATTTCATTCATTCCATTGGCCCCTAGATCAAATCTTCATTGCCTTCCATTTGTCATCACAACAGCTTCCTGCCAAGTATTTTGCTCTAATTTTCCTCACTTCAAGTTTATGCATGACTCCCCCCATGACATGGTGTCTGTCACTTTCTTTTCACTGAGATACAATGCTCAAAACAAACTAAACAGGGTATATTTTGGCTCATGGTTCATAGAGGGTTCAGTCCATGGTCAGCTGGCTCCAAGGGCAGACAGTGTCAGAAAGGCATACAATGAAATGTTGGTCAAGCAGGAAGCAAAGAAACAGATTAAGAGGGGAGGGTGAGAGCTTTACCCTTCCAGGACATACTCCCAGCAACCCATCTCCTCTGACCACGCTTCACCTGCCAATATCACATTTAACTATCACACCCTCTGACCTAATTGCCTCTCCAAAGCCCAACTCATGAGCTTCTGAAGCTCTGGAGGGACATCCAAGTGTAAGACATAAAATCTGGCCTGACATTCTTGCTCAGACAATTATAGCCTTTGATTAATATTAGGCTATTTTCTCCAAGCAAAGATAAAAAGTTTTAGCACAATACATTTGTATTTTCCTATAAGTTGACACCTTCTTAAATTCTGTTTGCCATCCTGAAGTTCATAATTTAGCCACATGAAACAATTTGTATGTCATTAAACACTGTTGTGCTTTCTACAGAATGTCTTAATGTATCCATTATACTTCTTTATCAGTGAAATTAAACTCATCATTCAAAACTAAGCAAGCTATAAAGTTTTATTAACCCTTCCTACCAATCTATATTTTATGCATGTCAGACCCAATATGTAAGCATTGTACTTACTTAAAATATTTCCTGCTATTGCAGAATTATGTAATTGTTTCTCAAATAGTTTCTGGTCTTTTTTGTGTGATTTTGTATTTCAGAATCTACTGCAAAACACCTTCACACATACTAAGATTTTTGAAATATTTATGGCAATGATTCATTTTTTTAAAGTTATAGACTCTTATTCAGCAGAAAATTTTCTAGAATATAATAAAGCCCTTGATAAAAGCAATTTTCTCTGCAAGTTTTATATTAACACTAAGGAATAATAGACTAAATATTGAAATAAAGTTTGAAAATGGTACTTAAAGATGACAAAGATACATTAAAAAGAAAAGAATACATAATATTGATGTGTCGGTTTGGGGCTTATTATGCAAGGGGGAATAATATAATATAGGGCGCATATTTTAAAAGATTATTTATAGTAGTCACCCAAAGAATGATATATAATATACTGCAGGAAATCTGTCCACACACTAAGACCAAGGAAATTAGCCAAGGGC
>NW_004955435.1:9645261-9672662 GCF_000276665.1 Chinchilla lanigera | reverse complement strand
ATTGTTGTCTTCAAAGTAGTTGCTCACATTACCATATATAGGTATGCAAGACTGATCAAACAATTAAGAATTAACAGTTCCTTTCAATAAATAAATCTATATATAGCTAAGATATTCATACTACTAATTCTTCTTTCTTCTTTTCTCCTTTCTCCCATTCCCATCTCCCATCTTTTCATTTAAAAATAGATAAACATAACAATTAAACTGAGCTTCAAAACAGGTTATTAGGGCAGTTACAATAGTTGATACATTGTATAATGTCTTTCTTGTAGTTATTCAGAATAGAAGATATATGCATGTTCTCATCTGTAAAGTATTAGCACAAGACTTTCTTTTTAAGGAACTAAAAGAAACTAGCTGCATCACAATCTCAGCTATCTTCTATATACATATATATTTTCCTTTTTTCACTTCTTCATTTTCTCTTTCCCCATCACAATTTGTATTTTCTTTTGAACAGTTTCTTTTTAATTCACAATATCTATTTCTTTTTTTAAAATTTGTTTTCTAATTGTAAATTGAGAATTTAATCTTGTCCATATTTTTAGGGCACAAAGGTATATATATTGTCTATGAAGACAATGTGCAAATATCAAATTAAGCTAATTAATATATATGTGACTTAAAATATTTTTATATTACTTTTATTGGCACATTTATGTATGCATAAAAATTACATTCATCATAGGAAATTTATACCTGTATGTGATTTAACGTAATTCTTTTTTCCCATTCCCCTACCTTGCATTATACCCCTCTTGTTTTCCATATTAACATAAGCTTTGTTTTGATTTTTCCCTTCCTTTATCATTTTGTTCCTTTACCTTCCTTCCTTTTCCCTTAACCTCTCCCTAGTTCCCCTTTCTATTTGAGCATTGTCTTTCTTTTTGAAAATATCTAGTAGAAATTGTGCTCCTTTTTTACACTTTCAGTTACTTAAATCAGAGAAACCATTATTTGCACATGCACATTCTATTTATTTCAAGAAGACTATGATTTCAAGGTGTATCTATTTACCTATAAATGTGTCAAGTTTATCCTTCTTTATGGTTGAGCAGTACTCCACTGTATGAAATCCCACATCTTCTTAATCCCTTCATCTGTTGATGGGCATTTGGGTTGTTTCCAAGATTTAGCTTTTACAAACCATACTCCTCTAATCATAGGTGTGCATCTATCGCTATTTTCTGATGTTTTAGTTACATTAGGAGGATACCAAAAAGGGAGACACCTGGGTCAAAAGGAAGCGCTAGCTTTAGTTCTTAGAGGAATATCCACGTTATTTCCACAGTGGTTGTACCAGTCTACACTCCTATCAAGAGTGGAGAAGGGTTATTTTTTCTCCACAGCCTCTCCAGCATTGAGTATTGGTGGATTTCTTCGTAATTGCCATTTCCTCTGTATGGTGATGGATCTCAGCATTGCTTTAATACACATCTCTTGAATGACTAGTGATGTTGAACATTTTTTCATATATTTATTCTCCATTTGTACTTCTTGGTCTGAGAAGTGTCTACTCATTTCAGATGCCCTTCTTTTGCATTGGATCTTTAAATTTTGGGGTATGACTTTTTTGAGATCTTTATATATTCCAAGTATTAGTCCTTTGTTTGTTGAACAGTTGATAAAATTTCCAAGTTTATCATTTGTCTCTTCTCTCTGTGGATAATTTGTTTTCCATATGCAAAAACTTTTTAATAAGATGAGATTCCAATTGTTGATTCTTTGTAATATGTTCTGTGCAACTGGGATTTTGATCATGAAGTTTTTACCAACACCTATGTCTTTAAGAATTATACTTCTCTCTTTCAGGAGATTTAGTATTTCTGTTTTAATAGTTAGATTTTTTGATCCATTGTGATTTTAGTTTAATGCATGGTGAGAGATATGGGTCTAGTTTTGTTTTCAGCATGGGGAAAGCCAGCATTTCCATCATCACTTTTAAAGAGGCTATCTCTCTTCTAGTGAAGGTGTTTGGCCCTTTAATCAAAAATAAGGTGGCTGAGCATGTTTGGAATTATTTCTGCATCTTCTAATCTGTTCCACTGATCCTCAGGTCTGGTTTTGGTGTGTGAATGTGTGTGTTTGTGTGTGTGTGTGTGTGTGTGTGTGTGTGTGTGTTTGCCAGAACCATGCCATTTTTCCCACAGTAGCTCTGTTGTGTAATTTTAAAATAGGGGATTGTGATGCCTATGTTCTTGCCTTCATTGCCTAGATTTGTTTTTACTACTCGGGGTGTCTTCTGTTTCTTCTGACTTCTGTTTCCAAATGAATTTTAAGCATGTTTTTTTCTGGTTTTGTGAGGTATCCTAATGCTATTTTGATTGGGATGGAATTAAATCTGCATCACAATTTGGGGAGTATGTCCATACTGACTGACTATGTTGGTTCTTTCTTCTGAAGTGCAAGAAATACATTTCCATTTCCTGATATCCTGTTCAGTCTCCTTTTTTTTCAGAGTACTGCAGTTTTCAATGTAAAGATCTTTTACTTTCTTTATTAGATTGATTCCTAGATATTTCTTCTTTTGATGCTGTTATAAAAGGCTTGGTTTCCCTAATTTCTCTCTCAGTGAGTTTATTGTTTGTGTACAAGAATACTACTGATTTTAAGTATTGATATTCTATCTAGCTACACAAATGAATTTGTTTAGTAAATTGAAAAGTCTTTTGGTGGTGTTTTTGTGGTCTTTTTTTTGTTTTGTTTTGTTTTGTTTTGTTTTTTTGGTTTTTCTCCGGTACCGGGAACCGAACTCACAACCTTGCGCTTGCCAGGCAGGCGCTTTGCTGGTGAGCTAAACCCCTAGCCCTGTTTTTGTGGTCTTATACAGCATCATGTCATCTACAAATAATGATAGTTTAACTTCTTACTTTCCTATCTTTTTTCATTCTATTTATTTCTCTTGTTTAATTGTTCTATCTACTATTTCCAGAAATATATTGAATAGAGATGGTGATAATGGACATCATGTCTTGTTCCTGATTTTAGAATGAAATCTTTCTCTTTTTGTGTAGCATGAGGTTGGCTGTTCTTTTCTTGTGGATGCTTTTATCAGATTGAGATAAAGACCATGTATTTCAATTTTCTGTAGAATTTTTGTCATGAATAGGTTTTGGAGTTTGTCAAATGTTTTTTCTGCATCTATTGAGATGATCATGAGATTTTTGTTTTAGGTCTGTTGATATGGTCTATTACATTTATTAATTTGCATATGTTGAATTATACTTTTATCCTTGGGATGAATTGTACCTGGTCATGGGGAATAATTATTGGTGATTTGCTGAATTTATTTTCCAGTATTTTATTGAGGATTTTTGCATTTATGTTCCTTCCAGGGATTTCCCTGTAGTTCTTTATTTTGGTTGGATCCTTCTCTGTTTTTAGTACCAGGGTAATTAGTACTTGCTTTCATGAATGACTTTAGAAGTATTGCTTTCCTTTCAATTTCGTTAAAAAGTTTGAAGAGTAGTTAGATTGGATCTCTAAATTTCTTACGTAATTCAACAGTGAATGCACCAGGACCTGGGCTTTTCTTTGTTGGTATTTTTTTTTAATTACCTTTTCTGCTTCATTGGCTTTTATTGGATTATTTAGAATGTTTGTATCTTGTTGATCCAGCTTTGGTAATTCATACATATATAGGAATCTATTAATTTCTTCTGAATTTTTCAACTTATTAGAGTACAGCTTCTGAAAGTAGGTAACTATGATCCTTGTGATTTCTACAACATCCACGGTGATTTTGTCTTTTTCATTCCTAATTGCATGGATTCAGGTCTTTTCTTCCCTTGTTTTGATAAAGTTGGCTTGAGTTTGTCTATTTTATTAATCTTTCAATGAACCATTTCTTTGACCTACTGATTTTTAAAAATTTATGTAAGTTCCATGGCATCAATTTCTATTCTGATATTGACTAGTATTATGGTTTGTGTCTGGGTGTCCCCCCCAAAGCCTCATGCAGTCATGGGCAGGCTTCTAGAGTTTATGATTGATCCATGGGTGTGAGTGCTACACCTGCCCTGCTTTGCATACAATGTAAGAGAAGGAAAGAGGCTGTTTGCCCCCACTCCCTTTTGCTGCTGTTGCTTTGCTGTTTCCCACTGCTATAAACTATTGCCCTTTTCCATGTGCCTCTCTGCCTTGCAGCCAGCCGAACATGCACTGAAACCTCCACTAAGTGTGAGCTGAATAAACCTTTTCTTCCTTAATTCTGCACATCAGGTGTTTTGTCTCAGCAATGAGAGAAAAGTAGCTAAGACACATAGCCAGTCCAACATGAAGGCTGTTCCTATTGCTTCAAGAGAAAGACTGTATTGTAGTTCGTATAAGCAAATAGGTACTAAAAGTTTGCTGTGTGGCAGACATTGTGACAAAGTTTGGAGATGAAACCATGAAAAAGACAAGTGTCACTGATTCTCTAGTGAAGAAGAGAGAATAAGTAAGCACATATTCATTTTCAAATATACTTATAAGTATTACAAGTACTCGGATGTGCAGAGGAGATACCTATCATAGTAGTGAGATAAGACTCTCTTTCTCCCATAGCTAACAATTAAGATGAGATCCAATGCTAGATATAGCTGAGGAAAAGGCATGCCTGGAAAGGCTCATGGTTGGTCATTGGTGACAAGAGACCTTTGTGTTCTTGGATGTAAAATAAATCCAGGAGGAACAGCGTGAAATGATTAATTAGAAGTGTGCGAGAGGAGAGGACTATAGTAACAGAAAATGGGTCGTGAATGTTTTATAATGGTAGAACTTTATTCAAATGGTAAAATGTCATTGACATATTTTAAGCAACAAACAGATACCATGTAGTACTTTTTCCCTGTAATACTGAATGTAAGGAAGGTGGCAGTAGCAGGGGTAGAAACATAAACACTTATGTTTTATTCAGGCTACCCGTTCTCAGATCTAGTAGCCCTCAAACTTAATCCTAGTGCCTTTGATCCTAGCATTGCACCATGAATTAATCTCAACATCACACATTTTAGATCCAGCCACCTCTAAAAAAGATCTACCTATGACCGTATGGCACTTTGGGGGGACGTTTACATACAGCATATTTTTTGAGACAAATCACCTATGTAACCCAGGCTGGCTTCAAACTCACTGTGGTTCTCCTGCTTCAGTCTCCCATGTGCCAAGGTTACAGGCTTATGCAACCACACCTGCCCTATTCCTTAACTGAAAACTCAATAAAGAGTTTTATTTATTCTCGTAATGAAATCAAGACACTTCATGTTCTCATCTCAGGATGCATGTACATTCCTTCATGGTAATCTGCGTTACCTTTTCTTGGCATATTCCTGCTTCATTCTATTTTCTCTACACTTTGATTGTATAGTCTTCACATATAATATTTCCTTACACATTTTTTTATTTTACAAGATAACATGTGCCCAAAATAAATAGACTCAAAGATGTTCCCTTCTTGAAACCATATGATGGCAATTCAATCATCACACAATTATTAATTTAACATCATCTTTTACAGATTACAAGCTCACATATAGAAACATTTGTTTCATCATAATGCATATATTGTGTCCTTGCAAAAGTATCCTGCTACATCAAATACAACTCAATAAAAAAAAATAAATGTTTTGAATAGTGAGAGTGATATATAACTGGAGCAGAGAGTGCAGTGATGAAATATATATATTTGGTAAAAATCTAATTAACTTATTTAATAAAAATGATGAATTTCAATATTTAAATGAGCATATGGATAAGAATTTAATATTGTGTGATATCTTCTGAGAAGATCCCAAATGTGAAAGTATAAATTGATTACTCTTTAATAAAATATAATTACATTTTGTAAAAATTACTAAAAGTTTAAATCAGCATATGACACTCTATATTGGGTCTTCTTTTCACACTATTATTTAAGCGTTTGATTAATACATGAGTCATTTAATTGTCCTCTTTTTGACATGTAAATTTTTATAGTAAATACAAGTGAGTCTGAGTCAAATGTAGCAATCATTACTTTTAGATATTCACAATGCTTCATTCTTCAAACTATGTAAGATCCCAATCATGTTTTAGATTGCTTAATTACCTTTAGAGCGATTCCAGATCTTTAATACTTATCTCTTGTAATATATGTTAACGCCCTGAAGACTAAATATGAGTTGACTCCTGAAGTTATAAAACAATTTGTAAAAGCAACAGGACTTTTTTCCTATTTTTCTGCAAATGTAAGAAGTCTTCTACATAAAAATGATTAAAATTTACATATATACATTTTTTCAAAATATTTTTTGCTCCAGAGTGAGAAAAATGTTTGCAACTGAATTTTTTAAGTGTTCGTGTTTTGCAGATAAAAAATTTGCTTATGAGAAATGGGCAAATATATGCAAATATAGGCACATAACAAAAATTTTACCTTTAGAGAGATAGTATAATTTTAAGGGCTGGGGATTTAGCTCAGCGGCAAAGCGTCTGCCTGGCAAGTGCAAGGTCGTGAGTTCGGTTCCCGGTACCGGAGAAAAACAAAAAAACAAAACAAAACAAAAAAATTTTAACTGAGTTTATCCATGAAAGTATGAACATTTAACTATTACATTTTTTAGAACTGATTATGCTTGAATACCCATACACATTGTAGTAAGTACTATGTGTGGCAAACTTTAATAATTTAATATAAGAATTTAATAATTTTCATGTATAAAATTTTTCATATATGTATATATATTATAGGATAGCTACACATAAACAGAAAATAAATTTGACCTATTTCTCCAAATAAAAACTGATTTATTTAGTAATACATTAAATTTTAGATTTGTTTTTAAATAATATTATTGTCAAATATTTGTCAGTTGACAAGTTTACTTCATAATGTAGCCCTAATGTGATCCTGATTCACTAGATTCAAAGCTTTTATTTTGGCCCAGGCCTATACCTTTTGGCTCTTGGGTTATTGTAATCTCGACCTTCTACAAATTTGTGCCCACAATAAGCCCTAAGAAAGACAAACTTTAAAAGGAGCTAAGGTCCTGTAGGATCTAGCCCTCTATTACTATTCTAGTCAAATTTCCTAGTATTGCTTTCTCTTGCTCATTCATTTTCTCTCATTGATTTTCTTTGATTGCACTTAACATGCTCTTGCCTGAGCACTCTTTCCATTCCCTTTGCCTGGGTCATTCTTCTCTGACATGATTTATATAACATGTGCCTCTACTGAAGGGTTTGCTCAAATTTACTTTCCTGATTAAGTTATACCACATAAAATTATATTCTTTCTCATCTGAGAAATCCCCTCATTTTAAACCTACTTTTATTATTTGCTTTTGTATCAGTTCTAACCATTACAACATAGACACACACACACACACACTCACACAATTTCTTATTGCTTGTTCTGCCGGCAAAATTTTAATTTTCAGCTGAAGGTGGAATTCCTTTCTTCGCTGTTGTATATGCAGCATCTATAGCAGTGCCTGACATCTCGTAGGCACTAAGTAAACTTTACTACTGAGTGTAGAAATAAGTTAGTGCAAAAACATTTTTACCTAGTTAATGGGGACTGAGTTGTTCGGGTAACAGTAGACAGTGAACAATGTGGCATAGCGAGAATAAGCCCAAAATATAATGTGAAATGTAGACGCTATTAAGCAAGTAGTAATTCTATCTACTTAAGTGACAAAAATGATTCTTATCAACCTACTAAAATATACATGCATATGTACATAGAACTATGTGATTAAAAGTAAATATGGTGCAGAATTATTTAAAACCCCTGACCACTGCTCTTTTGCTATTATATGTACTGAGGTTGAGTGTACTTTGTTCCTCTAAATTCATGCAGGAGTTAATTCTCCCATTTGTATGTTAAAGGTATTGAGGGGAAATTGCCGCTGGACATTATGGTAATCCCAGCACTTGGGAGGGTGAGGCAAGGGAATCTGAGCAAGTTCAACGCAATCCTAGGCTACAGAGTTCAAAGACAGCCTGAAATACATGGGGAAACCATGTCTCAACACCACCACCACCAACAACAACATAGGACCTTTGGGAAATGATTAGACCAGATTAGGTTAGAGGTTTAAGGCTGAGCTCCCTTTATTAAATCCTGAGATCTTGGGGCTGGGGATTTAGCTCAGCGGCAAAGCGCCTGCCTGGCAAGCGCAAGGTCATGAGTTTGGTTCCCGGTACCGGAAAAAAAACAAAAACAAACAAACAAATAAATCCTGAGATCTTTATAGGGAGAATAAATGATCATAAAGATGAAGAGATCATATACTACCATCATGACAGGATGCAGTTCAGGGGGACCTCTTTAGAGGCAGTTCTATACTTTTAGGATCTAGTATCTCCAGCGCTGTGAACCAAATCAATCCTCTTTTGCTTATAAAGTTGTCTTTTTAAAGTAGGCATTTCTTACAGTAACCACAATCTAATTAATAAAATATATAACATTTTTGGAGCACATATTATTTCATCATATCTGCTGAGATGATGTCTGCTGATGTAAATGTTAAAAACCTTGGGTTAGCAAACATATGAATATATAATCCAATGAGAAAGGAAAGATTTAGATGAGAAATACAAATTGACAACATATAGGTTAAGATATAGCATAAAAATATATAATATGAGCAAAGTTAAAATGTTGATGAAATAGTACAGGATTTACTGGATAAATTAATTGGCTCTTAAATTTTACTGTCATTTACTTGGGTTTCTTTTATGTTTTATAACAGAAAACAAATTTAACAGAAAGTTGGGATAGTTTATTTTAATTCATTTCATTGATACATTTTAGACATACATAATAACATTCATCACAGGAAATTTGTACCTGTACATGATATATCTTATTTCTTCTTTTTTTCTTCATTCCCCTCCTTTCAACTGCTCTTCCCCCTCCTTATTAACAAAGGCTTTTTTTTCCCGTTCTATTCTCCTTTTTTCTCTTTTCCCTTCTCTCTTTCCCCATATCCTCTCCCTAGTTTCTCTTCCTTTTTTCACATTTTCTTCCCATTGCCCAATATCTATTACACATTTTGGTCCTTATTTACCCTTTCAGTTTCCTACACCAGAGAAACAATGTATCTGATCAATTTATCTAAATGCATGTATCTGATTTATTTCATTTAAGAGTATGGTTTCAAGGTGCATCCTTATACCTAGAAATGCCTCAGGTTTATCCTTCTTTATAGCAGAATAGTATTCCATTGTATAAAAATACATCATCTTTATCCATTCATCCATTGGTGGGCATTTGGGTTGTTTTCAAGATTTATCTGTTATAAACTATGCTGCTATAAACATGGATCCATATATATTACTGTGCTATAATGTTTTTATTTCTCCCAGAAAGATGCCCAGAAGGGGAATAGCTACATCAAATGGAACCTGTAGTACTTTAATTTTTGAGAAACCTCCACACTGATTTCCACAGTGGTTGCAGCAGCTACGTGCCCGTCAACAGTGGAGAAGGTTCCTTTTTCCCACAGCCCACCAGCATTTGTTATTGGTGGATTTCTTGATGATTGCCATTCTTTCTGGAGTGCTATGGAATCTCAACCTTATTTTAATTTGCATTTCTTGAATGACCAGTGATGCTGAACATTTTTAATATATTTATTACTGCTCATGCTTCTTTGTCTTAGAAGTGTCTGCTCATCTCAGATGTCGGCTGTTGCTTTTTTTTTTGGTTAAAAATTAGATCTATATCTTTCTTTTTTTGGAACCAGGAATCAAAATCTGGACCTCATCTTTTCCAGGCAGACACTGTGCTACTGAGTTATATCCCCAGCCCTAGATGTCCACTTTTGGATTGGGTCTTTAAATTTTGGATGTCTTACATTTTTCAGTTCTTTATGTTCTAGATGTTAGCCCTTCAACAAAAACGTTTTTCCACTGTTTGTTGTCCCTTCACTCTTTTGGTTCTTTCTTTTATGTGGAAAAACACTTTAATAAGATGAGATTTCATTTGTGGATTCTTTGTATTATGTCCTATGCAGTCACTTAGAACTAAAAGTATTAGTCTTATTCTATTACTTAACTCTAGGTCAGTGATATAAAAATCACAAAAGGAATTTTATAAAATACATTTTGGTATGCCATATTCTTAAAAAATTCAATTGAAAGGCTAGAAAAGAGAGAGCATTTTCAGAAAATATAAATTCCCAACTGTGTTCTTTAAAGCACTCTATTCATCCAGGTTTGAGAATAATAAATTTGATTTAGAGATAATAAACTCATTCCCAGTGAGCTGAAACTGATAAAAATGCTTTTCTTAATTATGAAGAGTTTTCAAATATTTTGAATTAACATAAAAATATTTATTTCTATAGCTTCTCTTGAAAGAAATTGAGAAAAGACACCTTACAGAATAATGTCAGTGTATTATAGGTGCAAGTAACTTCCTTTTTAGATATATATATTATTTTATTATTTTATTCATTGATTCAAACTAATACACACTGAGAACATTATGTTCTTCAAGTTGATAGCATTATATTATTCAAATTCTCAGAAAATTAAAATATGAAAATCACAAAACTTCTAGAACACCAACCATACTTGGAAAAGGGTAACTTGAATATTTTGCCTTTTTGTTATCCTCATCAGTTGACACGATATTTATTAATCAATATTTTAGTGGATCTAAATTTCTATTCCCTTATGTACTTTTATATTAGTTAGAACAAAGTTAGTTTCCATAAAAAATACAAAATATTCAGTGGTTTAACCCAAAATAATTTGAGCAGGGTTTTTCTTATATTTTAATATGTGGGTTCTTTTTGAAATTATTTGGGAAGTCATCTCTTGTCTTGAGACATTTTTATGCACTCGGGCACGGAGATCAGTGTCACTAGATAGTGTAGTGGAAAAGGAAAGGTGGGGATTACACAGCACTTCTGTATTAATGGGGAAACGTTCTGAGAGTGGTAGAGAATGCTTAAAGCTGGGAATAATACCAAACTCTATGCAGTCTATTTTTTCATATACACACACCGATGATAAAGGTTCAATTTTTTCTATTAAAGGAAGAAAATGAAGGCTTCTCCTAGGCATATGCAAACTTGTAGCATCTCTGCCCTTATAATTTAAGGTCATCCCTAAGCAAACTAAGGGTACCGGAGAAAAACCAAAAAACCAAAAAAAAAAAAAAAAAAAGTAAACTAAGGGATACTTGCACACTCACAGTGAGAGGTCATCTGATAACCGAGACAGCTACTGCGTGACTAGCGGGTGCGCAGCAGACAGTGCATATGTACGGGGCAGAGGAACCGCTCCTGTCTTGGGCCAGATGGTGTAGGGCAATGTGAGATTTCCTCATGTTAATCAGAAAAACATTGAGCTTAAAATTTATGGGTTGTTTATTTCTGTAGTTTTTTCTCTTAACACTTTCAGACCTGTTAACTGCCACCAAATCCACTTCTACAAAGATAGCACAACACTGAGTAAAACTGTGTCTGATTTATATGGATAGGAGAAACTCAAATTGAAACCAAAACACTTCTCAGGGGTGATGGGATAGGTAGGTCAGTGTTTTCCTATGCGTGCCTATCACGTCTGCCAGCCAGGCATATTTTCGTTTTGAGGAAAGGTAGGAACTCCTGAAGTGGAGACTATAAAGCAAACCACACAGCAGTAAGATAAAGGAAGTTACTCTCAAGCAAACACTCAAAGTTAGAGGATGGAGCAGGATGTAGTGCCCAAGAAACCAACATGTACATTGTTCCAAGTGATTTAGGGTTTTAACATTTGCTACAAGGATGAAAACGATGGCCTACAAGACTTAAATAGAAAGCAGAAAATAACAGAAATAGAACAGCACACACATACAAGTATATTATTCTCTTCACAGATGAAATTTAAACCAAGCAGAGAGCAGAGAGCTAATCACATTGTATAAACTGAAAAGGACCAAACTTTCCTCTTTCTTTCAATCTCAGCACAAGATTCTTATAATCTTTAGACCACAGAATTCTCAGAATCTTTTTCTACCTTTTGGAACTGAAAGTTTAACCGTAATTCTCATATTATCTAAAGAGAGCTTTCACTTTAATTTGAGTTTCTTCTTTCAAAATAAATGTGACAGTTTTACTCACTGACAAGATTTGTAGAAAGTAGCATTGTTGTTTAACTGACTTATTGCCTTTATACTTTTGTTTTTGTGTATAGAGTGAGAAGATCGTTGTTTCCTCAGATTATACATCCCGTTTGCTGCTCTATAACACTACTTTTATTGTAATATATGGAAATATTGTATTAACAACATGGTATGTCAGTATTTTACTCCATGATACCTATTATATACTGGACCAGCACTTCTGGGACATTCTCGAGATCTCTGGAGAGTTCCATAGCTCACAGCTCTTTCCACAACAGTAAGCCTTGGAGGACCCGGGGGTGCCTATGCTCAGCAAAATAACTGTGTTCCCTGAAAGCCTGTCCCTGCTGTTTGTGGTGTCCAGATGATCTGCTTAACGCAGATTTTTTCATGGATCTTTTATAACCATTATGGTGATTTTCTGTTTGTGGATACATTGGTTTTACAGCCAGTAAAGTTTCTTTTAGGGTATAATCGTTTACTAGGTTTAGTATATATCTGAGCCCTTATTTTAACAAAAGGAGCAGAAGCTGATTAGCTGTTGATTAAACATTTCTTTTTTTCTTGGGAAGATTATACTAAAATTTTAACTACTACTGCACTGAGGTCTGGCTGAGTGTCTGGGTTGTGTACAAAACGGGAAAGGAAATGTTGTGTGGCACGTATGAATGGCTTTCTTCAAATGTTCTACTTGAACTTTTACTGATTAGCTTGTGGCAAGATCTGGCCTACAGCAGAACTCTCAAGGGAACTAGTAAAGGGGGACGTCACGAGGTGAGGGGTGTGGTGCAGCACCAGTGAAGCCTGCCTCCAAATTGAGCTGAGGATCAAACAACTGCAGACGCTAGGATTTGCTTGTCTGCTTCACCGGTTCCTCCACTCAAAGCAGACATGATTCATATCTCCTCCCACTACTCTTGCTATCCAGAAAAATTAAAGTATTTTCTGCTTTCTTGATTATAATGTTAAGACAATCAAACACAACTTGAGAGTGACAGTACTGTATTTCCGAATTTCTTACCAGTGGGAGATTAATTTGTTGCCACAAGGGGGCAGAGTTGATCAAGACCATCAATCAACAAAACTAACTAACCTACTCAATTCATAAGATTTTCTGTAGCTATGTAGACTCTTGTT
Source organism: Chinchilla lanigera (assembly GCF_000276665.1). Classification (NCBI taxonomy): domain Eukaryota; kingdom Metazoa; phylum Chordata; class Mammalia; order Rodentia; family Chinchillidae; genus Chinchilla; species Chinchilla lanigera. Next base: position 9,659,443 of record NW_004955435.1, on the reverse strand, counting down.
CCTTGACTTTAGATAACTAGCAGTTAGGTGTAAAGGATTTTAAGATAAGCATGTATTCATGACTGTCCTTACATCTTCTATTTTTTAGTGCAAAACTTACCAACAAACTAGGGCATAGATTCAGATAGTAAATATCTTTCTACATACAGAATTTATATTGCTGCTTTGTAGAATGCAGAAAATGCTTTAATTTTTCTGGGTAGCAAGAGTAGTGGGAGAAAATATGAACCATGTCTGTTTTGAGTGGAGGAACTAGTGAATGCAAATGTCATGCCATATATTCATGTAGATATATAAAAAATATAAAATAGTAGATACTATACACATTCACATAGTCAGTGAGTAAAGTTATAAAGGACAATGTTTAGTACTTAGTAGTTTAGTTTAGCTTTCCCCAAGTTTAAACATATTGTGCTAAAGGCAATTTTAAAATTTGTGTGTTTAAAATGTATGTATATTAAAGCTTAAGAAAATCCACCACTCCTCACTTACCATAAGAATCTTTTAACAATATATTTACCACAGTTATAGTTTGTACAAAGTGACTGATTAAAGTAGCTGGACCTCCAGAAACCCCTGAGTCATATCGCCATTAGGTCAGTGAGTGGAATTATAATGATCCTGTTAAGGTTCAGATCAAGAATTTGCCCCCTAAAAAACTCTCACATGTTAGAGGTGGGGCTTTCCAGATGAGTGGACCATGGGGCACTGTACGGGTGGTAGATTTATCCACCAGTCAGTTCAGAGGTGGAGCCAGACTAGAGGAGACAGGTCCCTGGGAGGGCGACCTGGAAGTGTATATGTCCCGCTCTGGCTCTTCCCTTCTCTCTTTGCTTCCTGACTACCATGATTTGAATAGCTTGCCTCTGCCAGTCCCTTCCGCCCTGTCCTTTCTGCCTTGGACTGGGCTGACCCGGAACTGTAACTGTGAACCAAAAGGAATATTTCTTCCTTTAACTGGTGCCTGTCCAGCATTTGTCTCAGTGATGATCATGTTTCTAAGACAGCTTTGATACTGTGTAGTAGAAATTCATATCCATCTAGATCTACTTGTAAATGACGGGATGTGCTAGACCAGGTGGTGGCGACTATAAAACTAGTGCTTGTGAAGAAATGATTTGTAGAATCCAGAAGAAGAAATGGAGAGGGGGAAGGAGGGAGAGAATAAAGGAAGAAAAAGTGGAAAAGGCAGAGAACAGGAAAGGAATCACAGCACAGTAAGAGGAGAAAAGAAGGAAGAAGTGTTTAAACAAAGAAGATTGAACTGACAGTATTCTCAGCAATGCTTACAGTGTAAGAAGTATAGTGGGAACCCTCAGAAAAACTTATTACATGCATTTTCTTTTTCAATTTCTTTGTATTGTTTCACTTCTGAAATATTTGTGCAAACCCAAATACTGTATGCAGTGGAAGGAATACTAATGATCCACATTTAACTTGCAAAATTAATTTCTTGCACATCATTTCCAAGATGATTTGACTTCCACAACTATAGTTTCACAAAAATACAAAAAGGATAAAATTTTGTAGCAGTAAAAATCAAGTCTTAATTGAGTTGTACAAGACTGGAGAAATGGATGTGGATACTGATATGTGTGTGTATGTGTGTATGTGTGTGTGTATGTGTGCATGTGTAAATCCTCAAAACTATTGTGAATGTTTAAATATTTAAAATATGTATTTTACAGTTTAAGTCACTGTGCCATTAGCCCCATTCAGAATACTCCTCTTCCCTCCAAATATCCTTGTCCCATTATTTTTACCACGTCATAGTTTTACTGTAAGCAAAAAATAATTCATTTTTCATCTGCAAGAAGTAATCAGGTATGCAGTGATTTTCTTTTATTCTTACACGTTGGTTATTATTAGTATTGCTATTATTTTTATAATTCTTGCTGATGTCATTCTAAATAGGTTAAATGCATAAAATTATATAAATAAAAACAGTAATAGCTTTTCTATTGGCTTCTTAAATTCATATTGTTATACAATGTGTGATATATATAAAAGGTGTGAAATATCATGTTAAAATATATTGAATTTATGACATATTTTCCTCACTTTATATATTTTCTCCATTTTCTTCTGTCTTCCGTACACTTCCATATATTCCACCTGTTTTTAATTGTGTGAAATTAAGTCATATTTTCCTTGGTAACTTCTCTGTTTTATGATCTATATACAGATGTATGTATTGGATTATTTTAAAGTTTTAAATCATACTTTACACATCCTTTGCTACTTTTTTCATTCAAACTTGTTTCAGAGTGTGCCTGTATGCTTCCACTCAGTGACGGTCTGTTTATTTCAGACAATGCTAACACAATGGATTTTTTTAATTCACCTGCTTACTGCCATTTAAATCATTCTTCTAAAAAGTTTTACAAGCAATAGTGAGCATTCATAACATGCTTCTTTATTTGTAAATTTGAGAGTAAAATGGCTGTTATATGATATGTACATATACAATTGTATTTATTTTGCAACATCTTATCTGTTCCAGTAAATGTTATTTTTTCCTACTGATATATATTTCAGAATACATTAAAATAACTTCTGGCTACCTACAATTTTATAAAAAATATAATATTTATGATTTTTTTGGAAATTAATCAGTATCATTATATTTTCCTTCTTGTAGCAAAATTCTGCCATTTTATTCAAATGAGTTTTAGGAATTGATTTTTTATTTTGGATTGTTTTGCTTAGCAAGTGTGAAGTAGTAATTAAAAAAGAGAAATGTATATTTTATTGGATCTCTTAAACTATAGTGCTAAATAAATAATTATATATATATTTATGTTATTTACAATATCCTCTTTTGTATAGGTACAAAAATTAGAGGTTTGGTCTTCATCTAATATAAAGGAACAACCATAGTGAATTCCTACCATCTTGTCTAGTGAAACTCGGTAGTACCTCTAATGTTTTATCTAAAAATTGTTTTATTCTCTTTAATGGTTTGAACAGTTTTCCTTCTTACACCTGGTAATCTGAGCAACATAGTTGAAGATAAAAATATGTATCCAACAATATATATCCAACAATTAGTTGGAACAACTAATCTGAAGACAATAATATGCAACATGAAAACCACTGTTAATCCCTAGCATTTTGTCTGGAAACCCTGTATCACTTAATATTCTAGCTTTGCTTTGTTTATGTTTGAGATGTTGGTATGCTGCTATTGTACTTTTTTTGCTCATTTACTATTCTCTTTAAAATGTGTTTTATTTTTTGATTTTTTTCAAAAAATTATGACTTTTACCCAGTCTTTCCATTTCCTATACCAAGGAGACAATATGATGTTTACACATGGGGGTCTGATTTATTTCCCTTATGAGTATGGTTTCTAGTTGCATCCATTTACCTACAAAAGCCTCGAGTTTATCTTTTTTAACAGCTGAGTAATACTCCATTGTATAAAAATACCACAACTTTCTTATCCATTCCTCAGTGAATGCATCTTTCATTCTTACATCTGGTAATCTGAGCAGTGTATTTGAGGATAGCGGTATGCAACGTAACAACCACTGTTGATTTGTTTTAATTTGTCTTGAGACCCTGTATCACTTTGATTGTTTTTGCTTTGATATGTTTATGTTCGTGATTCTGGTATGCTGCTACTGTTCTATTTTTTTGTTTGTGTCTCATGTACTACTCTCTATAAAATAAAAAAAGCATGACTATATTAAGTGTGACTATTACTGAGAGAGTCTGTCATTTTTTAATTTCAATTAGTTTTTTAAAATTCAAACATGGCCAAACAATTAAAGACCATAAAAAGTAATAAAAAACATTAGAAAATGCAAAAGATTTATACAATCTGTAAAGAAATCAGAGTATAATAAAAATACCAGAAGGGATACAGAACTTTATTAAATAAGATGATAGGAATTCAACAGTGGTTGTTATGTTGCATATTATTGGCTTCAGATTAGTTGTTCCAATTACCAGATATAAGCATGTGAAATTGTTTCATCACTCTTACATTCCTACATCTGGTAGTCTGAGCAACTTTGTTGAAGATAACATTATGGAATAGAACAGCAATTGTTAATTCCTATCATCTTGTTTTGAAATCTTATATTGTTTTTATCTTCATTGTGGTTATTTTGTTGTTTTCTCCCTTTAAAAAAAATCAAATATATAGGCCTTAAATTACTATTTAATATGAAGATTCTAAAAGTGTTCTAATCACATTGGAATGCTTGAGAAAAGCATTTTTAAGCAAATACTACAAACTGTCATTAACAGGAAACAAAATTCAAATAAGTGACATTTACAAGGTTCATGATATCAATTTACCCAATCATGTTCTAAAATATTTTATTCTGTATAAAATATAGTGATGTCTAGTGTTCAACTAATGTAAAAGAATTATCTTGTTCTCTTTTTTTGTTTTTTTTTTTGTTTTTTTTTCTGGTACAAGGAATCGAACTAACGACCTCGCACTTGCCAGGCAAGCGCTGTGCCGCTGAGCTAAATCCCCAGCCCCAGTCTTGCTTGTTCTGGAACAAAATGTCAAATAGTATCAAAGGATTATATTCATGCAAGTTTTCATTTTTCCTGGAACTAAAAAAATATATATAAAATTACTTTTGTCTGTATGATTCAGGTAAATCAAAAATTTATGACCTACTTTTCCTCTCTAGCTTAGCAGGAAAAGAATGAGTGTTTCCATATGTATCTCCTAGGAAAGTAGTATTTATCACATTTTTAAAAAAATAATATGCATACATGCTCATGACCTCCAAAAACGTCTTTCCCCCCACAGAAACAAAAGGCTTCTTCCTCTTTTCCTTCTCTCTATGGAAAAAAGAAGTATGAATAATTTCATTTTCCCAATTATTCCATCTAACTACTGCTTTTTTATTTCTTGGAATTGCTACTAGTTTTAAATTTTTTTTTACTGTTACTTCAATTTATGATTGACTCCATAAATCTCACATGCATACACTCATACACATGCCCACACATTCATTACCTGCACACACACACACACACACACACACACGCACACACACACATTTCCCATTTTAATTTTCTATTTCCTGATCAGCCTAGCATCATACATATGCTGCTTATAACAGTTGACTGAAATTATGCTCATGTGGAACATTAGTGATCTCTTCATTGCAAGATCAGCAGACTGCAAACAAATCTTTTTGACCTTTTTTCAATAATTACCATCTTCACTTTTACACACTCAACACAATTTTTGTCTTGGCTCCCATGAACCCTTTGTTTATTGTTGACACCCTTTATCTTATTTTAATACATCTTTCATATTCACTTATATATTAAAGGTTGAGTCTTTGTACCATATTGCTATTAAAAGTTATCTTCTCTACTGCACACTTTCCATGGTTGTGTTACGTCTTAAAATGGCAGATGCTCTTCCCTCAGTACTGGTCAGTCTTAAACCTGTATCTCTGGACTTCACTCTTTCTTACCAGTGTGTCCTTACTTTTAAGAAAATGTCCATGTCCATTTTAGTTTTTAGATGTATTGCTAAATAGCAAACTGTCCCCAAACTGCATTGTCTACATCAAGATACACTTTATTACTTGTGGTCCTCTAACTGGGGCTGAGCCTTGCTGGGCAATCTGATGGCCTTGCCAGAGTCCTCTACTCTCCATTTCACAAATGAATTAGCTGTGCGTGGGAATTAGTTGGGATTCTGAGCTGACTGGGCCTTTCTTTTTCTATGTAGTCTATTCCATATGGTTAACCATAGTGTATGTTTTCAGGCAAGAATCTACGAAAGCCTTCAAAATTATAATTTATTTTCCTTCCGATTGCTTATGAGAACTATTGATTATACTTTGAATCGTTACTCTTTTGCTTAATAAGAAAAGATTTTGATATCTTGGTTTTCAAAAATTCTTACCTGAAACTTTTTACCTAATCCTTTTTCCATTAGGTACAAATATCACAACATTTATAAATCTATAACATCTTTCAATTGCTCCTCACTCTTTTCTGTTTTCTTGTTTGATCAGTTTCACAGTTGGGTCTCAAATGCACATACAATCTCTTAAAATCTCTACTAGGGATCAGGAATATTTATTTTAAAACGTTCATATGATCCACATAACCACTAAGACTTGAGGAATTCGTTGTTTGAGTCTTCCAGGATATTTTGTCTTTTCTCATACTTTTACTGTTCTTAGAATGGATTTAGCCATTCTGTTGTCAGTTTTCAATGCACTTATGTCATTAAACATGTCATTATCAAATGGTGCTTTATTCATAACACTGTATTTTAGTTTGTAGCTCTATATTAACACTTGTATTTTTTTCATGTATTAGTACATTATCAGCTATATGATATTGCTGTAGTTTAAATAATTAAAATTTATTCATCATGTGAGTCCAAAACACTGTGTCACTGATTTAAAGAAATCATACTGGCTTTATTCTATGTGCCAGATACTGTTCTAGGTATTTGAAGTTTTTGAAGTAGAGGGATATAGAAGAAAGAGCATAAACTAAACTTGATAAGCTTAATCTTCATATAGGTGTGATAGGAAAATAAGCAAGTACAATACTCACTGAGAAAGATAATTTCCAATGAAAATAATTACTAGTGTTATGACCAGAACATTGAATAGTATAATGGAGAGAAAAATGGAAAGAGAGGTAATGATTTTATCATTCAGGGTGTTCAGAGGAGGCTTCTTTGCAAAGAAAGTATTTGAGCTGAGACCTTCAAAATATGAAAGATCAAACATGGACATCCCCAGAAGAGAGTACCAAAATTAGATTAACCATTCAGCAATGTTATCCACTGGTAGCATAGTCTTAACCAGGTGAATTGATAATCTACAGAAATCTGGGCAACTTATAGAGAAAAGTAATAGAGACATTCTATTAATAGCTAACTCGTAATTAAGTCAACAGTGAGACATCAGTATAAACGTCAATATTATAAGAAATTAGATTTTGCTACTGGAATAGATTGGTAACAAACTTAATTAGAATTGTAATTGTCTCTTAAATTAGCAAATCTTAGCTGCTATAAGGAAATATTAGCACTTTAAATTTATCACATATGCACTATTTTGTACCTTACTTTAAAAAGATATATCTCACATAAAATATCCAACAAGTTGCATAACATTAGAAATAAAAAGAATAAAAGAAATACAGGATCTTTGAGATTTAAGTTTAAATAAATGATAATAATATATGTCTTTGCTTTAATAAAAATTATTCATGTTTCTTTTTCTCCATGATTGTTTATGGCTTAGAAAAATCTAAAGTATGCCAATTGTGACTTACCATAGATTACTTTATATTTTTAAAATGAAGCAAAGTTTGCAAGCACTGGTTGAAACAGATTATTTTCTAATACTATAAGAGGAGTTAAAATTATTGAAACGATAAACCACATAGTCATTGATTCAGTTTCTTTATATTTTTTGAGAAATAAATTTTGCTTTGTTTTAGATACAGTGTCAAATCTTAATATTTTGGGCTCTGTGAACCATTTTTGATAAGTACAGCACCATGTCAGTTCCATACATTATACAATGTTTTGCTACACTGCACACACAATGAATGTCATCTGTCCTGAGGAGCTTGATCTAGTAATGCTCTCATTTTGTTACGCATTGGTGAATAAGTAATTCAGTTTCGTAGCTTAGTTCATCCATTCTCGTTCGTTTCTTTCACAATTGAATTGTGCATCAGACACTATTGCATATTCTCAGCTTATATCAGATAACACATTGAGCATATTTTTCAAAAAGGCATTGACTTTTATGTTCGTTATTTTAAAAAAAGATACCCAGCTGGGGATAAGCATGTAAATATTTTAAAACAATGTTATTCTATCAGATGTAATATTATCTTCAAACCCGGCAATAGGCATGTATTCAAATACTTGGAATCAGTGAATATTTCTTTATTTGAAAAAAAAATATGATTAAGAACAAAAAGAAAAAGAATCACAAAAAATAATAATCGGAGGAGGCACAGTGAAGAAGGAGGTGTGAATTGCAGTGGCATAACTATGTAGCAGGCGTGGAATGCCAAGGATATTCATGCCCTCAGAGCTACAATCAAGTGAGTTTCACAACCAAGATATCACTGTACTCTAATACAAAACCCCAAAACCAACAAAGACTCGTGAAACTAAATCATAAATTCTGTAGCATAGTTAGATACAAAATCAACACTCAAAAATCAATAACAATGTCTACACAGATAGCTAAGATAATTGTACTACTAATTTCTATTGCTTTATGGAAACAGTTAATGTTTAATTGTTTGATCAATTTTACATGCCCATATTTGTTTAACTGAGTAACCAATTTGAAGATAACTATATGTAATACAGCAACCATTAACTTCCTATCACCCTGTCAGAAATTCTGTATTCCTTCTAATGTTTTTTATTTTGTTTGTGTTTGTTAATGTTTTGTTCTTTTATCTTTAAAATTAAAAGACCAATAACATACTTGTTTATGAATAAAAAATTCACTAAGAGAGAAATTAGGAAAACAACACATTTCACACTGGCATTAAGAAAAAGGAACTACTTAGGAATCATTCTAATGCATGAAATGAAAGACTTTTACATTGAAAACTACAGAATACTGAAAACAGATCAAAAGCGCTAACAAGAAATAGAAAAGTCTTCCCTGTTCTTGGATAAGCAGAAACAAAATAATGAAATATTAATACTTCCAAAGCTATTACACAAATTTAATGCAATCCTAACCAAAACACCAGTATTACACCTCACAGAACTAAAAGAAATCATCTTAAAATTCATTTGGAAACAGAAGAGACCTAAAATAGTGAAAGCAGTTCTAGTCAACAGACAAGTAGGGGGCATCACAATCCCTGATAGGAGGTTAGATTACAAATCTGTGATACAAACATGGTACTGGCAAAGAAACACATAGGAGGAAAATTGGAACAGAGAAGATACAGAAACAAATCCAAGCACACTCAGCTACCTGACTTTTACCAAAGTGTCCAAGCACCATCACTGGAAGAAAGACAGCTTCTTTAATAAATGCTGTTGGGAAAACTGGCTTTGCACATGCTAAAGACTGAACCTAGAGTCATATTTATCACCATGCACTAAAGAAAAATCAAAATGGATCAAAAGTTTAAATATGAAAACAAAAACTTATCATGATGGAAAAATATGTAAAATTGTTGAAGATACAGGTTGTTATGATTTTTGTCTAGATATTCCCCCAAAGCCACATGCAGTCATGGGGAAGGCTTCTAGAATTCATGATTAACTCATGGTCCAATGCTGGGATTTTGGGTGTGAGTGCTACCCACATCCTAGGGTGGGTAACCTGTATACAATATAAGGGAAGGAATGAGGCAAGCTCTGCTCCTCCCTTTTTGCTCTTGTTGCTTTTGATGATTTTTGCTGCCATGAACTGTTACCCTCTGCCATGTGCCACTCTGCCTTGGAACCAGCCAACAATGGGCTGAAACTTCCACAACCTGTGAGCTAAATAAATCTTTCCTTCTTTAATTTGTGCATCAGGTATTTTGTCTCGGCAATGGGAGCAATGCTACCAAGACATACGTGTAGGGAAAACTTTACAAACAAAACCCCAATCACACTGGAAATATTACAAAGAATCAATAAGTGGGATCATGCCAAATTAAAAAGCCTTGGTACAGTAGGAGAAATAATGAACAGAGTGGAGATACAACACATAAAATGTTTACCAGCTACATGTTAGAAAACGGACTATCATCCAGAATATATAAAGAACTTGAAAATAGTCACACTCTTCAATTTAAAAAACCAATCCCAAAATAGACATCTGAATGAAAAGACATTTCTCAGGTGAACAAGTACCAGTAGTGTATAAATACAGTAACACTCTGATTCATGAAGGCTTCTATTTGCAAATATTTTGTGCACAAACGCAATCATCAAAAATTTGTTTCCATCTCCAAACTCTGCACCAGGTGACAGACATGACCACAGCCATCTTCTCCACCCAAAAGCAAACACAGCCATCTTCCCCTAAGTTGTAAAACAAATAAAGTTCATAAACTGAGGTACGGCTGTACAGGAAAAAGTGTTCAACAACACCAGACATTCAAGAGTTGCAAATTAAAGGAACATTGAGATTCTAACTCATTAAATCGAATGGTTATCATCAAATATCAACCAATGAAATATTCTAGTGGGGCTATGGGAAAAAAGGAACACTTCTTCATTGTTAGTGGGTGTGTAAATTGGTACAACCACTACAGAAATCGGTACAGAGCTTCTTCAGAAAACTAAAACTAGAGGTTCCATTTGCCCATGGTGTGCCCATTTAGGCCATTTAAGATTTCACACTGGGCAAGTGTGGAAAGTTCAGACTGCCTCTGGTTTTGTTAACTTGAAAACACGTTAACATTTCTGTCACTCTTAAAGGATTCTTTATGCACATAGGATTCTTGGTTGACTTCACTTTTTAGCACTTTGTATGTCAAGTCACTGTTTCTAGTCTCCAACATTACTGATGAAATATTTGCTGGTTAATTATTGAGCATCTCTTTGTAATGATAAATTGTTCATTTCTGGGTGATTTTAAGATTGTCTATTCTGTTTGCCTTTCAATGATTTGATTAAAATACACTTTGTGGATTTCTTCAAGTTCATCTTATTTAAAGATATTGTGCTTCCTGGATATTGATGTTTATGTCATTCATCATATTTGGGTAATTTTTACCCACTTTGTAATTAATCTCTATACTCCTTCCTTCTCACTCTGCTTCTGGGATTCTCAGAATGCATATGTTGGTATCTTTGGTGGATTCTTCCAATCTGTTACCTTTTTTTTTTAGCATAACTTTTTTCTTTCTATGACTCAAGCAATAATTTCATCTGTCTCATTGTCATGCAAGCTATTTTCTTTTTCTTGCTGAAATGTACCTATAAATCCATCTAACAAAATTTTCATTAAAGTTACTATACTTTTCAGCTCCATTGTAAATACTGCAATAAATAAGCTTAGTAGTTTTGAAACATTTTAATTAGAAATAATTTTAAGTATGATTCTTTAATATGTTTCATAGGCAACACAAAAATATTTGTTTCAAAACACACACACATTGAACATCAAATATAGTTTGGATCACTGCTGTTTTAATTTGGAAAATTACTAGGTTTGTCACATGTCATAGATAAGAAACAAATGCAGAGTGTGGGTTGTTGTTAAATACTAGTGTGTTCCTTCTCTCGCACAGACAGCACAAAAAGCCCACTGAAGAAAAAATAGGAAATAATAAATAATTTCTAGGTAGGAAATACTTAACTAAATTTTTAATCCACTCATTAGTAGTGCTAAATGTCAAATAGGCTTAAGATATATCAGATTAGCAAAAATGAAATCATTCCCTTTACCTAAGAGAAATATTTGTTAAAAATGTAGTTTGTATTACTATTCAGAGTATGACACAATTATGAATGGATTTTATTTGATATGAACAATTAGGATAAGATATTATATATCATGTGCTTTATTTTGTTGGTGCCTAATGTCTGTTTAAAATGAGATTTCATAATTCATTCTCACATGCATAATCCTGAGAAAAAGGTTGTGTTAACAGCTTGTGATACATCTGCTACGTAATTAGCTGCTTTTCTTATCTTTTGTGAAACTAAATTGCTGAAATCTATGGATAAGTCTAATTAATCATAGGCCTCCTGAAATGATTTTTTGAGATTATAGAGAAATCAGACATATATTTCCACTCTTCAACTGTTTGGCTTTTTAAAGATGATAGGTTTATCCAGCACAGAGAGAAGTAAAGGAGAATGAAATGCCTTTATTTTGGGCATGGAAAAGACCACAAGGAAAGAAAGAAGTGGAACTTCTGAGGGCCTGTTGTGGGGTCCAAGGTTAAACAGCCCCAGGCTGGGGGCAGGGTTTAGGAGGCGGACCACCTGACATGGCAGACCAGGATTGGGCAGAAGCACGGGAAAAGGAAACAGGATATTACACAAAGGGAAGTAGGAAGTTGTAATTTAACTCAGAGGAAGAGGGGTGGGGCTTAGCACATGGCCTCTATTGGCCAGTGCCATATTGGCTTGGCACCATACTATCTCAGCACTGTACCACATGACCTCCAGTGCCATACTGGCTGGATGCCATAGTGACTCAGCAGAAATTACAGTGAGGCAAGAAACCCATCATTCCCGTCTTTTGGTTATAGCGGGTGATGACTCCTCTTAGACTGCTTCCTGCTGAATAGGGGGTGTCGCTATGATTGGGATGAGGGGACAATGGGTGTTGCCTCTGTGAACGCCAGTGTTGGGGATTTCTACTAGAATGACGAGTTCATCGGCTGTGATTTCACGAAGCCTGGAGTGAATAAAACTAGACAAAAGTTTTAAAATGCAGTTTAAAAATGCTGAATATGACAACCCACACTCTGCTTTTGTTTCTTATCTATGACATGTGACAAATTTATTGGTAATTTTCCAAATTAAAACAGTAGTGATCTAAGTAAACAGGTTGTTATCATGATTATAGGGCCCAGAAGAGGTAGCAAGAATGGTGCCCTTGACTCAAATTTGTCATTCCACCAGGACCATGGTGTAGCAGGTGAGAGGTAGATTTTTAGCTCTGGGTGTTTATACTCAAGCCAGTTGTGAAGATTTTTTACCTTTTCCGTAATGATACCAGATTCATTTACAAAGTAGCAACATTTTTCTTCCCAACATAGCACAGGTGCCTCCTCTTTCAGCTGACAGGACTTTGAACACATGTTGATTTTGGAGATTGACTGTTGCAAGGCTATTAATTTGATTTAGAAGGATGGCCTGTTTTATTAATTTTACTTTTTATTTAGGAGAGAGATCAGCCATGGTGTCATTTAAGGCCTGATGAGTATAGTTACTTAAGGCCTTGATATGTATCATACAACACTCTCTTTCACAAGATCTGGTGATTTTCAGTAACAGGAATCTAGCATATTTATCATTGCTTTACCTTTATAGTTACTTGGAGTTTTTTAGTCTCTAGGCCAGAGCAAGCCAATTTCTTGGAGAAATTAGTAATATTATGACATTGCTTTATACATCTTGTATACTTTTCTGTTGGATGTTTAAGACCAAGTTAAAGTGAGACCTGTATTAATTAAAACTTAATTCTTGCTATCTATCAAGGTCAGTTATATCTCCTCAGGATTTACCTTGGAATCATGTGCAGTGCCTCTCAGTACTTCTGTTGGTGTTAGCTATCTGGATGAGTCACAGCCATTGCTTGACCAAGGTGCTTTCTGTGAAAGCTTGGGAGACTTTTTCTCCTAGTGACTCTCCTTAGGCACACTATATACTGTAGAATCATTTTCCTCTGTAGTCCCATAATCTCCTTGATCAGAAGATGAGGGATTCAACTAAGTTACATGATGTTACAGCAGAGGTTCTCTTATGTCCTGAGTCTTTACTGAACTCAGAGGCCAAGGGCCAAATATCAGCTGTCCTCTAAGCCCATCTGTCTTGCTAATTTGGTCTCCAAACCTCAGTTGTTGAGTATCCAGAAGAGATAATTAATGACATTATATTGTAATGGGAGCAGTTAACTTAATTATTAGAATTTGACCTAATATTAAGCACCTTGAAGTATAAAGTACAGCCAGAGAACTATTACTTCTTACCAATAATGGATGTTCTAGTAATTGAATCCCTGTGGAATGTTAACAGGAAACAGTTATACAGCTTTACAGAGAAAACTGTAAGTCAAAAATCATACATAGCATTGTAACATAACAAGCATGATGACATTTTTATAGCACAATAGAATAGCCCTTTTAGTCATCATCTCTACCTAATACATAAGGAGATTTTATCTAACTTGTCCATAGACAAGATGTCATTTAAGAAATTTGTAGTGTTGTCTGGGCTGTTTAACATCTAAGCATCTCTAAATGTAGTGACATATACATATCATATATAGTACATAAGTTTTCATTAAAAGGTTAACATTTAAATGATAACCTCATGTTGGCCTAACATGAACCTCTTATAAATATCTGGAGCACAAGAGAAAGGTAAATGTCTGAATTTGAGAGAAAATGTCTATCACTTTTATAAACAATCCTAGTTTTACCTTTTAGAATATCTTACATTTGGAAGGCATGAATACATTTAATATACCATGAAATTGACAATAATGAATTATTGTTTTGTTTTTTA
>NW_004955435.1:9640170-9640994 GCF_000276665.1 Chinchilla lanigera | reverse complement strand
TTCAGGGCCTGGGCTTTTCTTTGTCCACAGGTATTTTTTTTTTCACATTTTCAATCTCATTAATTGATATTGGGTAGTTCAGGAATTTTATATCTTCTTGACTCAAACCTGATAATTCATACATATCTAGGAATCTGTCCATTTTTCTGAGTTTTCTATCCTATGGGAGTAAATATTTTCAAAGTGGGTATTAATGATCTTCTGAATATCTGTGGAATCTGTATAATTTCATCCTTTTCATTCCTTATTGTGTGAATCTGAGTTCTTTCCTTCCTTTTTTGATAAGGTTTGCTAGGGGTTTATTAATTTTATTTGTTCTTTCAAAGAACCAATTCTTGGATTCATTTTTTTTTTTTGTAGTGTTTTGTCTGCCTCAGTTGCATTAATTTCTGCCCAAATCTTAGCAATCTCCTCTTTCTTTGGGCTTTGGGCTTGAAATGTTTTCCTCTTTCTAAAACTTTGAGGTGAAGCATTAGGCTATTTATTCTTTTTCTGTTTTCCTCATGTGTGAATTCATGGCTATAAATTTTCCTCTGAGGACTGCTTTCATTGATCCCAAAGGTCCAGTAAGTTCTATTTACATTTTTATTTGTAGGTATTTTTAAATTTCATCTTTAATTTCTTCTGTTACTCATTGGTAGTTCAAGAGGTTGTTGTTTAATTTCCAAGTGTTTATGGAGTTTTTAGAGTACCTTTTGTAATTAATTTCCAATTTCATTGCTCTGTTGTTGGATACTATGCATCAGATAATTTCAGTTTTTTTGCATTTTGGTAGGTATGCTCTATGGGCTAGGATGTGGTCTGTTTTAGAGAAAGACCCATGT
>NW_004955435.1:9601225-9638475 GCF_000276665.1 Chinchilla lanigera | reverse complement strand
TTTTGTCATGTTTGCTACTGGATGCAGAAAGCTCATTTTCCCTCTTCAGTGGCTGCACAGCAAAGGCCAGTAGTGTCCTTAATTTTCCTAGTGGTCAGGTTTGCCTGTTAGTGTCTGCTGAGAAGCTCTCCTTAGTCTGGGGTTTTCCAGCACTTGATTTGTATCTAGTTATCCCAGATCTCAGATGGAGGCATTGTTGTCAGCTGATGGCAGACCGTCTGATCCAGTGTCTCCTTGCAGTTCATGGCCCAGACTCAGGTTCCACTGGTGTGACAATCCGAGTTCTGTGGTCCTATGTCCCCAGACACTTCAGGGTACAGGCAAAATCCAGACAGGAGCTGCAGAGTCTACAGATTATGAGCCACCTGATTCTGTGTCTCCAGTCAGTTCAGGATGTGTACAGGAGCCATATGCAGGCCAGGCTGACAGCAATCACAGACTGCCCATGCCTGTGAGCCTCCAGGTGTTCTGGGCATAAGTAAAGCACAGACTTGAACCACAGGATCAGCAGCTCTTGGAGCACTCACTTACTCAGCACAGGGACCATGCAAGGGGGCCCCACACATGAACCACAGTGAAAATAGTCCATGGGCTTCTGAGTGAGGACCTCCTGTCTGCTGCTGGTGCACGGAGGGCAGAGACTCAGACTTTAATGGAGCCAGGGTCCTGGGTTGCCTGCTCTGCCCCTAGGAAGTAGATGGGAAATACCTGGCTCTCTCCACTAGTTTCAGCTGGGAACCATGGCAGTGGGACCGGATTGTAGCCCACCTAGTTCTGCTTCTTAGTCAGTTCAGGGTGTGTGCAGGAGCCAGACCCAGGCCACTCAAAGAGCAATGACAAGGGATGTTTATTTAACCCTTTTTTAAATGTCCTATGAATATTTAATCACAATTTGACACATCAATTTTTGAACCATGACAGACTCTCAAGTTATAATATATCATGATATTTATAGGACCAATTTTAAGATAATTTTTATCAATCGGCAACTTGCTAGAAACAAATCTTTAGCTTAGATGACATGTATGTATAAGTCAAATTAAACTAAAGGCAGTTGTTTCAAAAATCAAAAAATGCAAGAAGAAAAGTTTGTTGAGCTCAAATAAAATAGCTGTTTACAGATTGGACAGAGAGGCAAATAACCAAGAACATATACACAAGACAAATTTGCTTATAAAATCAGAGTGCACTCAAATATTTTTTGCCATTGAATTATAATGATTCTATACTTTTTTAAGTTTGTAATTATAAAGACTACTCAGAACTCTTATTTGTATTTTTGTGGGTCAGTTAGAGATTTCTTATAAGAATTTGGAAAAAATTAATACTATTTATCTATAATGAATATATTTTAATACTTTGTTTTGTCTTAAGAATATCAGCAACTTTTGTGTCCCTTGACACCTGTGGTATTTTGACCTTAAGAGGTTGTGTACAGGTTGAAGTTTTGAGTGGGGTTAGGGAGAGTGAGGGCTGGGGCCCTTAGAAAAGCCAGTTCTTTGGTGAGACCCAGCAGATCAGCCAACAATGAATCTTGTGGCCATAAGCCCTCCTGTGAGGGCAAGGAACTAGTGGATGGCTTAACCACTCTCTGGTGGCTAGTACAGTGACACTTCCAATGGCCCTTGAGGATGCAGTGTGGGACAAGGCTTCTTGGGTGGTCATGGGTTGGGGCAGGCTCATGCTTAGTGTCCTTCATTGCTACACTTGAAGCATGGTCCAGGAGGGGCTCAGGTATTGCTGCTGGCACCCCCTTGTTTGGCATCCACCTGCTTAGGCTTGTCTTCTTTGGGAACCCCAAGTGCTGCTACTAGAAGCTCATGTTGATATTGGGCAGCTGCATTAGCAACTGCCAATCTGATAGCTTGCTTGTCTAGTTTTTATTGTTCCTCTCTGTTATTGAAAACATGAAAGGCCAAGGCTAAGAGCTCTTTCTGTGAGGACTAAGAGCCAAGCTCAGATTTTTTAAAATTTAGCCTGAATATCTGGGGCTGACTGTGATATAAAATGAAAGTTAACAATACTATCCCTGCATTTGATGGTAGATCTATATCAGTAAACTGGCGTAGAATCACAGTGAGACAAGCCAGAAACTCAGAAGGATTTTCATTGTTCCTCTGAGTCTATTCCATAAGTTTATTATAATTCACAGGGTTGTGACAGATCTTTTTAAGGCCAGTCATAATATAGTCAATCATTATTTTGACCTTGTGGGAGCCCTCAGGCCCCTGAGAGTCTCAGTGGAGATCTGTAAATGGCACCGCAGCAGCTCCATCAGGATAATCAGGATTAGCTCAGTGCTTAATGTTAGCCTCCTGTAGGGCTGCATCCCATAACTCCTTTCTTTGCTGAGGAGAAAGAGTTGAGTTGAGAATTGTGAAAAGATCTTTATAGTGCAAATCATAAGAACTGGTGACAAATTCTAATTCTGAAATATATCTGTGTGGATCAGCTGCAAAAAACCCCAATTTATTAGAAATTTGTGAAAGGTTAGACAGGGTAAAAGGAACATGAATACTAATTAGCCATTCAGGGTTGGCCTGTTCCCAAAGAGGGCACACAAGTTGAGATTGAGATGAATTAAGAGGTGGTAAAGGGTGAGTAGAGTCTGAGGGGAAGAGCAGCAAGCAAGTTCAGTGAGGGCATGATGGCAGAGGGTGGCTATGTGACCTGAAGGAAGATGGCTGCTAGTGAGCATGTAACTCACTACAAGATGGCCACCAGTGGCCATGTGACTTAAAGCAAGATGGTCGCCGGTGACCATGCAGCTCATCACAAAATGGCTGCCGGTGGCCATGCGGCTGGCAGTCACCATTTTGAGACTTTTTACCATAAGCTTTCTTAGATTGGGTGTGGTGGGCCAGAGGCAACGAAGGCAATACAGGAGGGGAAGAAGAGGAAGAACTTTGAGGTGAAATAGACTTTGTATCTGGAGAGGATGGGGACCCATCAGCTAACTGTGGGAGAGGAGAATGAGACCAAGCATGGGGCTGAGTGCGCGGGGTTGAGGGCAGGGATGATGGCAGAGGAGTGGAGGGAAGAGTACGGTCTGAGGATTGTGTGTGGAAAGTGGGGGCTAAGAGAACTGTGGGCTTGGGAGATGGAGAAGGCACAGAAATGAGCAAAGAAGGGTAGAGAGGAGAGGACTCAGCTGCTGGCTGAGATGGCAGAGGTGAGCAGGTTTGCCCATCTGGCTGATTAGGATTAAACTGAGAAGAAGAAGGTAAAGAGTAAGCTCAAGGAGATTGAGGATAAGGTAGGGGGAGCAAAGCCAGGAGGAACATCGTCAAGAGGGTCAGGAGAGGCTTTAAGAAGAGATTCTGGCAGTGTGGAATGGACCAAGAATATTTAGGCCATCCCACATGCCTGAAGGAGAGAAGGATGGGTCATGAGAGCAATAAAGGCATGAACATAAGGCAAGTTCTTCCATTTGCTGGTGCAATAGCAATAATTATCTAGGTCTCTAAGGATATTAAGATCAAAAGTGCCATCTTCAGGCCATTGGCTGTCATTGTCTAGGTTATATGGAGGCCGGGCCATCTGGCATTAATAGATTAATTGTTTTGGTTTAATGCTGTCTCCTAGTCCCAAAGTATTTAAATTAGACAAGAGACAACTGAGTGGAATGTGCTTGGAGGGCGGGAGTAATGTTCCCCATCCTGTGGCCAAACCAAAGGTGAGCTGGAGGCTGAAGCAGCCTGTTCTCAAAATCCCTGAGAAGGCCGTCACCCTTTCCAGGATGTGAGAGAGTAGAAAATGCCCAAATCCACCCTCCCAGTCATCATCAACAAGGCAGAAGGGTATCCCGTAGGATGGAAAGGACACTGTAGGCCTGAAAGAGAGTTCTGACATAGGCCTATGGTTTTCAGAAAAGGAGCGAAACTGAAACAGGAACTCCCGTAACAGAAGGAGGCTCACCTGTGAGAACTGGAGCAGGCCAGTGTTGGCTGAGGGCTGGCAACAGCAAATATCCAGACAAAGGAAAAGGGTTTGTTGGCAAGTGGGGCTCAACCCAAGGGAAGGAAAGCTCTCTACCTTAGTAAGGCCACACAGCCTGCACGAGTCATGGCACCAAAATGATAGGTTTTTCCAGCACAGAGAGAAGTAAAGCAGAATACAGTGCCTTTTTTTGTGGGTGCAGAGAAGAGCACAAGGAAAGAGAGACAGAGAGGGGAAACTTCTGAGGGCCTGTCATGGGGTACAAGGTTAAATAGCCCCAGGCTGGGGGCGGGGTTTAGGAGGCAGACCACCTGACATGGAAAACCAAGATTGGGCAGGAGCATGGGAAAAGGGGAATTACAGAAAAGGGAAGTAGGGGAGCTGGGGATTTAGCTCAGTGACACAGCTCCTACTTGCCAAGCGAGAAGTCATGAGTTCAATCCCTGGTACTGGAAAAAAAGCAAACAAAAAAAACCAAAAAGGGAAGTAGGAAGTTGTAATTCAACTCAGAGGAAGAGGAGTGGGTGGAGCTTAGCACATAACCTCTAGTGGCCAGTGCTACACTGGCTTGGTGCCATACTGTCTCAGCACCATACCACATGACCTCCTGTGCTATATTGGCTGGATGCCATAGTGACTCAACAGGAATTACTGTGAGACGAGAAACGCATCATTTTTCTTTTTCTTTTGGCTTTTTTCTGGTACCGGGAATCGAACTCATGACCTTGCCCTTGCCAGGCAGGTGCTGTGCCTCTGAGCTAAATCCCCAGCCCCAAAGAAACCCATCAAAAGATATGTGATCATTAATTTCAAAACAAAACTTTGAAAATCATGGTTCTAATCTACATTTTTGTAGTGGTCTATTTCATGGAGTTTTCATAGAAAACATTGGTACTTTATACTCCTGTCCAATAATATTTCTTTCTGCTTAAGTTTTGCATCCAAAGTTCTGCAAAAATAAGAAGCATCAGTAAGTGCATTATCAGTCTTCCAAAGCAGTGTATATATGATTGCTTTCATTTGCTACAGCTTTTATAAGGATATTATCAATTGAAAACAACAGACATTAATTGTGTCACAAATCTGAATGGAAAAATTCTGAAATTATGATGTTAGCAAAGTTGTTTTTTCCCCTTATGCATTATTTCTATTTTTACAAATCACATTTTTTTTTATAATTTTAGGCTTATGTGATAAGTTCTCTTCACTTTTATCTGTATCTTTGTTCAAAGTAAATGACTGAAATTCTTTAGTTTCCATTTATTCTTTCATAGACCATTCCTTCTAAAAGCAAGACTTCATTCTAAGGAATGTCATCTAATTCCCACCAGTGAAATCATTTCATAATTTTCCTTTTGTCTCAGACAAGAATGCACCTTTGTTGAAAATTTTATATTCTTGTAAAAATGATTTTTAAAGAATTTTCTATGCTAAAGTATCTTCTTCTTTCAAGGAAATTTCTTCGATTGAGGCAAAACTTATTTTCTCTACACTTACCAAGAATCCTTTTTCAGAAGATCCTAATATAGAACATGCAACATGTATAATCTTAAATATATTTTTGTTAGAAGCATTCAAAATGTTTGAAACTATTAGAGTCACCCCCCTAACTCACCTTTCATGTATTTTTCAATTTCATATTTCTGGTTTCAATAATAGAACACCAACACTGAAATAAATTTTTTTCTTAAGTCAACATTTTACACATAGAGGAAAGTCATAAAAAATCAAAATACACTGATATTTCCTTCACCGAGGTTGTACAATTCCATTAGTCAACTGAAGCATTAACATTTGTTAAGGCTTTGCCTCCCAAGGTATTTGTGTTAATTGAGATTCATCTGAAGCTCAGTCATTTGTTATATTCTTTCTTCTCTCCTTTTGTGTCTTAGAATTTGACTTCCAAAAAACAAGAAATTAATAAGGAAGGACTAAAATTCATTAAGTTCTTTTTAATGTGATAAAGTAAATGATGCTCTGAATTTCTCAGATCAGTAAATATTTGTTATTCAAACATTTGTTTATTGATTTGAACCTGACTAAAATTAAAATTATTGATTTTTTTCTTAGTTGCAGCCAAGAAAACACAAGCTTCCACCCAGAGAAGAGATATAGCCATATGCATGCAACTAAATATAGTGTTTCAATTCATAGTATTTTAGTTACTTTTTTTAAATAAAGAAGATAATATACACCTATTACTGCGTGGGAAGGCTGCACTGGATTTCATAAGATTTGGAAATGTATTTCAATGAATTTCTCAAAATCTCTACTGCTCACAAATTCCCTTATTAAAAAATACCCTTGGTTTCAGACACAGTGGGGCAAGTCTATAGTCCCAGAGCTTGGGAGGCTGAGGCAGGTGGATTGTAAGAGTTTGAGGCCAGCCTGTGCTACACAGGAAGTTTGAGGCAAGCCTGAACTATATAGCAAGACCTTGTCTCAAAGTGCCCCCTAAAAAATATTCTCAAAGTAGAGAAATCAAACACTCTGTATCTCTAAAAGTGAAAAACCTGGGAATTCTGCTATCACCTTGCTCAATAGAAACCCTCATGTTGTGCAAATATGTGATAAAATATTGATATCACTCAAGAATTGTAAGACCCACCAACATGATAAGGAGTAAGAAATGTCCACACAAAATCTTGGAAACCTCAAAGAAACACAGAGTTTTTAGGGGAGTAAAGGAAGATTATTTGGGGCAGAGCTTAAATATATCTAAAAGAGTTCAAATTAGAAAAGAAAATAGTATTTCCAGAAGAATTTATGATTTCAAGTACAGTTGAAATATCAAGTACATTTGAAGCATTGAATATCAGAGCCTGTCCTGCAGTGAGGCTGAGGGAGAAAAGAACTGAGTAGTATGGGTACTTTTTGTGTGTTACGGATTTTTAATTTACCACCCGTGAAATGAGGAGCTATTGAAAGAATTTCACATATTGTGTTCTTCCATGTTTTGAAGGCGTCACTGTGCTTTCATTTTATGAATGACATAGATAAAGACAATGATAAGAAAGTCTAAGATTTGAGTTTTATCTCTCAGCCAAAAATATTGGCCTAAGCTAAAGAAATTGGTGTGAGTATGAACATAAAAGCGATGAAGAGAAAAAAGACTATAGGGCATACTTCGATTTCTATCTTGGCTAATTTGGGGGTAGTTTCTCATTTCTACCCATAGTTTTTAACTTGTAGAAATGACTGACCACTGATGTAGAGAGAATGGTGCCTTTGTAATTTACATTTCCTGAGAGAAGGGGCGTGGCACCCACGCAGTGCCACATGGGACAGAACCAGTGTTTGGTCAGGGCAGAAGCAGGAATCAGGAGAAAACTAAGCCAGAGCCTTAGGTGATGCCTCCATGAGAAACAGATGCGCTTCATAAACAGGAAGACCAGGTGGTCAGAGAATGGGAACTCATTTTTAGCTAATTTAGACACTTTCTAATTTTCATAATTTCATATTCAGCATTTTAGGCAGATCTATAACTAATCTCTGTCTCCTTTTTCTCCTCCCCTTCTCCTCCCCTTCTCCTCCCCTTCCTCCTTCTCCTTCTCCTCCTCCCCCTCCTTTTCTCTCTATATATTTCATTCACATTTCTCAAAAAACTCAGTCTACTTATCTTGTTCATAAGCTATGCGGTGTGATCAAAATATGGTGACTGTTTACAATTTTAAAAATTACAGTAAAAGATACCTTGCCGTTAATCTCCCTCAAATAGTTCCTCTCAGTTTGAACACACTTGTCCCATCTTTCTTTCTGCTTTCTGAAGCTGCTCCAGAAATCCTCTTTCAGAAGTGTCTTCATGAGGTTTGATCAAATATACCTTCAATGCTGCTGTCAAGTGTCACACAATGAACAGACAGGCTCCTAAAATCATTATGGTGTGACTTCTTCTATACTGTGCTCCAGGTCTGGTCTTCTGCAACTTCTGGCTCATCCCCAAAGTGGAAATGACAATAAGTGTTTTCAATCAAGTCAAGACATCCAAGCAGTCAGGACAGGGCAAGTGAAGGAACTCATGAAAGCCTCATAGAACTGTTTTGGAAAGAGTCAGGAATTGTGGGATCAGTATGTTCAAGGCAAGGCAAATTACTTTGAGGAAGGATTAATGGCAATGTATGTTATACTGTTATACTTTGTTTAGAATATCTGCCTTATCTTTCAGTCACACCTTGTTTAATGACTGGAACTATTCAAATTAGTATTTTAAATGACATTCATAAGCTATAGTTCAAACACATTGCATTTTGAAGTTTTACAACAATATTCCTAAGTATATATAATCCAATCTGACCTCTGGTGGTCTCTGACACTGCTGAAAATTTAAAGCATAAAGTTTTAAGTAAATTCATGCATTTTTCTGCATTATTTCTCCCAGTAAGGTGAAAACATTCAAGTGATTTTATCACAAACTCTGACAATTTCGGGTGAAATAATTTGCTTTAGTTTTCCCTTTAGTTCCTTTGTAGAGTTACCATAGTTCTTGAAAATTGAATGGGAATAAATAATGATTTTTTTAAAATCTGCACGAGGTGATTGAGAGGAATGGTAGGCAAAGCTACAATTTGGAAAGTTGAGCGGAAATGAGTCATGAAGTTAATGTGATGTAGAAAATTCTAGTTTAATGAAATCCAGATACACGATATTTTTATGTTCTTGCTCTTTTAAGGTTTTTGTTTCAAATGAAATTCACTAAATTGAATCTACCTGTGAAATACAATGACAGAAAGAAATAACGATTTAAGATTTGGGAGAGTGTAAGGATTAAAAATGGGGTGGAATTTATCTACAATTACATGATTTATAATATTGGTAGAGAGCAGTGAGTTTATCTTTTGATAGGGCTAGAAAATTTTGTGACAGATAAAGGATAAAACACATGTAGATAAATTTTCAATCTGTAAAGTGAAAACATTTTATTGACTCATATAATCACTATATAATTCCAGAAATGATTCTTGGCTTGCTTTTGAAAGATCATCAGATAGTATAGCAAGTAGGAAATAGTTCTAGTAATAAAGATGAAGACTTAGGCTGTTACTGTATATGTAATTTAATAGCATGGTAGTATCACTATCCAAAAAGGGAATGTTAATCATGAATGTATAATTTCAACCATGAACTTACATTTACACTCATACAACTGACATCCTCAGTTTCATGTGCTGGGAAAATGCTGTATATTTTGTCCAAGGTTGGGGTTTGCTCTCAGAGCAGGTTGAAATGAAACTGGAATTGGATAGTTGAATATATTTACACGTACAAGGTTTTAATGTTGAGTGAACAACTGTCTTCATGAATTTATTAAGATTAAGAAACAAGATATATTGAAAAAAATAACTTTTTCTTTCCTAATATTCTTTGAGGTGTGATGCTGAAATTTCCAGCCCTCTACTTACATAGTTGTTTGTGCTCGTCATCCTGAAGCTATCTGGAAGGACTGAAAGGAATGTGAGTGTTATAACTCAGAAAATCCAGGGAATTTCAGTTATTGAGCAGGAAAGGGGACTAAAGAAAAGCTATATTTCATTCAGATTTGTGTGTTTGTCTTCAAAATGTGAGACATAAGCGAAATTTTTGTTAACAGATATAATTTATTTTATACAACCCAGCAATATACTAGTATCACTTATGTTAGCATTCCTCCATTTCAGATGAATTCTATGATATGAACTAAGGAACAGCAATTATTATCTTTTCATGAAAACATAAACCATGTTTATTGTACACTAGTTGAAACAATAAGAAGTTATTGACTCATAAACTATTAATACATGCTAATAAGGGTAGGAACTTGAGAGTCACATATGTAAAATTAATAGTTGATAAACGTGGACTCCATTTATTTCTGACCCTGGAGAATACAAAATTTCCATTAGTTCCCTAAACTGAAACACAATGAGACTGTTAATGACATTGTCTACATGAAATAGTTTTTAGGTGAAATTGCCATTTTACTTTTTCTGTTGTCTCTGTTTCTTGCTTTTTCTTACTAGCACATATTCGCAGTCCATGCATTTTTCAGTCGTCTTGGGGAGTGGCCATATGTGCATGATGCCACTTGATTCCATTTGTACCCCCTTCCTCGTCCCTCCCCTATTCTTCTCTCTTTCTCCCATTGCGTTTTCCTCATTTTTGTTCTTATTAATATTATTTTTCTTAGCTCATATTTATGGCACACAGTGTTTACATCATTGAAGCTGTTAAGTTACTATGCATGTGAGTTTTAAAACGTGCTATATAGTTTGTGCCTATGTGGTTCAATCCATTGTCACCTGTAATCAGTAACTTTGATCCTAACCCTTGTGCACATTTTAGCCAGAACATCTCATCCCCGGGTCTGCTTCCTCCACACATCGTTAGTGTCTATTTCATCGTTCTTGTTAACAGTATCTTATGACAAACTTAATTATTTCAGGACTGGTAGCTCAAATGTGTTTAGTGTGTGGGTGGGTATTGAGAACCTCAGGTCAGAAATTTTCACTTCAGAAAAAAAAGAGAAATATTCATTCCTACTGCTACCATTTGTCATTGAATTTTCTCATATCTTTATGATATTTTGTGGTATTTAAAATAACTTTGTCTTTGAGTTGAAATTAAATTGAATTTATTGCAGTAAGCAATAGATGCTTGACCTGTAGAATTTGACTCTTACCCAGATTCTTTTCTTCCTATGATCATTAAGAATCTTTCGAGTTTTTCCTAGGACTGTTTCCCATATTGCCTCATTAGGACACAGTAGGATAAATTCTGGTGTGACTTGGTAAGAAAAATTTCCTTCAGAATTTCTTCTATAATGACTTGCATCACTCTAACATTGCCACCAGGGAGCTACTCTGTCGTGACTGATTCACTGGCCTTGCCAACAATTTTTTATAGTAAGATAAATGAACAGGGGTTGATGAGGCCAAATTTGTGTATCTGCATTTGTAATTTTATAGCTATATATTCTACTTTAAGTCATATAAACCTTATAAAAATCCACAAGAAGTTGTTGCATTTGGAAAATAAAGTGCAACTAGACAGTGGCTTTTCACAAAAAGCATTCTTTTTCAGACATGAGAAAAATTCTTAGCCATATAACTCCAGTGCAATGTCTCCTTCTTTCCTTAAGATAAGACATTTTAAATATTCCAGTCTCATTGCCCTTGCCTTTTCACTGTCAGGTTCATAGCCCCAATGTAAGTTTAAAAAGAAAAAAAAAATCCCTAAGAAGTTGTGCTGTTCTGAGCCTCTCAAATTGTTGGATGGTTATTGATGAGAAGTTATACCACCTGGAATCTTGCTTTGAATATTTTTCTCTGTTTTTTAACCCCAGACAGTGTGACTGTCATAATTGTCCTGGGTCAATAGAACCTTACTAGATCATGGTTGAGACTTACATTATGACAAGAGTAATGTCAAGATGTGATACTCTCCTTAATAAATTATTTGATGGATAATCTCACAGCTAGAATCATTGCAACAGTGATATAACATTCTACAAAATGAGATAGACTTCTAGATCATAATGAATGACCAAGAACTCCTGGGAATTCATGGTCATGGTTGAAATGAAAAATATTTACAAAGTAATGAATTTTTTTCTAGCAATATTTACTATTCGTAAAATTAGTCTTTTATAATTCTCAAAAAACAAATACCCACAGATACAACAATAACGTGAAATATTTTTCATAATAAAGATTTTATAATCAAGCTATTGAAACTGCTTTTTAGAAATGATTTACACAAACCAACCATGTATTTAATTAAAAACGCCTAAATGAATAGGAATCTCAGCCATTTGTTTGTCCTTCTTGGCACCCACTTACTGTGAAGATCTACATAAAATCAAATACTTGGAAGAGCTAGTATGTATTGTCATGTTAAAAAGCAATATAACCACCACTACTAATCAACCATTTATTGATACCTTAATACACATACAGTTTGTAGAAAGCAATATATAGAAAGCTAATACTACGTTCCCTTAAAGAAGGATAAAATTGAGATATTTATAGGAAAATGGGTTCACCTTGAGATCACAATGTTAAATGAAGTAACTCAGACACAAAAGTTTAAACAGCACCGGGTTTCCATTATAGGGAAAAATTAAATAAATAATTATAGATATAGATATGTTTTTAAAATATAGATGATAGGATAAAAGAGAGATAAAGTGTATTGTAACCCAGTGTAGAGATGTATGTAAAAGTGCACCTTGACAGTACAATTGTCTTACATGTTGTATATATTCTTGGCCTAAAAAAGAAAAATGAAAAAATGAGAAAAGAAAAATGGAAACAAAGCTTTGTAAGTAAGGAGGGGAAGAAGTTTGGAAAGCACATAGGAGAATGGGCAAAAAAGAAACAATTTACATCATGTACGGGTTCACATTTCCTCTGATGAAGGTAAGCATTATGTGTACCTAAAATGTACCAATAAACTGAACTAATGAAAAACTTAAAAGCAAAGTAAATCAATGCATCCGATTCTAGAAAATTAAAATTGGATGGAGGGAAGGGGGGAAAAGGAATTGAAATGTGTTATGCATGTGCGTCAGTTACCTGCATTGAAAGTAATCATGTGGTGCAAACTTGTACTAATAAATGTCAAATAATGAGCAATTAAATGGCATAATTGAGAACAAATCAAAGCTAGTACATAAGATCCTTATTAAGACCCTGTTATACACGCTAAAGAGGAAAGTGTTCAATGGTAGTTGAAACATCTGTTCTTACAGTACAAATCTAACTGGTTTACTAAGGATTCTGAAGTGCATACTGTGGGTAAGAGAAGCAGTACAGTATTGCAGTCAACAGTTGCACCGACACTTTAATCAGTATATCATTGCCAGTTAAATACAGTAATAGCACTAATATCTTGTGTGACAACTTCAACATTCCCCAGTGCCCAAATTAGCATTGATTTCTTCTGAAATTATCATTCTGGGGCCCAACATATAATTTGTGCCTTCAACTATCCAACTCTTTTTAAGTAATTAAATTCCTATATTAAATTGGTGCTCATAAGAGCAATAGTCTATTTGTTTGGGACAACTGAGTCATGAATGATTCTGAAAAAAAAACCTACTAATTATTCCTAGTTACCTAACTAAACAGCAAAATTATATACAGATTTTAATGTGGCTTTTTCCTCTCCACTTTTTATACAAGTATGTTCAATAAAAATTATACTATAATAGAAAAAAGTGCATCACACTGTAATTTTGACCAGGCACAAAAATACTTATTTTGGCATATAAATTTGGAAAAATTTAGCAGTTAAAAATCAAATTTTCAAATAATTAGAAGTTAAAGATAATGTCAAATCATCAATTAATATAATAAACATTTACCACAATTTGAGTCATTGCAATCCAAATACCCTTTCTGTTTTTCTGGTTGTTTTTAATTGCATGTCTCACAAAAAGTCAGGAATCTCCTTTAACTAAATGGCAGTTTTCACATACCCATTCTGTGTTCCCTAATAGCTCAGTCTTTAATGTATGACAAGATTTAGCAAAATAATCCACTTGGTCAAATTTTTTAGGAAGTAAAATATGTAAGGAGAGCTGAGATATTAATTATCACTAAGAGAGTGGTGTCACATACTGTTAATAATGGAGCCAACAGGTTCAAACATAATGGAATGTTCCTATGAAATTATTTTAGTTAGAATTTTTTAATGTCTGTACATTCACAAAATACTTTTGCCTGTTTTTTTTTTTTAATTCTAACTCATCATGTTTTCTTTCTTTTCTTTTTTAAATATGTGTGATGTGTGTGATGTGTGATGTGTGTGTGTGTGTGTATGCATGCTAGGGACTGACACCAAAGCCACATCTGTGATAAGTGCACACTCTATTACTGAGCTACAACCCCATCTTCTATCATGTCTTCCTCTACTTCTCTGTAGTGCCAGATGTTTTAACAATATATTTATTTTCTTAAATTAACCAGGGTACATTTATATTGTTTGCAATTTATATTTCACTGATCTGTTCAATGCAAAGAAAATATTCCAAAAGGAAAAGTGATGAAAAGAAAGAAAAGTACTTGACAAATTTAAATAAAAATTAACTACAAATTCTTATTTTTACCCTTTATAAAATATTTAAAATGGTTTAATTGGGTTAGGTGTCTTCATCTAAGTTAATACTTTCATATTTTTATGGTTTAGATTTACAATATTATCCTGAAATTTCAAGTATTCAAAGGGAGGCTTTTGGGAAATATTTGACCATGGGAACACTACACTTATCAGTGGATTGTCTTTCAGTATGAGAAAAATTTTTTCTATTGTAAACGTTGATGAGGTCATTATGAATGTCATGTCAGGTGGAGGACATGGATTGAACGAGATCTGCCTCTGGGAAGCATAAATTGAAAACTTGTGTTCCTGTTCCAGTTTCTCTCTGTCTCTATCTGTCTGTCTGTCTCTCTCTGCTTCCTGAATTCCATGTGTTGAGCAGCTTTCTTCCATCATTCTTTTCCTCTGTGCTGTTTTTGTACCTTTGAGCCAGTCATCTGGACTGAACCCTCTGAAACCATGAATGTTTTCTTCCTTCAATTTAGGGTATTATGTACTTTGCTCCAGTGATGAAAAGGTGAGTAATACACATGGTGTGTTAAATTACTACCGTTTACTTATCTGTATATTGTGTAAATAGTAAAAGTTCAAAGAAACGTACAAAACTAGGTTACATTAAAAGTAAAAGAAGGAGAGAAATTTCTCACTGATTTTCAGGTTCATAATGCTAAGGATCTTTTCTACTATAGTCATTTTCCACACTTTGTATTATTATCACCTGAAACTCATGATTATTCCTTACATGTTTTTAAAGGTACCAATGTACTGGCAAAGCCAAACATAAAACCAGTGCTGGTAGTTTTAATATCAGAGAAAGTAGAATTAAGTGCAAAACTTATTCAGTTGAACAAATTTTATCATTTAATAATTATAAAAATTATAGGTAGTGCTTTAACACTGTAAGTTTTTTATCTGGAAATCATACTACTACAAATATAAGTATTCCTTTTTCAATGACAGAGTTATTCTCTTGCAGTTAGATTGTTAAATGATCTGGTTGCTAAATGAAGAGCAATATACAGTATGTGCACTGCAATATGCAGAAAAAAGAAATTTTGAAAGGAAATGCCAAGTTGATGACTTTGCTTTTATTTGCATAATTCTTTTATGCAATACCATAATGTGTAACAAAACATAAAACAATAGTATTGAACCAAACAGCACAATAGCAAAATCTACACTACTGTATAAAAAAGTATGCCTAGAAAATATTGAGGCTTTATAAACAAAATGTGCAGAACTGTACAAAAAAAGACAGGTCATTAAATCCTGGGTTGTAAGTCTGAATAGCATGCCTCAGTCACAAATCCATTCAGTTATTAAACAGATAGATTATTAAATAAGAAATATCTAGGCCAAGTGAGGTGGCACAGTCCTGTAATCCCAGCACTCAGGAGGCTGAGGCAAAAGGATTGCCACAAGTTTGAGGTCAACCTGGTCTGCAAAGTGAGTTCAAGTCCAGCCTGTACTGAATAGCAAAACCTTGCCTCAAAAAAAAAAATAAAATAAAATAAAAAAGAAATATCTGTACATAGATGGACTGCTATAAA
Organism: Chinchilla lanigera; assembly: GCF_000276665.1. Taxonomy (NCBI): domain Eukaryota; kingdom Metazoa; phylum Chordata; class Mammalia; order Rodentia; family Chinchillidae; genus Chinchilla; species Chinchilla lanigera. Next base: position 9,622,912 of record NW_004955435.1, on the reverse strand, counting down.
TGTGTTTCTGTAGGGAATAGTTTACATTCCATAATATTCAGATTTCTATATGAAATAATAGAAGAAAATCTAAAACTATCAAGCTCACTACAACAGAAAGTGAATTTTAATAATCAGGGACCTCCCTGTGAACCACAGATAATGAGATGGGAGAGGCTGGTGATGAGAGGGGAGTGATGGGAGTCTCCTCCCGATGAGGAGATTATACAGATTACATCCCTTTCAAAAAGAGCAAGTCCCAGTCTTAGTGAGAAAATAGTGGCAACTACTGAAGATGTTAGTCAGGTTAGCATTTCTATAAAAAAAAAGCTAACGTAGGCAACTTATAGAAACTAAGTTCATTTGTCTCACAATTTGGTAGGTTCCAGGGCGGTGCTGACATCCACTCACATCAGTTCACTTCTGATGCTCCTCTTGTTCCCCACCTTTCTCAGCTGTTTTTTTTTCTTTTCTGGTCTTTTTGGTCTGATTCTCACAGTAAATTTGACTAGCGATGCCAGTAATACCCATGCAATTAAACAAAGGCTGTGCTACCTTAGAATTTCTCTGCCTCAGACATTAATCTGTCATCTTTAAAAGTAGCTCCACGGGCTGAGGATTTAGCTCAGTGGCACAGTGCCTCCCCGGCAAAGGCAAGGTAATGAGATCGATTCCCAGTACTGGAAAAAACAAAACAAAACAAAAAATGTAGCCCCAAAGTCTCATGCCACAGATAAAAGGAAACCGTAAGTTTTGACAGAATCTAACGTAAGTGGGCTCGCATTCAATTCTTCATTATTTGAATCCTCCTGCTAGTAATTTACATTCCTACTAGCATTCATTTTGAGTACCTTCCAGTCCCATTCATTAAGCTGTACTTAAAGTTGATGACATGAAATAATGCCTCTTCTTTGAAGGAAATGAGAAAATAGTTTATTCTGAGTAAAATAAGACAGACCATTTTGCAGAAACGTGGACTCAAGTTTCCCTGAGTGAAATGTTCCACTGTAGAAGAGGTTATATGAACTTTCATAGTCAGAGAACAAAAGAAGGTTGACTTGAAACATTTAGTAAGCGCAGTGGTTGGAGTTTAAACTGGGCAGGCTGTAGCAAGGTGGGAAAAGTTGTTTTGTAGGTCAGCTGTTCCAACAATCTTAGCTTTAGGTTTGGTTGAGAATAGAATGTGCTAAGCTTAGGCATATAGTCCCAGAAGTTTACATAGTCCTAAGAAAGTTAGGGCAGATATAAATTAAGGTAAATGACTGTTGTTTTTGACTGTGGATCTATACTATTCCATCTTTCCAAAATCACAGTTCCCTAGTCGGGCAAGATCAAGCCATCTATCTACACAATATTTAATAAAGATGCAGCTTCTAAAGAGTACATCATTTCGCAGAGTATTTCAGACTCTTTTGACCTGATCCTCCAAACTTTACTCGATTTCTCCTGTAAATTAATTCCAAAGACCTCTGAACCACATTAACAGGTATAGCTGCAAGAAAGACTTAAAAACTGCTTTTGCCTGAATAGTCTCTTGGGGCAAAAGACACCTAATAGTTAAAGAAACCAGAATGAAAACTTGGCATATCTGCCTCCATCTTGAACTTGTCTATTTGCTCTGAGCCATTCTCTCTTGTTGTCACCTTGGATAGATATCTCGGGAAGAGTCAAAACTACTCCCCCCTCAGGTAACACCAACTTTCCTATTATGCACAGTTCCCTGGCTTGCCATCCTGAGATAATAATCAACCAGCATTCTTTGATCAAGAATGCTTAACTGTGAGTACCTCTGATCTCCTTTGTCTATGTAATCTGGGAGCTCCTGTCACTACAAATGAAGAGAAGGCTGGAAATACCTGCCCCTTTCTCTTCCTGCTAAAGCTATGCTGTAAAGTTGTTTATTTTCCTTTTACCCATTACTTTTCCCATTGGTTCAAGGGGCTAGTAGCCAGACTTGATTTGTTGGGAACTGCAGTGCAGGTCTCTGGCATAGACATCCACTCATAATCTCAACAATGACCACACATCAGCATTAATTTTCAGTGTTAGTTTCCTTTACTGTGAAAAGAATCTGAGGTAAACAGCCTTTAATGAGGAAATTTTTACATTGACAGATGGTCTCAGACACTATTCTATGATTACTGACCTAATTGCTTTGGGCCTGTGATTGGATGGTATGCATGACAAGAAGACAAGGTGGAGAAGGAAAGTTTTTGAAACAATTCAGAGAGAAGAAAAATACTTGAAGAGTGGACCAGGGTAAAAACTACAAATGAACTTCGGAGAAGCCATGTGAATAAAAAGAGCGTGCAAAGAAACTACTTTTAAGGTACTGAAAAGTAAAAGCAACCAACCTAGAATTCTGTATGCACTACATGTCATCTTCAACAGGAAAAGAAAAATAAAGCTTTACTGAAACAAATGAAAACTGAGGAAAATCATCACCAACAGACTCCTGCAGAAAATAGAAAATAAGAAAGCAATATATGTCTTATGCTCTATTCTGCATTGAGACATGAAATGTGTCAGAAAAGGAATAAGTATAAACTAAGTTATTTAAATTTCTTAGTTATTCAATAACTTCCCCTACTCCATTTGGACTTCTGTAATAAAATGTCTCAGACTGGAGAGTTTATAAAGAACAGAAATGTCTTTCTGAGAAAGCTGGAGCCTGGGAAGTCTACCAGTAAGATGCCCGCATAGGCAGCGTCACATGTGAGCTCCTTCCTCACCGGCCCCCTTCTGTGTCTTCAGATGGTGAAAGAGGCTGACTCCCTTTTACAAGAGTAAAGTTGTCTGACCTAATCACCTCCCAAATGTTTCAGCTAGTAATATAATATCTTTGGGGATTAGAATTATAATATGTGTTTGCAGAGGACATAAATATTCAGATCAGAGTATCCTAAATTTGGGCCTTAAAATTCATATCTTTGTTACATACAAACTACATTTAATTCCAATAACTTGCAAATCCTTAATTCATTCTAGTATTAACTTAATGAGAATTAACAAATTCTCATCTATGTTTAATTTTTTTTTTTTGTTTTTTGGTTTTTTTCCAGTACCGGGAATCAAACTCACGACCTTGTGTTTAACAGGCAGGCACTGTGCCGCTGAGCTAAATCCCCAGCCCCAAATTCTCATCTAAATAGGGTGTGAATGACATGAACGATTCATTCTGAGAATGATTGGGCCTCAGCTCTGTACCTGTGATATCAAACAAGCTAAGAGCTTCCAAGACACAATGTGGTGATAGGCTTAAAATTGACATTCTCATTCTAGGGATTTTTTTTTTTTTTGTACTGGAATAGAACTCACAACCTTGCACCTCACAGGCAGGTGCTATGCCACTGAGCTATATCCCCAACATTCTCATTCTAAAAAGAAGAAATATGGAAGAAGAAAGAAGTGACAGGAATGACAGGGCAAACAAAATAACACAAGAAATCTTACATCTTGAGATTTACCTTTCTCGATGGATTTCTGCCATCTAGACAAAATAATGGGGGAATCAGGTCTCCAAGGTCCTGGAAGGCACTGCTCTTATGGCACTGCTGGACTACTGTTCTCATGGGTTGGAGTCACATGCCTGTGACATGCCCAGACTGTAACAGCAACTTACCAACTCTCCAAGCCTGAGTTATGAGGCAGCCCAAACTCTAGTGCTCTAGTAGGCTTTGTTCTAGTGTAGGATTTGTGTGTTGCTTTCACCACTTCAGTGCTACCTTGTGTGAGTCACATGTGTGAGGTTCCAGGTGGCTCCATCTTCAAAGTCTCTGTAGACGTCTTCTACTTCCATAGCTGGTGTCTATGAAAATGGCACTGCATAGATACTTGTAATATCTACCACCCATGTACTCTCCTAATAGGAAACTTGTGGCCTGCAACATGTCTGAGCCCAGTGGAACCACATACAGGGGTGCTCATGGCCGAGTCCAGGGAATAGAGAATGGAACCAATGTTGTGCAGCAAATTATCATGTTCTGCATTTGTCCAAGGCCCCACTCTTAGCATCATCTTTCCCTGACGTCTTGGCATCCTCAGGTTATGAAGGGAGCAGGAGCCTTGGTACCAGCTGTGCCTTCCGATGTTTCTTCCATTATCTTAGTTAGTAGCACTTAGCATGTCCCAATTCATACTAACTGCCTTAATAAAAGTTTGCTCTGTTATCCCCTTAGTGATCTCTACTGGACTTTCTTGTCTTTTGCTTATGGCTATGCTGAGAATTTCCACGATCTTCAAGTTCTGCCTCCTCTTTGATTATAAATTCTGCTTTATAAACTTTTTTTCTACTTTACTATAAGCTTTAAAGGGAACAACATAGGGTATAGATATAACCGCAGTATCTTCCAAGGCTTTTAGTGTTGAAATGTGATCCTATTGTTTAGAAGGTGGAAAGCTAATCTGACTGTGATAATTAGAGGGTGGCCCTTAACAGGCGATTACAGTCACATAAATTCATTAAGACAGATTCACTCCTTATGACTATGTGGGAAATCTGAGAGAAACTGAGTACATGGTGCTATAAGAAGAAACACAGTCCAGAAGAGACATAAAGCCCACACATGTGCAAACTCCCTGTCTCCTAACATGTGATAGTTTGTGTCATCTTGGGACTCTGACAGAAAGAAAGCTATTGAAAGATGAGACCCCTAGGACTTGGGTCTTTAAAACTATGAAGGGAAATAAACCATCAGTTTATACCAGATTGTACATTTCTAAGTATTTCTTTATGGTAATATGATGCACTAATATATAAGCCAAAGTGTCTTTCAGTACTTTGATCAGATATTTCTGCAGTGAAATATCCAATTCCATTCACTCACGAGTTTTAACTCACTCAAAACACTACCACACAAACACAGTTTGGTCAGGTCCTTTGCCTCTTTTTAACAAATATAGTCCTTCATTCATTGTCTGAAAGCATGTTCCTAATTTACACCTGGGACTTCATCACTGTGGCTTTCACTGCCCATGTTTCTACCAAAATTATTTGCATGAACACTTAAGTAATCTATAAGAAGAGTAAACCTTTCTACAGCTTTCCTCATTTTTGTGGCTGTGACAATGCTACAGCTATGATATTTTATAAAAAAAAATTGTGTCTTACACTTTTGGAGGTTTGCCTGTGGTAAGGGCCTTTTTACTGAAGAGCAGGAGTTTCTGCATGTGAGAACAGGAAACAATCCTACTCACTTTTATAATAAGTCCAATTTTAAGATTAAAAATGCCACTCACATGAATATGGCATTAAACCGTTGGTGGGAACAGGACACTTACAACCTAATCACCACTTATTGGGTGCCGTCTCCCAACAGTGTTGCAATGGAGATTAATTTCCTAACACAAAAGTTTTGGGGATCCCTTCAAGCCACAGCAACATGATACCAAATTGTTCAAAACTCAGAGAATTTAGAGAACAAAAACTGGGGCTGGGGATTTAGCTCAGCAGCAAAGCGCCTGCCTGGCAAGCGCAAGGTCGTGAGTTCGGTTCCCGGTACCGGAGAAAAACCAAAAAAAAAAAAAAGAGAACAAAAACTATGTTTTAATGTTTTCTACATTTTAAAAAGTCATTTGTTATGAGATTAAGGTGTCCCCAAGGGAACTTAGAAAGTCATTACACATGAGAAAGCCTTATGATTTATTTATAGACCAAAATAAAACAGATGATAAGAAGAAAGGAGACTGTGAAGTTGGGAAGGGGTTGGGGGATGTGGAGATGGAAGCGAGGTGAGGGGAAGTGAGAGGAAAAAGAATAAAAATGTTACATGAATATGTACCAATTCCCCCACTATGAAAGTATGGATTCTGTACTACAAACATATACTAATACATTTTTTAAAGAAATGAATCATTAGATAATCCACAGTTAAAATAAACCACTCACTGAAAGTGATGACCTTAGTAAATGTGATAGTTACTGTTATATCAGCTTGTTTAGGCAATCCCCACCTGATCGGTTTAACACAGTTGAAGGAATGTACTGAAGATAAAGGCCCACCCTGTGTGAGTGGCATCAAGCGACAATCTTGTATCCTGAATAGAAGAAAAATAGGGAAAGAAGCAAGCAGCCTTGCATCTGCTTCTTTGGAGGAGCTCCTGTCTTCTCCTTTGCCTTGGGCATCAGTGTCCTGGCTTCCAGCACAGACCTTTCAGCTTTCTGATCCAGACTCACACAGAAGTCTACAGGGAGCTTCAGGCCTCTGAATTTGACTGGATTCTTCAGATCTCTAGTGCACATAGCCCTTTTGCACTTTTCCATGCCTAACTGTACAGACAGCCATTGTGAGCCCACCTTGTATCTTATATTAATTCTCTAGCTAGCACTGATTGACAAAGTTTGAAAGTTGCAGAACCTGCATATTCAACTAAAGTGAAAATTAACTTCACTGATGTGCTGCACTTTAGTTCATAAGATTATTTCCACAGCAGACACAGGTTAACCATTCTAGTGCTGCTATAAAATGTACTAAAATTGTAACTTTGTATAAATGGACTGTTGATAGTAGGGGCTGGCTGTCTTACTTTGGTATGAGAATTTACAGATATTCAAGGAGAGTGTTGAGGGGAAACCTGGTAATTGTTAACCCTTGAAGACAAACATTTAAACTCATGCTTAATTTACTATAAATATAGATAGTTCCATATAGAAATATATAGTGAGAATGCACACTCTTACTGTACATACACATATATTCTCTTATCAACTGAGGGAATTTGAGAGCAAAAGCACCCATAAATAACAAATGCACATAGTGACTCAATATTGGTTTCTAATGTGGTTCTTCCATGAAAGAAAAGAGAGTCATTTCTAGCAAATACTTATTCAGCACTGGGGTTGGAAATATACAAGTTGATTCTAGAGCTCTTTTAATATCAAAAGACAAGAACAGGTTTAAGCTAACAAGCAAGAAAAGTCTTAATATTGGGAATATGTGAAGGTACAGAAAACAATCTAAAACGTCTCTAATAGTAAATTATTGCCCTTGAAAATTTCCTAGTGGTCCCCAAAATACATCAATATTGTAATAATATAGAAAAATACAGGATTGTACTTGAAAGCATAAAATAAATATCTATGAGTCCATATAAATATATATGATTGCATAATTGAATATATTATTGTGAAACATAATCTATCCTTCAAAAGAATTTCAAATAATACACAAAGAAATCTTTCAAGGTGGGGAGTAGTAATTCCCTCTTCCTAAATTTCCATCCACTTAGTAAGTACTTTTAAAGGAATTTATTTAAAATAGGGGGAAAACAACTATAAAGGAGAAATATTTAAAACATCAAGACATCCAATCTTTCCTATCATCTTACATGTTCAAGATTATGAATTGACCTAAATATGAAGGGGTTTTAGGGACTGAGGGTGTAGCTCAGGCAGAGTACTGGTCTAGCATACGTGAGGCCTTGTATTTGATCCCTTAAACAGCAAAATGAAGCAAAAATGCAGGATGTTATACATTTCCTGGCATACTGTATTTACACCTAACTGCAGTCTGCATTTGGCTCTGGAGTCTCTCCTTTGTTTTTTTTCTATCTATATCAAGTGATTGATCTATCCATCTATCTTTTATTTCCTCCCTAGTCGGTCTTGTTACCCTGCTTTCCTTTCCTTTTTCCTTTACTTCCTCTGTCTGTCTCTCTCTCTTTCTGTTTCTCTCTCTCTCTCTCTCTCATCTCAGAATTTGAACATACTTCTGCTTTGTAAGATGAAACATCTAGTTAGAAAAATCATACCAAATACTCCTAGTATTTTAGAAAATTGCATAGATCAAACTGAAATATTCAAAGATTTAATATAGACTGAAACACAGATAAAATACACTAATTTGCTTGACTTATGTTTATTATTTAATTCTTACTTGGAAATGTGTTAGTCCATGTGTGTAAACTTAGAATAAATCTCCTTCAAAAAATGAACGTAAAGCAAAAACTACGTGAGAAAATAAAGGACTCATTTTTGTAAATAATAAACTATATTTACTGGAAGATTCTGATTGTTTTTATGTCTGTGTAACTGCCTTGCATAATCTTTCATAATTTAGACCGCTTAGTAAATGATCACAGAGACACTTAAAGATACTTCTGTTTTAAATTTTTAATCACTGATCAAGCATTGGAAATTTTGAGTGTATTTAAGGTACATGATAACATTTTCTGTTAAATATATTCTACAAATAAACATGAGATTATAGAAAACAATGCATACACATCCCAATCAATATTTCCTTTCAACAAAATTTAGGGAGACCATCAAGGGATTATTTTTATATTTATTTAACCATATTGAAAAATATAGCTAATCTAACTGAAAATGCTTTGGAAATTTTAGTACTTAAATATATTCTTACATAAATTTTACTAATATCTTATTTAGAGTTGTCACTTAATATTTACTGTTAGGCAGATGAACAGAGTCAAAGTAAAATAATATGTTTTTTATTACTTGTTACTGTCTTAGATTGTTTGATCATTCTTACATCCTTACATCCGGTGTACTGAGAAAATTTGTGGATGATATCAGTATGTAGTGTAGCAGTCATTATTAATTTCTATCATTTTGTTTTGAGGTCATGTCTCATTTTTGTTGTTTTTGTGTTGTTTTGATTTTGTCTTCATTTTTTGGTTAGTTTTTTAAACTTTAAAGTAAAAAAATAATAAAAAATAACTCAATGCCTTTGGCATTGGATAATAGGTCAGAATCTTCCTACAAGTGAAATATATAGAAAACCTACAATATATAATAATGTAGGTCAAATGAATACAATTCTTATCTGAAAAATAAAGAAATAATAAAGCCTCCTCAATCACTTTTCAGAATGACCAGTTTACTAGCTCACAACTCAAAGAATGGAGGAGAAACACAGTCACCTTGAGGTAAGACAGTAATACAGTGAAAATGTACACTACTGATCTTTCTTTCCAGCTATCCTTGCCAGATTCTCCAACTCTCACCAAAGTGACTGTGTTCTGAAAGAAATGAAATAATCAGACCTCTTGCTGACTTCTGAAAGATGAGTGATCTGAGACTAATCCCGGAAGACACAAAACTTCTCTTTGACACTAGAGTTAGAGAAAAAGCTTAGGGAAGTTATTTCAACAATGAGGTTTCATTAAAGTTCTTTTCTCTGTGGTTCTACTAGCTTCACCAAATAATCCTGTACTTGTTTTCCAAGTTTCAGAATGGATAACTAAATTAGACATCCATAGATGCTGGCAGAATCTCCACATTGGTGTCCTGCCCTGTGGAGGTTTGCTAGTGTGGGAAGAGTGGAAATGAAAACCATTAAAACTGACTTCACTTAAAAAAATGAAAGCATACTACATTCTTTGGGGGGACTGAAGAGTTTAATGATACTGTTGAAAACTTGAAAGATGCAGGGATGTTTATTTTACTACAACCCCATTCAGATCACTTGTTTGGTCTGGGTAGAAAGGAGATATACCTTAGAAAGTACCAGAAGATTATCTTACGTTTAACTGCAGGTGATTGGCCTTGCAATACTTGTACTATTATGCAGTCTCATTACTTGAGAAAATTAATTCATCCTCTTGTGGATGGTAAGAGGTTTTTGATCCGGAAAATGCATTATTCTTCATATGTATCCATAGGCCCATTAGTATGAGATGAATTTCTGATGAAATTCTGATGAATTTCTATTCTGCTGTCCCAGTGCCAGCTCTAAGTTGCAATTTAGTTCCTAGTGGTCTTGATTACTGGTATTCTCTGTGTATGTCCCTGAGATTTCATGTGTTGGAGTGTAAGCACCAGCTGATAGTGATCAAAGAGGAATTTTGAGTGGTGATTAAATAGTGAAGACAGAGTCTTCATGAACTAGATTAGGCCCCTTATAAAAGAACCTTAAAAAGTGGTTTTCCACTTTCTATCTTAGGAGGCAATAGAATTTATACTCATCAGAAAGTGGGACAAAAATGTACACCTTGGAAGAAGAAAACACACCTCAGAAGACTGAACCTGCCAGGGGTCTGAACTTAGATTCCAAAATTGTGAAAAGTAAATTAATATTATTTATAAATTATCCAGTCTCATTTATTTTGTCATAGTAGCAAAAATCAGGTGAAAACAATTGCCTTTTACTTCACAAGACAATATACTGATTGATTATGCTGATAGCATCATGCCAACTGGACACAGTAATTAGACACATGCTGCTAATTAGACATAAGAAAATCCACTTCCAGAAAATACGGAATAAGTAAAAATTGGGATATCAGAATAAACATGGTGTTTCAAAACAGTATATAGCTGGAAGAGATCACAGGAAGAGAGTGTAGATTTACAAAGAAGCCATCTTAGACCAGGTACTTTCAAGAATGACTACAGAAAATGCTGGAGTCAAGAAGAATTTCTACCAACTGATCATGAAGTTTCACATAATTTCGGGAATGTGTGCCTGTGCCTGAGTGAGTGAGTGAGAGAGAGTGTGTGTGTGTGTGTGTGTGTGTGTGTGTGTGTGTGTGTGTGTGTGTTTATGGTTGCAGGGTATGGACTGTGTAGGAGCATTGGTGTTAATGCACATCATCCCCCATAAACAAAACGGAAATCTTGTTCTGCCTATAATTTATTCTCCTCTTCCATATGTCTCGTAGCTGTCATGAAATATATTTCTGCATGTTTCTGTTGTTGTTAAACTACTGCTATAGTGTATCTTTATGAAGTTCGGAGCGTCTCCTGCAACTGACCCTCAGATAATGGTAATAGCTGTGCCCCTCACGGAGTGTCATTATCACGGGAAGCTACCTGGTGCTGATCCTTCCTGAGACCAGCAGTTGTATGTCTCTTCTGACTGCATCTTCATGTACTTGAGCTTGATCTTCAGGAGTTTTGACAGCCTTTCTTCACCTCTACTTATTTGAGGATCGTGCATCTCATACATTGTTGGACAAGTAACTTTGCAAATAGGGCAGTCATTATTCTAATTTTTTATGAAAAATTAATAACCTCAGTTGTGTAAATTAAACTCTTAATGGTGCCTACATCTGAGATGGAAATCTCATAATTTCCTGGCATGGGATAAAAGTATTTTATTTATATTTTCTAGACAAGTCTGCCCTTTCTGTCACTACACTGGGACAGAAAATATTAACTTGAATTGATGTTAATCACAGCTTGTAAAGGTATAAAATTTACTTAAATTCTCTTTTCTCTGACCTTTACTAGGCTGGGTTATGATAGATTATTCTTATGCAGTCTCTAGTATTGTTTTAATCTTAGGATGGCCTTATCATTCGATATATAATTTCTCAAGAGTAGCATTATTAATCTACTGAACACACTTTTAAAAATGGACTTCTTTCCATTGATTAATATATTTTCGTTGTGGCTTACAGACATTGAGGTGAATGATTTAAGTAAGCTCCAAGACAAACTGGTATTATATTCCTTGATGATTATTTTGTGCCTCAGGTTGTTTAAGGCACAGAGCTAAAGGTCACGCTTCCCATGTGATAGATGCCAGGGTTTGTAAAACACTTCTGATTGCTGAGTATCTTCCTTCCCAATAAACAAGGACTTACATAAGGACAATGTATACATTTTCTCCTAGGCAAAAAATAATTATGACTATCAAACTGTCAGAGAATACTTGATTATAGACTTTTATAACAGTATAATAAGCCCCTAAATAATACATGTTGCCTTTTCTTGTGGCCTTTTTAGTGAAATATTTAAAATACATCCTCTATTTCAATGCTTATTTTTTTGAGCTAGCATTTTAAATGTAATAATTTTATTAATCCAGAGGAGCGCAAATCTCTTTCTTTAATCCACAGTGGTAGTATTTTGCATCTAATTAGTTGTGGTTGAATAAATATGTTTGTACTTACGTTAAACACATGCAACAGTGCTTATGATATTTAAGAGTGATTAATTTGGGAAAAATTCATCAAGTGTCCTGAGATCTGCACAGCTTATTCAAAAATTATATATAAAGTTTTGAAGAATAAAAATGGTTTGACAAGTTGGCAGCCCACAAAGACACTGACACATCAAGGGAAGAAGATCAAACAGAAATATAGCAGGAGTATTCACACTAGGCTGCAGTGGCTGGCTACACTCCGAGGGGTTGAAAGCGCAAGCAGACATGAAATAGAGAGAAAGAATAGAGACACGAATCTCAAGGTGCAGAAATGAAAGACCATTTGACATTCAAAACTGACTTTTTTTACTTTACATTTTTGACACACAGTCGATAAACTCACCTTAGCTTAACTTAGTTAGCTCCACGCGACTGTTTTTCTAAACCTGAGGAAAACAGTATTAAAGCACACATAAAAAAAAGTTACTAAGAGTCTGAACCTCTGCTTTGTGATTTCATTACTTTTCAGTAAGATAGAGAATAATTTTTGGAGTCATACATGCAAGTCTAAATCCGAAGACCCTTTTTTCAAGTCATGCATTATAAAAAGATTTAATATATTTTTCAGTGAGATAAGAGAGTCAAAAGCTAATTGAATACATATAATATTGGAATGAACAATTCCATGGAGCACCTTGATTTTTAATTTGTATTTATTTGTTATCTATTATTTTAAATTTCAATGTTGAAATCGATTCTATTTTTTCTTAAAAGATAACGTCCATCAAGCGTCCATATTGCAATGAATTCACTTTGGACTTCATTATTTTTGAATGATTGCATATAAAATCCATGGATAAGGATGAGTGCGAGTATGTCATTGGCAATGAAAACAAAATGGCACTAAACTGCAAGTGATGAGATTTGAGAATACATTGACCCTTAATGACAGGTAGATTTAAAGAGATTTTTTTATTGCCCAGTGGCATTTATCTATACTAAGATCTCTCTATTTCCATCTTTGCATTTGTAAATACTTCAGAAATAATGCTATGGGAGTTATATAATAATTGTTGATTAACTTTTAAGTGGGGAATTTCTCATTGAAATATCTGTAGCAAGGACCAGTTGTTTCTACAGTCTGGAAGATGTGAATAAATACCTTGTCGAAGTTCCCTAAAGAGGTAGACTTCTTACATACATATCGTTTCTAATACACAAGTAGTTATATGTTACTATTTTACTTTGCATGGCTTTGCTGACATTTACATTGCCAATTATTTTCATACTGTTATAAGTAATTCATACTTATTTTTTGGGGAACTAATAGTATTCTTCATCAAAATTTTGATTATATTTACTTGCCATTTTTTTTTTCCGGTACCAGGAATCGAACTCACTACCTTGCACTTGCCAAGCAGGTGCTGTGCTGCTGAGCTAAACACCCAGCCCTTATTTGCCATTTGTAAATTAGTATTATCTTTGCTTATATTTTGTAGTTATTTTCTCCCTTTAGTCTTTATGCATTTCAATTTTCATTTTGCTCTGAAAGATTACTCCCGTCACCAGCATTAGAAAAACTGTAATGTAAATGTCACAAATTTTATTCTACAGATTAATGTATAACAAATATAACATATCATCACTGTGTCCTGGTATCAGTCTTCATTCTGGTCTCCTAAAGAAATTGACTTAAACTTTAGAATTATGTGCAGATTTGGAAAGACACATCTTATACTTCGCTGTTTTACTGGTTTCACCAGGAAATAGTATTAGCAATTTATATCAAAAAATTTCTAAATGAAAATTCTACCAATAATGATAATGGTTTCTTTAATTTAAGAAAATAAGCTATTTCTCCTACTCTTCTCTTCAGTTCATTGCAAGGCATAGAATTAGAAACTTTTGTGCTCTAAAACTGTGAACTGGGAAATAATTTATCGGAAGTACATATTGAAATTTTATGAAAATTGACCACAAGCATTTAATGTCTTCGCTATAGTTACTGTCAAATGTTTATTCTCGAAGTGCAGAGGAGAAGGTAACTAAAGTCATTGTCTGTTAAGGAAAACAAAACAACAACATCAGTTAACAGAATCCAAGTGTACCTTTGTAGAGAACAAATAATTATAAACATGAATTTTTTAAAAGATTGATATGATTAAATTTTGTTTAGTATTATCATTTTTAGTTTGACTTTCACTTTAGCTCTTGGTTGGTGCTTTACGTGCTTTGAGTAGAATGATGTGTATTTCCAATGTCACAATATGACTGAAACTTGAGAAAATTTAATTGGGAAGACAATCTTTTATTCAGTCAAATGCATATGCTATCGTTATATCTTTTACGAAAATTAGTGATTTTAATATTGAAGGTATTTTTAAGTTAAACAGTTCATTTGAAATTTTCAATGATTCTCTCATTTTGTATTTTCTTTTTTTTTTTTTTTTGGTTTTTCTCTGGTACAGGGAACCGAACTCATGACCTTGCGCTTGCCAGGCAGGCGCTTTTGCCGCTGAGCTAAATCCCCAGCCCCTACTCTTTATTTTTTAATAATAATGTCATCCTCTTTCTGTATCTGCCTTTATACTTTTCTAAGAGCATTATAAAGTGCCTAGAAATGCCCAGAAATAACTTCCAACATGGTGAAAGGACATGCTCTTGCCATTTAGAAGAGAAATTGGGTAAATTTGCCCTGTGTTTTATAGTTAATCATGCAGAAGAGACAGAAACAGGTCACACAGAACACACAGACCATCCTAAAGCTATAGGATACCATCTCTGGCCATCAAAACATATCAAGGGTCAGGCTGGGGATTTAGCTCAGAGCACCTGCCCGACAAGTGCAAGGTCCTGAGTTCGATTCCTGGTACCAGAAGAAAAGACAAAAGACAAAAAACAAAACTAAAAAAAATATATCAATGGTGCAGTTACTTTAATATCTCTGAAGACATTTATAAAGATCTTTTAGATTTTAGAAAATAAGACTGATTCACACAAATATATTCTTTTATCTAGTCATTGCTTCACATAAATATCAGATCAGTAGTGAATGATAGTAATGAATTTTGTTACTTCTTTCCCTCAGCATATAAATTTCCCAACATGAACATCTGGTACTTAATAGAAAAAAGAAACACAAAAGCCATTTAAACTACTACCTGGGATGAATAATAAAAATGTCTCATCTTACCATATCATGAAACACACTAATTATTAAATCTGATGCATCCATTTGTTCCAAAGTTTCAATTAGCAACGTAGTGAATGATTCATTTTCTCCTGTGACACCCATGCTGATGTGTTGACCTTAATAGGTGTTCACGCTTATTCCAACCCAAGAAGTATACTCCATTTTCTTCTTTCATGTTTAGAAATTTGTTTCAAACCATTTCCTATTCAGTAATTTGTTTTTCTCAGTGCTTTCAATTTTCTCAAGTTTCACAAAGGAAACACCTAAAGGCCTCCGCTGCCTTGTTTATTATTCTTGGTCTTTAGTTGCATTTTTGCTAAATATAAACACTCTTTTCTTACCCCAAATTCTAAATCCATTACAATCCATTACCTCGCCATACTTTGACCTGTTATTGTTTCCTTCGTGAATGATGTCACTGTCTGTTCTGCAATAATGTGACCTCCTCGGTTTCTCATCTAACATAACATTTTATAATAGAATCTGAAGTACAATGACCCCATTTATTATGAAATTTGAGAGGACCCTTTGATTAAATTACTGAAGCTACTTTTAGTCTTTGAATAAAGACATGTCAGTGTAATATTCAGTTCTATTTGGTAACCAACTGTGCAGAACTGCCTGTGAAAGTTGAAGAAGAAAACCTTTACCTTTATATTTAACAGTTTTTGTAAAATTTGCAGCTGGTATATAAAACTTGAAGTGATTTTAACATATTCTTATATTTTTATTTCTGCAAACTATGCTTTTATTCTCTAACATCACTCTTACCTTCATCCGTTTTAAATATTTAGATTTCTTAGTCTCCAGAAATATGCTTCTACTGATTCTAATCTCTACACAAATTAAGTCACATCTGTTTCCAAAATAGTCTTCAGACAACCAGTACCAACTGCATTAAAATTACCTGTTCTGGATTCAGATCAATTATTTTTGCTCTTGAAGGTTGAGGAAATGTTACCTTTTAAGAAGTGTTTTATTTCAATCTAATATTATAATTTTATGCCAAAAAGTTTAAATTGGTTGACAATCATTTTCAAAAGCCTTAAAATATATATAAATTTATTGTCAGTGATAACTTTTAGGAAAAGCAATGCAACTTTGCTGTGCCTGAGAGATTCTTATGAAATTACCTTAGTTTTCCTGTATCACAGTATGCCTATTTCAGGTAAGAAATATCAGGATAAAGACAACTGTCTTCTCCAGTGTTCAGTTTCACATCAGTTTTGAAGGTGGGTTCTGTTTTCTTCCAAGTCAATAGTTTTATTCAGTACTACAAGCTTGTGACACAAAATGACTAGTTTTATGGTGAGTGCGTTGGTTTTGGAGGTTAGTTTTACAATGGAAAACAATAAAACACAGGACACAAATATTATAAGATTATTTATAATAGTCACCCAAAGAATGATATACAAGAGAGTGCAGGAAATCTGTTCACACACTAAGACCAAGGAGTCCAGCTGAGGGCCTGGATTCCACAACAATGTCCTACATGAGTCCAGCTGAAGACCTAGAGCCCATGACAATGCCTCCCACGAGTCTACCTGGAGGAAGTCTGTGACAGCAGGATGAAGGATCTGTGCCAGCAGGCTGAGGGATCTGCACTGGAGCCAGGAAGGGATGCTCAGAAGAACCAGGGCTCCCCTGAAAGTACCACAGCCATCCTCAGCAGCAGTGAGGTCCCAAGCTCCTCAGATTATCAAGATGGCCAAGTTCCCTTCAGGGAAACCAAAGCAGCAAGCTTCTCCAGGAAACCGGCAGTTCATCATCTTCCCCTCCAGAGTCAGGAAGCGATGCTCATTGTGAGGGCCAGAGCTCCCCCGAAGTGAACCAAAGCTTTCTCAGTGCCAACGAGGTCCCAAGCTCCTTGCAAGATGAAAACAGCCAAGTTTATCAGGAAAGGCAGCATGACAAGCTCCTCCAAAACAACAAAGAGCTCCTTACAGATTCTACCAGCTCCCAACAGCCTCTTTAGTTCCCAGAAGTCTCTCTTCTTCTACAGGTCTGCCTCTTATGCTGCTGGCAACAGTCCCCAGGTGGGCCTCGCACACCCAGCCCCACACTTACTTAATTCAGCTGGGGTTATAAATTGACCCCCAGTTGTCAATCCACTACAGTGGGTATTTGATACGTGTACTTGACACATCTTAATTCTTTTTATATCTCTCTTCTCCCCGACCTCTTTACCTTCCTTCCATCCCTTGGTACCCTTGCTAATCGCAAAAGATCTACTGCCCCGTATCCTTTTATCAATTTTTAAATTTTCTCTTAACTTTAATGCTTCATATGATGGAAACCATACAGTATTTAACCTGGATTAAATACTGGATTTATTATTAAATATAATCCAGTATTATATTTATTATAATCCAGATACTGGTGTATCTGGATTATTTTACTTAACATTATATTCTCCAGGTGCATCCATTTTCCTACAATATTATAGACATAAATTTATCCTTCTTTACAACAAAATAGTAATCCATTCTGTATCAATATCACATTTTCTTTATTTGCCTATGATGGACATTTATGTTTCTTCTAAGATTTAGCTATTATGAATTCTGCTGCTGCAAACATTGGTATACAAGTATTGCTATGACATGATGTCTTTAACTCTTGTAGGAAGATACCTATAGGAAAATATCTGGGTTGAATGGCATGTTTATTTTTAGCTTTCTGAGGAATGTCCATACTTCTTTTTATATTAGCTTGTATACGGGTTGTACATTCCCACTAACAAGGGAGGAGGGTTTCTTTTTCAGCATAGCTTTGCCAACATTTGTTATTATTTGAGTTCTAGATGACAGGTATTCTTTCTGGAGTAAGATGAAATGTTAGTGTTCTCTCAATTTGCGTTTCTCCACTGGTCAATGATGGTGAACTCAGTTTTGTGTATTTATAAGCCATTTGTTTTTTCTTCTGAGAAGTGTCCATTCATTTCAGTTGCTACTTTATTTTACTTTATTTATGTATATATTTATTTATACTTGGCTTTTTTTGGAGGTAGGGTCTCACTAGGTATTTCAAACTGGGCTTGAACTCACTATATAGCCCAGGCTGGCCTCGAACTCACAGGGATCCTCCTGCCACAGCCTCCCAAATTCTGGGATTACCAACATGCAGAGCTATGATCAGCTTATTATTTTTATAAAATAAATGATGTTCTATTGAGAGGATATGTGTTATGAGAGCCACTATACAAATCTCAGTATGAAATTATCATTTTGTGGATGAAAAGTTTCTTCAAAGTTCACCAGTAAGTGGCAGGAGGCCCTAGATTGTAGAACCCCAGCCACCAGATTGGCTATTTCTCCTTTGGGTGAATTCTACATAATGTCTTTGTCCCTGGTATTCCTCTGTGGCGTCTTTTCAGGACTTCATAACTTTGGTGAATTTGTCATTCATGTTTTGAACGATTTCAGTCTGTTCTTCCAAGTTTTTGCTTCTCCTATTTCTGCATTCGTCAGTTTGTGTGTCAGGTCCATCATCTTGGAGTCATGGCTTCTTTAAACCTGATGAGTGTCTTTAGTTCAAAATCAACAAGTGCATAAAGCTTCACTACCGAGTGTGTTTTCCTTACTATCACGGTCACTTGGATCTGCTTTGGGAGAGCTGGGAGTCTTTGCAAGCATTTTATTGCCTGCTTTTGTTTATGTTTCTATGCATATGTGCATATAGATTATAAACATACATATATACATATGTCTATGTACAGAAATATATCTGTGTATCTATATGTATGTTTATGATATATACATATAATACATACTCTATAAATACATAGATGTATATTTATAATACATACTATAATATATGTAAATATATTTTTATATCATATATTTATATTATGTATAGTATATGTTATAAACACACACACATATATTTTACACTAGCTGTTGAGGTCAAATAGAGTGAGAAGAATTCGTTTCCAGTATGAGGACCTCCTCAGAATCTCTT
This sequence comes from Chinchilla lanigera, assembly GCF_000276665.1. Taxonomy (NCBI): domain Eukaryota; kingdom Metazoa; phylum Chordata; class Mammalia; order Rodentia; family Chinchillidae; genus Chinchilla; species Chinchilla lanigera. Next base: position 9,603,949 of record NW_004955435.1, on the reverse strand, counting down.
TTCCGTGATGTGTTTGTGGTTTTATTTTTGCAGAGATACAGTTCAGTTTCTCAGATACTCAGTTTGAGTGTGTTGTGCCCTGTGAGAAGAGGAGCTCTACCGACCGTAGCAGCATCTGCAGATCCGAGTTTGTATTCCTTATATATTTGAGCTCGGTCTGCGTGCTTGCCCTCCTTAGTTAATAGATTGTTAAGAGCGGTCAGTCTGCAGCGCGGAGGAGATGGGAAGGGAAGAGCACAGGGAAAGGAGGCAAAGGAGCCCAGCAGGGAAAGAAAGTTAAGCGGGCAGACTCTGTGGGACGTATGTCACAGTGAGAGGGAAAGGCTTGGGGCGTGGTGAGCGGTGGAGAAGACGCCACCAGGTCGCAGTTGTCCCGCGTATTTGGGAGAACGGTGCAGGAAGAGGCCAGGAAGGAAGAGCCCATTCAAAGGCGTGGCTGGGTCCCTCAGGGTATTGGAACCGCTTTCCAGAGGCTGCTCCAGGGACGCAGGGGCAGGGAGATGCTGGAGAGCCGCCATGCACCTTCCCGCTTCAAGGATCCGGATTTTTGGTTTGATTTGGATGTCGCTTCTTTGGCCCTGGTGGTCTGATTCTGGGCGTGGTTGCTTCCTCCGTCTCAGAGGTGCTGTGCTGGCAGTGGCTGCTGTCTCTCTAAGGCAGCTCCTCCTCCAATGGGCCCGGTTGGAGTTCCCTGGGGAGTCAGTGTGAATGATGCTGTGGATGGGTGCTTCGTTATCTTTTGGGAGAAATGCTATCTTTCTGTTTTATTGGGAAGTTCCTTTTCATACGACCGGGTGAGAGTACATATTCGGACCTTCCACACTAATTTGGCTTTTTTTTTTTTTTTTTTTTTTCTATCTCTCTGAATGTCACTGTAGTAATGAAAAACAAATACTAAAATTATACCTCTGTGTCCCAATAACTCAAGTCGCTGAACATTTTCATTATTTCCCTGTAGATCAACAGGAAATCCATGACATCCTTTTTTATATTCTTCTGACTCCTTATACTTACTCATACAGCACATTTAAATTTACTACTATTTCCACTAGGTTTTATGAAAAAGATACTTTTTTTGTTCTGCATTGTTCTAAAATCCCGAAATACTTTCTTCTTTTTCCAAAACCCCCTTTTCTTTTTCAGGAGTTTTAGTGACAGGGTTTTACCTGCTGTCATAGGATCCTAGAATGTGCTCCTTGTTACTTCTGAAGAAGAATTCCACACAATTCAATTTTTGCCACTCAGGTAGAATCCCCGTCTCTTCCCTGGTGAAGGAAACCCACAATCTCCATTTCAAAGGAAACCCTGAACTATTTTCAGTGTTGCATTTTCTCTGCTGCCCGAGTCCGTCTCTTAATATCAAGGACATTTGCTCACTTTCCCTAGTTTCTTGACAGTGAGGGTTTAGAAGGGTCATCATTACTTTTACAATCAATTGCACTGTATCTAAGCTAGAATTGGGAATTACATAAAAGGACATGTATCGCAATGAAGCAATCATTGCGGCAGCAGAGGTTGATATATCCAGTTTTTAGAGAATGCATTTCTAGCTACCGGGTTTTAAATTGGGGATTAGTAATATCAATAATAAAGATAGCTGTGATAATTTACAAAGCAACAATAACTTCCTGGGACCAGTTTTAGCCTGTAACTTTGGATAATTTTGCATAGACATGAAACCTCCAATACAAGTCCTTCAGCCCTTTTAGTAAGGTTCTATGTACTAGTCTTTACACTGCAGTAAAATTAGCAATTTTCTGCTTAAATTAACCAGAGCAAATGTCTATTTTTTCTGTTAATTAAGGTCTTTCTTGGTGATATATATTTTTATTTAAAATACTGAGAAGTATCAATCTTTCATCTAAAAATTAAAATTTCAGAAAACTTTTATTTTCTCTAAGTGTTTGCTCATTTACAAAAAAAGTAGTGTTTGTGTATACATAAAAATGATTCTTTATAGATATTGAGAAAGAAAGATAATACATCCTCATCGGAGAAAATTCTTCGGAATTAGTAAACTAGTTCCATAAGCAGGAAGACCTTGTATCTTACTATTTGGACAAGTAATGATATAGACTAAATATATTTCATAACATAGAAGAAGAATAACTCACCTAGATTCTAATCTCAATTTTGTCACTACCATCACTTATATTATTTTAAGCTCTTTAATAATTTTTCCATCTATATACCTCCATGAAAATTTACTGAGTTAGGTGAGGCTTTCATTATAATTCTTTTAAATTTTAAAATTTTATTACAAATACCTAAGTAATTTAACTAAACATTACACACATTTGCAAATGCAATAAATCATGAAAGTTAAAATTTATATCAAATACATCTGAATTTATATGCAATCCAAAGAACAATTTAGGAAGAAACCATCAGATATAGAAGAAAAACACATTACAGCAGTCAGAATATATAAAACTTTATTAAAAACTTTCAAAATTCGAATGTTTGGTTTAAAATTCCCCTCTCTATACATTCATTGCTGAAAAACAGCTAATCCATTTTGAAGGAAAAATATGGCATATCTGCTGGCAACTCCTTTTGGCATTATTAGTGGGGTCGCTCGTGTCTCTTTATTCAATTTCACTTTTTCCATCTGTACGAGTTTCTCATGTGACAGCTCCTCTCTGTAGGGTTCTGGCAAGTCAGTGAATACGACTTTCTGTTAACACAATCAGAAGAAGGAAAGCAAAGCAAAGGGAAGGAAAG
>NW_004955435.1:9549867-9601125 GCF_000276665.1 Chinchilla lanigera | reverse complement strand
GAAAGGAAAGGAAAGGAAAGGAAAGGAAAGGAAAGGAAAGGAAAGGAAAGGAAAGGAAAGGAAAGGAAAGGAAAGGAAAGGAAAGGAAAGGAAAGGAGAAGGAAGGAAAGGAGAAGGAAGGAAAGGAAAGAAAAGGCCAGGCCAGGCCACTTCTTTAATTTACAATAATTAAGATTGCACATTTCAGTAAATATTCAACAAATATGGTAATAGGCTTTTTATTTATAATGATGACCATTTTTTAAACAGTCAAGTTCTTCTTTATTATCTCACAAAACACAGCTCAGCACACTGAATACTATTTTAATTCTTCTGAAAAGAATTTAAACTTCCTTGGATAGATACAATGATTTGTCCTCTCCAAGATTATGCACTTTTTCATTTTCTCCAAGAAACTATCAGGTGACTAGTTAGAGTCTTGATTTCTTCTCCAAAAGCTACAAGACTCATACTCTAATTTGTTTCCTTTATCACATTGGAAATTTCACTTTTGCAAAATCCAAGTCTGTCATATTCTCCATTTCTACTTTCTCAGACAACAAAACAAATGGTAACACCAGACTTACGTATATGCACTAAGATCAGCCAGGTATGTTTCCTACACAAATCTGATTGACAAAAGATTTTTAAATTAGTAGAATGGCACAGTGGTGGTGTCATTAACATGAGGGAATCTTGAACATTTGCAGGCACATTCTTAGTTCTCACAAGCCTTTGGGCCCCTGGCATTCAGTGGGGAAGGGTGCTGGATTTGCTCCATATTGTGTATTGACAGTGGACCTCCTCTCTGATTCCCACTTATTACGTGATGCTCACAATTATCCTCCCATAACATGGCAGGAACTGGAGAAAGTAAATCTACAGATTTACTTGCAGGTAGGTTAAAATATTTTTGTTTAATATTAAAGAAATTTTGGGACAAGAGTGAACCCCGTCATCCTGTAGCTACTGCCATTGGCCACCGTTTAGGAAGGCTGTTTTCTGCATCATATTTTTATTGCCTGCTAAGAAGCTTTCTGTTTGTTGAAAAACAAGTGAAGCAGCTCTATCTTCTTTATATGACTCGTTGACACCTGTTTTGGGTGTTCACTTCTCTGGAATCCCCTGTGTGTGTGCTATCATGCTTCCGTTTGGTCGGCAAATGAGAAAATGAGGAAGAAACTGGCTTTGTTTCTTTGATACATTCCAATAGGTTCAAGATAAAGTGTGTTTTATCAGCCCTTCCCATATATTTTGTAGATTCTTAATTCCATACATTAAATCCCTCGCCTTTTAGGATACCCAGAGCAGTTTACATTTCTAGTTCTGAATCCTAGTTCGTTCACTTTATACTCTTAATGTTCATTGTGTTTCATGGAATGGAAATTTCCCTTGTATTTTGGGAGATGTTTGGATATTTTTCAAGGTTGCCATTCTTTTTTTTTAACATGTTCATATTGGTCTTATGAAATAGGGATCAAATACGCAGTAACAGAAGAAAATCAGTTGCTGCCTAAGCCCTTGTAATGGGAGGATAGTTGAAAGTGACAGGACACAGAGGATTTTTAGGGGGTATAAATATGCTATCTCTTAATTGTGGTGATAAGTACACAGTGTGCATTTTTATCAAAATTGAGCAAAATGCATAGTTAAGTAGATTCATTGTATTCTGTATAATGCCTCAGTAAAGTTTAGGGTAATCAATTAATATTAAGGCATATCATCTAGATTTTTTTTTTTGAGACAAAGTCTTGCTATTTAGTTTAAGTTGGTCTTCAGTTCACTGTGTATCCTGGGCTGGCTTTGAATTTGTATCAATCCTTCTGCCTCACCCTCCAGAGCACCACCACACTCAGCTCTACAAAATTATTCTGTGAAATGTAAAATCAGTCTCAAATCATCTGAGCATAGAATTTATTCTTTTGGCATATAAGTAGAAAGTATTTTGCATAGTTTCATTTGTTTAATTTTAATTTTAATTTTTTTTTTCATTTTCTTCCAGTACCAGGAATTGAACTCACGACCTTGCACTTGCCAGGCAGGTGCTGTGCCGCTGAGCTAAATCCCCAGCCCCTTTTGTGCAGTTTTAATATAAACAGAGTTTTCTAGGAAAAATATTGTTTTGAGTTTGCTTTGTTTTGAAATTTTCTAAAGCTGTTATACAGTTCCTAAATATCATGTCAATGATGTAAGTATATTTGCTAGTACAGCACCCTAAATCTTTTTTCATAGGTAGCTTTCATACTCATAGTAATACTAATTAGAAGTAGAAATATCTAATGATGATATTGGGCCAGCTAATGCAAACATACTTATCTTGTTATACTATTGAGTTATATCATGTTTCTTTAAAACTCACTTCTGATTTAACTCATCCTTTCTTTTAGACTTTTGAGATGTATTCTCATCTGAGAATAAGAGGTAATATGTTTAAATTGCTAATCATAGTGGCTTCATTCACAGATGCAGTTCTCATGTCTACTAGGTGATAGGTGACAGGAACTGAGGCTACACAATGATTTTTAGGAAAAGGAGAAAAGGAAATCTTGGCTGTAAAGATTTTACTTTTACTGGGATAGACTGATAATAAAAGTATTACTGGATAGAGACAAATGCTGTAAGAAAAACTGTAGCTATTACCTACAGTTAACCAGCTAAAAGCTAAAGTGTAAATTTGATAAATTTCTCTTATGGTTTAGTGGTACAGCATTTCCTATGTTCAGTTATAATGTAAAATAAAAGTTAAAAAATATAAACTGGGACCGGGGATATAGCTCAGGGGCACAAGTGTCTGCCTGGCAAGTGGAAGGTCCTGAGTTCGATTCCCGGTACCAAAAATAAATATCAACTAAATATACAAGTTGTACATGGACGACAAACTTTATCTTAGTTCTACGTGATATCCCTTTGCATGGATTTGGCTCTCCAGAAAAAGATGCTGAGATGAAGCTAAGTGTATGAAAGTTTTCCTGGGGAATTACATATGTGAAAGGAGAAAGAAGAACGCAAGGTTAGCCAAGAAGAGTCAGCAGAGCGTGGTGTTAGAACCAGGGAACAAGTATTGTCAGATGGAAGATTCCCAATTTAGGGAGAAATGGAGACATTCTAGTATCTGAGTCTTGCTTCGTGATTGGCTGGAAGCCCACTGGCAGAAGACCTCTGCCTTGATTATCATCCTTTTACTGTCATGGGATAGGAACCACCCTGAGTAGAATATGACCTTGGCTTGAAGGTGGTGGTGGATTTAGAAGACGCTAACAGCTGCACCCTGTCAGCAGACCATATTCCTCACAGCGAGGAATGAGGAGTCATTCCTTGAAGAGGAATCTGAATGGGGCATTTGCCAACCTCCTGTCTTACACAATTCAGAAACAGAGAGAGGTGCAATTCCAATCACAGTTTTCCTTTCTTTCTCTTTCTCTGCGCTGATGATAACTTAAATGTCACCCAATGATGCTTCAGTAACCCGACTAAACAGGTCTGCAGCCCTCATATTCATAAACAGATTAATCTGTGTTTCCAACAGACAAATCTCCTATTAAAATTCATAGCCTCTTCATTTCCTACTTTCAGAGACTTGTAATTTTCTCTCTGTTTCTCTTCTTCAAAAGTCCTGTATGTCATTGCCTTTACTTTGTTATTATTATCTTTCCCACATAGCTGTACTAGAAAAACTCTTTTAATATATTCCCAAAGCCAGAAACGTGTTGCCCTTGTTTATTAAATCAGGGGACTCTGAGGATTATGTAATAATTCTTACACTGTCATAGAAATGGAAAATTTTTAATGTTTTCCACCATGAACTCTGCCATTGTTCTAATTTGTTTAATTCTGGCAATGAATAACCTTTCAGAACACCAGTGGCAACAGGAACATTACTTTCTTCTAGCTATCTCTCCTATAGGAGGCCCTGACCTTATTTCCTTGAAAGTTTTATTTTTTTCCACTATGCTGTTCTTTTTCTTTTTTCCTTTGCAGGAGGTTAAGGTGAATTTTTAACATTTTGTATATTTTTTGCTGTGCTATGATGTGCAAAGCTAATTCTGTCCGCTGAATCTTTTGAATGTAGGATAAAAAAACCTGTTTTTAAGCTGACTCCATTCTTCCCCCAAACTTCTGAATGTATCTTCTCTAACCTCAGGTGATCCTTTTTTTTCCCAGACCAGATCTATTCTGCTGACCACATTGTTCTCTCAATATTTTCTTTGTAGTTTTCTTTCTTTTCTTTCTTTTTTGTAATAGGGTCTGTAAAAGTTTCATACAGCTGTTGCTTAATATAAATCTAAATGATATTATATATTTCTTGGGTAGTAACCTCACTTTTTAACCATTTGTTTAATAATGAGCTGTATCAAGTTTTTAGAAAAAGAGAAAGAAAAAGAGAAAAGACAATATGTTTTAGATTTTCTTTCTTCATCATCTAATAAGGTGATAATCTAGTACTAAAATGACAAGTTTCTTGTGTGAAATGTATATCACTCATTATTTTCTTAAAATTAATAAATTAGCATCTGCATACCCAGCACTTGAGAAGTTTTCTTTCTAAAGTATCCTACATATTTGCTGTACCATCATCGTTGAAGATAGACCTGGTATTTGATTGGTCTTTTTAATTTGCACTTCTCGTCCTTGTGCTAACGTCCAGGATGAGGGTGGAAAGGTGCCTATGCATGCCTTAGAGGCCAAAGAGAATAATTAATGATACTTTCAAATCTAGAATACTTTATTTATTCACATTTATAATGGTTCTGTATTTAATGTGTTATCATCTTCCTTGGATTTTCTTAGCACTTTCTTCATAAATGATTAATCTCTTTATAAGAGATAGACACTTATTTAGTTCTATTAATTTTAGAGGACTTGTATTTGAAACGTTTATCTTTTAGAGTACTGATAATTTCAAAAATAATTTATTGCGCCTGCCTGGCAAGCACAAGGTGGTGAGTTTGGTTCCCGGTACCGGAGAAAAACCAAAAAAAAAAAAAAAAAAAAAAAAATTTATTATATCTTTGGCTATATTTTAGAAGAGTTTGTACAACATAGGATTTCTTCCTTTGAATGTTGAAATAATATATAGATTTGATTTTATTTTCCTGTTAGAATCCCAATTTTAAAAATATTTTGTTTCATAAATCATAGATGAGCAATTCTTTCTGTTAAATGAGATTTTTCCACATATGTTTAATAACATTTGCTTGCCTAAGTTTAAAAATCATATTACTGTTATAAATTATTTATAATTATAGATGTAGAGAATGATTTTAAAAAGGGGTCTCTCATATATCAGGAAGTCTAGAGATACAATGACAGCATCAAGGACAGGATTTATTTCACCTATTTTCTTTGAATCCTCAGTATCGGCAGTGGAGACATTTCACTACGCTAGGCCAAAGGGAGAAACAACTTTTTCAAATACATAGTTTAAGAATAAAAACAAAACCTTTTGAAATTTATGCAGCTTGCAAGCTGCTGATCCAATAATCCAGTGATAGCTGATAAGTAAATCAAAGTTATAAACTGAAATAACCTGATTAAGATGCCCTTTTACATGCAGCTACATGTGCAGTCATTTAGTGAGAATAAAGAGAATTTGATGTTTTTTAAGGATCCAAATACTTTTTTAGTATTATCTTTGAATAGTTGAAATATCTTACAATGATATTTTCCACTTCATATATTAAAACTGTGTTTTCAGTGGATACTTTATTAATTTAATTGATATTTATCGAGCACCTAAAATTTGCTTTCCAGGAATATTACCAGCATTTTATGAGGTAATTTTTCTCATTAAGAGCTAACATTAATTAACTTCTGAATCTGCCTGAGGGTAACTTCAATTTTTATTTAAGGACAGGATTTTTTTTCCAGGTCATTTGATACAGAAGAATAGTTTTTCCTTTGCTTTTAAACAAAATCATAAATGTTGAAACTAATTAAATGCCAGCTGTGTAATAAGGACAATGCAAAAACAGATTTTCTGTTAATCCTCTCAATAATTTTATGAGATATTTTTATAATATCCATTTTTAGGTAAGAGAGCTGAGTATAATGAGGCTATGCTGGTTTTATAAGCTTATTTGACACTAAGCTGAGGCTTGGTATTAGAATCTAGAATTGCTCTGACTTAAAACATAAAACATATATATGTATATACCATTTTAGGTGAAGCAGCTGAGGCTCACAAATCAAACTGAAAGACAAAAAAATCCAGCTTCGTTGTGCATCAGATGTGCACACATGTTGAAAATATAAAGACCAGTGACTCAGCGGAGGCATTCCAATTGGAGGCTTAATGCCACCTTTGGAAAGGACAATAAGTTGCTAGAGACGTGATAAAGTAAAGGACAAGACATTAAGACATCTAAATGCAATGTTTTAATTCTATTTTCTGTTGATATAACAAAATATTTGAGACTAGGTAGTTTGTGAGGAAATCAACTCCATTTATAGTTCTGGAGGTCCGGGAGAATGGCTCCAACATGTAAAAAGCTCTTGGAAAAGGATCATACTGCATGTACCAATAACAGATAACAGAAAAAAAGTGGATAAAGATGGAAAGGCAGATCTGTATGACAAAGGGGGGAGGGCTGAAGTATTTTATAACAACCCACTCTCATCCTTACTAACCAGTCTGTCCACACCTCACACACTCCCTGTAGACTTAATCATGTCTGCAAAGAACTAATCCAGTCTCTCAGTAAAAGCAATTAATTCACTCATGGGTGTGGTGTTTCTGTTACCCCATAGCCTCCATCAGTTAAAGGTCCCACTCTCTCTTACTGCCATTTCACTGGAGACCAAGCTTCCAGGATATGAATCCCTTGGAAATAAGCCCTATTGAAACCATCAGCAGTCAACAAATGTTGCAAAGCAAACACATGGACTGAGATAATAGAAGGCAAGCAGTAATTTACTAAGTCTTATTTATGCAGAGGCAATTCAATGTTAAATTTCTTTTTTTAGGAGTAAGAGGTGTTTTCCTCCAACTGATATAGAGAAGGAACGAGGGGCATTTTCCTCTAGGGAATTTATACCTTGCTTATAAGCGGAAATGGAAAAGGTAAAAGATTTTCATGTGTTTGCTGTTTTTAAAGTTGCTTTCAGCTCAAAATAATCCTGATTACCAAAAGGCATGTTTTAGGGTAGTATAATAACTCTTACCCACAAACTTAACTTTTGGTAATGATGTCTGTTATGTGGGTATATATATTTGCAAGTTAAAAAAACTCAGTCTATACTTCCAAGTTTCCTATGAATATTCATATATTAAATGCTATGAAGGACTGTAATCTTAGGCTAGTATTTACCTTTTCTTAGAAGACTATTATGAGAAATGTTACTGATATTGTAATTTAAAATTTTATAAGGATTCTTGTGAATAAGTACTGTTTTTTTACTATTTTTGACAGCAATACCATGAATTCTTTCACTTTAATTGCAGCCTGTGTTTATAATTATAAAACAATTTAAAGATTATAAACTATCCATAATTCCACCAGATACAATCATTGTTGTCACATTTAATAACATTTTGCTAGTAGTTTTCATTTGTTCTTTCTTAAAAGCAAACATCCAAGCACTATGATTTCTTTTAGAATTATTGTTCAGTTTTTACACTATTTGAATAATTTAATTTTAATTCTTTAGCAATAAAATTGTATGTTTCTAAGCATAGTCAATGAATTACCTGTACAGTATATTGTGTATTTTCCACTTTGTTATAATTATAAAAATATATTTTCTTTCTTGGACTTATAGTTTTGTGAATTTCTTTTCATATCCAAAGTATATAAAATTTGCTTTTTTAAAAAAGTTCAATGCAGTATCCATTTTTATTTATGATTCTGTGATTACTATTGACATTGATTTTCTTTAATCTTCAATGCACATTCTAATTTTTATTTTATAAACAATACTTTATCCTCTAGAAACATTTTATACAGTTTTAAAATTATGACTGTAAGCCATTTTCAGCTGAACAGTTGAATACTTTGGGAGGAGAATGGTCTGTTCTCAGGGTCAGATGGACTTTGTTGTCCTTCAGACACTAGTAAAGCGCATCTCTCCTGCAACTAGGTTTAGTGCACTTCCTCATTATGTGATTTTTACATAAGAACTTGTGAAGAATTAATAAATTATCCTTGTAACATGAGCAATTTCTACTTCTCATCCACAATATCAGCAATTTCTTTATTTGCCCTCCCACTGCAACTTCAATATGACAATTTCTTTCTAACAGAAACTACTTTCTGAAGTTATAATTTGAAAATGCTATTTGAAGAAGGTACTACCACCTAGGATGTAAAAGGTATATTTGGCCACCATAAATGGACTGTCAGGTCAACAGGGCTGGTATTATATTTCTGGTTGGCATACACACTATGGAGTTGATTTCTTAGTAGGAAGGTGCTAGAAGAACAAAGCACATCATATTTCATGGGATAGTATCGGCATCAAATTTGAAATACTAATTAAAATTGTCAAACTTTCTATTAAATGGAAATATTCCTCTGAGCCAAGAAATGGTTTTCTGGGAGCTTTTGTGAAACTTGTTTTGTAAGTCACAAGTAGCAACACCTATTAATTATACAAATCAATGAATGCACTTCTATGCCTCCATATATTTTACGTTGATCATATCTATACACACTTCTACATTTGTTCTTTTTCTGCATTTGCTCCCTGGGGTCATAATCTCTCTTCTGTTAGATTGCTGGGTTTTTAATTTTTTTGTTTTATTTTTTCTACATATTAAAGAGGATATGTGATATCTGTCTTTTGTCTCTAACTTATGTTGCTTAGCATGATGTCTTGCAATTTTCAGTGCCTATATTTTCCTGCAAATGACAGAATTTCTTCCTTCTTCATTGATAAGTAATAGATTGTTGTATTTATATATATTTTATTTCTCCATTCTTCTCTTGATTGGTCCTTTGCTTGATTCACATCTTACTAGAGGAAGTAGTGCTCCAGGAAACATGGATATGCAGATATTCTTTTTAGGACAGCTTCACACCCTTGAAATATATATCAGGAACGGTTTAGACAGGTCACAATGCAGTTCTCGTTTTAGCTTGTAGAGAAAACTCCATGTAGTTTTCCATAGTAGGTGCTCTAAATTATATTCTGATCAACACTGTAAGAGCACCTTTGCCCACATCCTCACAAGTGTTTCATGTTATGATAGCTATTCTAATTGTAGGTAGATGTTATCTAATTGCAGCCTTATTTTCCATTTTCCTGATCGCTAATGATATTGAGCAGTTTTTATTTCTCATTTGAATTGTTTAGGGTTGTCCATTCTGATGATTTGCCCATTTTTAAATGAATGACTTGTTTTATTATTTTTAATATTCTGTTTAAGTCTCTCTATATGCTGGATTTTGACCCTTTGTCAGAATTATAGTTGAAACATTATATTCTCTGCTATTTGAAGTTTGTCTGCTCACCTTCTACATTGTTTTTCTTTTTTTTTTCAGCAGAAATGCTAAAGTCTGATGTAATCTACTGGCCAATTCTGGCTTTTTTTTCCCCATGTTTTTGGAATCATATCCAGAAACTCATGGTCTGTGCCAGTATATTTTAGTATTCTACCTATTGTGTCTTCCAGTAGTTTCACAATTTTAGATCTTACATTAAGGTCTTTGACCTATTTTTGTTTGACTTTTTTGTACAGGGTGAAATATAGGGGTCAAGCTCAAATTCTCTTCATGTGGTGCTATGGATTGTGCTCGATGTGCCTCTAAAGCCTCCTGCAGTCGTGGAGCTGACTTCTAGAATTTTTGATTGATTCATAGTCCAATGTTGGGATTATGGGTGTGAGTGCTACATCTGCCCATCGGTGGGTAGCCTGCATACAATATAAGGGAGGGAAACACGGTTGCTTGCTGCTGTAGCCTTTTTGCTCTAGTTGCTTTTGCTATTTTCCACTGCCATAAACTGTTGTCATCTGCCGTGTGCCACTCTGACTTGGAGTCAGACGAGTATGGGATGAAACCTCCACAAACTGTGAGCTAAATAAACCTTTTCTTCCTTAATTCTGGGCACCAGGTGTTTTTTCACAGCAATGAGATAAAAGTAAGCAACACGTGTGGGTATCTAGCTTCCCTGACACCATTTGTTATAACGAAGTGATGTTGAATTTTAGCATTTTTTTCTCCATCTATTGCAATGGTCACATTATTTACTTTTTGTTTACTTGATGTATATAATATAACCTATCTTCAATGTATTTTTGATATTTTCTTGAGAATACGCTGGCTGTGGGCTTATTTTTGTCTTTTTTCTTGCAAAACTCTGTGTGTCTGTTTTTATGTCAGTATCATAATCATCTTTTTTGTTATTATGGCTTGTTTTTTGTTTGTTTGTTTCTTTTCCGGTACCGGGAATCGAACTCACTACCTTGTGCTTTCCAGGCAGGTGCTGTGGCCCTGACCTAAATCCCCAGCCCCTTATTATGGCCCTTTGACACCTCCTAAAATCAGGTGTTGCGATATCTCCAACTGTGTTGTTTTTTCTTAAAATAACCTTTGCTGTTCAGGCTACATTTTTTATTTTACGTGAGCTAAAGAATGTCACTGATATTTTTGTGGAGATTTCATTGAAACTGTAGACAGCTTTGGGTAATAAGGGCATTTTAACAATATTAGTTTTTCTAACTCATGACATGAGATATGTTTCCTTCTTTTAATATTTTCTTCAACATTTTCTTCAGTGTTTTGTAATACTCACTATAGAAATATTTATTTTCCTCAGGTAACTTTAGTCCTTACGTGTGTGTGTGTGTGTTTATTATGAATGAGATTGTTGTCTTTATTTCTTTTTCAGAAAATTCATTATTAGTTCATAGAAAAGCTACTGAAATTTGTATATTGATTTTGTATTGTTTACTGAATTAGTACAATGCATAAATTAACTTCCTCATTTCCTATTTATATGCACTTTATATGCCATTTTTTATTCTCTGAATAAATCTATTGGCTCAAATTTACAGTAATGTGTAGAATAACAACAGCATTGGATGTGCTTGTCTTATTGCTGATCTTGGAGGTAATGCTTTCATTCAGTATAATGCTGAGAAGATGTTTAAAATATATATCAAGATGTTACAGTGTGATCATTTTATACATCATATTACATTATGTTTATGTGTTGTATGACGTTTATTCATTTGTGTATAGTGAACTATTTGTACATCACTGGGATGAAAATAACTTTATCATAGTTTATGATCTTTTAGATTTTATGTTGAAACAGTTATTATAGTACTTTTGTATATTTTTTCACCTATATTAATTGGGGACTGAAGCTTGTAATTTTCTTCTTTGGCTGTGTCCTTCCTAGGTTTTAGTGTTACAGCAGTGCTGGTCTCATAGAATGAGTTTGGAAGGATTTCCTCACTTTGTAATCCATGGAATTCCTTGAGAAGAGGTGATGTTAATTTTTCATTGTAAGTTTGAAAAATTTCATCTATCAAGTCTTGGGCTTTTCTTTATAGGGGAAGTTTTTATTCCTTTTCTGATTCAATTTCATTACTGCTTTGGTCTACTCAATTCTTACTCATGGTTCAACTTTGATAGGTGATATGGGTCCAGAAATTTGTCTGTGTTTTCTAGATTTTCCACTTTGCTAGTGAATATTTTTTCAGAACTATCTCTAATGATCCTTGGAATTTTTGTATCAGTCCTACTGTCTCCCTTTTCACCTCTAATTTTATTTATTTGACTTTTCACTGTTTCTTTCTCTACTTCTTTCTCTCCTTCTGTCCTTGTCATTGCTTCTCTCTCTTCTTCTTACTTCCCCTGTATCATTTAGTTAGTCCAGCTGTACATTTGCAAATTTTGTTTCAGTCTTCAATGATCCCACTTGTTTCATTGACTTTTTTCAAAATTTTTTACTATTTTTGTTCTCATCATAAATGTTTTGTTTTTCACTAACTTAGCATATACTTTGCTTTTTAGCTAAGATCTTAGGATTAAGCATTAGATTGTATATTTTAAAAATTTCTAATTTTATATATGCATACATACATTTCTATTATTTTGTTTCTTAGCTTTCTCTTTTAATTATTTTTTTATTTGAATACAAATTGGACCCATGGACACTCTATCAATGAGCTACATACCAAGACTTATTTTATTTTGAGATAGTCTCACTGACTTACCCAGGCAAGCCTTGAAATTGTGATCATCTTGACTCAGTCTCATAAGTAGCTGGAATTTTAGACAAGCACCAGGATGCCTTCATAGATTCTTTCCTAGTACTTGTTATGGTTTGGACTTGGAGTCTTTGTGTTCTTAGGTGGAGCCTTTGGACGGTGATTGGATTATGGTGGCACTATACTCAGTGACACATTAATCCATTTTTTAATTCCTGTGCTGTTAAGAGTTTGGGCCTTGTTGGAAGCTTGGGTAACTTGGGCCTGACCTTAAAGGGCATATTCTTGTCCTTGGCTCTTTTGCTATTCTGCTTCAAGGCTGATAAGTGGTGAACACCTTGTGTCTGCCATGGCACTCTATCTTGCTATTTCTGCCTTTAAGTCAGCTGACCATGCAATAAATGTCTTTAAATTTTGAGCCAAATTAAGCCTTCCTTCCTTTAAATTGTCAGTGTCTATTATTTGGTCTTAGTAATAGAAAAATGACTGTTACAGAACCTCTTTCACTGTATGCCACAGGATTTTGTGTAGTGTGTTTTGCTTTACATTTGTTTCAAGGAATTTATAATTTCCCTACTGACTTCTCAGTGATCCACTATTTGTTCACAAAACTGTTGTTAAGTCTATATCCGTTTGTATAATTTCTCAAGTTTTTCTTTTGCTGATTTCTAGTTTTATTGCACTGTGGCTTAAAAAGTCACATTTCCACCAACAGTGGAAAAGGGTTCCTTTCTCCTCACAGACCCTCCTGCATTTGTTATTGGTTGATTTCTTGATGATAGCCGTTCTTTCTGGGGTGAAATGGAATCTCAGTGTTGTTTTAATTTGCCTTTCTCAAATAGTTAATGATGTTCAACATTATTTCATGTATTTATTTGCCATTTGTATTTCTTTATCTAAGAAGTATGTATTCATCTCAGATGCCCATTTTTGTATTGAGTCTTTGAAGTTGTGGGGGCTGAGTTTTTAAAAATTCTTTATATGTTCCAGACAGAAGTCCTTTGTCCAAGGGAAATCAGTTTGGAGATTCCTCTGTAAACTAGGATTAGGGGTCCCATTCAACCCAGCTATTTCATTTTGGGTATTTTTCCAGAAGAATTGGAAATATATAACAGTAATATATATGCACCCATGCTTAGAGCAGTGCAATTTGTAATAGCTAAACCATGGAAGCAACCCAAATGCCCATCAAGTGAAGAATGGATAAAAGAGTTATGGTATTTTTATATAATAGAGTATTACTCAGCCATAAAGCAAGATAAACTTGGGACTTTTATAGGTAAATGGACACAACTAGAGACCATACTCATAAGTGAAATAAATCAGACCCACATATGTAAACACGATATTGTCTCACTAGTATAAGAACCTGAAAGAGTGAATAAAATCTAAAAGATACAATAAATTTTGTGAAAAGGAAAGAAACTGCTCAAAAGGAAAGATCACCTTGGATGAGGGAAAAGAGAAAAGAAAGGAAGAAGGGAAAAATATGTATATAAATGTATACACAGGATAGCTAAGATAGCTGTACTACTGATTTCTCTTTGTTTTGTACTACTGATTTTTATTACTTTATTGAAAGAAATAGTTAATGTTTAATTATTTGATCAATCTTACATGCCTATATTTGTTTACCTAGTAAGCAATTTAAAGATGTCAACATGCAATATAAGCATAATTTTTAATTTCCTATCACCTTCTCTGAAATTCTGTTGTTTTCATTGTTTTTGTATTATCTTGTAAACATCTATGTGTTTGTTAATATGTTTTCATTCTTTTATCTTTGAGATAAAAAAATTACATTCGTTAAGACTTGCTTTGGGGACCTAATATGTGATGTAGTTTCCTGATGTTTCCATGCATGGATGAAAAGATGCACCTTCCATAGCTGTTAAAAGGGATGTTCTGTAAATTTTTATTAAGTCCATTTTATCAATAGTGTACTTGAAGTTTGACTCATCTTTACTGAATTTGAATCATATTATATATGCATTGATGACAATGAGTTATTATATTTCCCCATTATTATTATTTTACAGACTATTTTCATTTTAAAGTACAATAACTTTACAACTTTGGGTGTTCTGGTACTTGGCATATATAGATTTATAATAATTATAATTTTTGATGAACTGACTCCTTGATCATTGCATGATGAGCTCCTTTGTCTATTCATGATTTTTCTTCTTTTCTTAATTAATTTGATGATTCATTTTAGTTATACAGAATGATAACCTCCATTGTGGGGAATTGGTACTCTGCATGACATAGCATGATGCTTCTTTTTCACATTCTCATCTCCTCCCTTCAACCCCACTTTCCGTCTCTATTTACAAAAGCTTTGTTTCTGATTTTGTCTTCTAGTCTTCTTAAAAATTTTCATTCCTTCTGTTCTTTCTCCCCGTTCCATGGTTCCCATTCTTAGTTAAATATTTTCCTCCATTTCACAATATCTATTACATATTTTTGTCCTTATCTTTTCCATTTCTCAGATCAGGGAAACAATGCCATATTTGAACGTGTATGTCTGATTTATTTCACTTTGGAGTATAATCTTAAGGCGCACCCATTTGTCTAGAAAAGTGGCAATTTATCCTTCCTTATGGCTGAGTATTACTCCATGGTCTATTAAAAATCTACTCTATCCATTTATCAATTGATGAGCACCTGGGTTGTGTTCAAGATACAGCTGTTAGAAAATGTGCTGCTATAAACATGGGTATACATATGTTGTATATGTATCTTTGGGGAAGAAATGAAGAAAGGGAATAGTTTTTATCTCTTAGTAGTTTTTCTTTTTTTTTTTTTTTTTAGGAATCTCCACACCGATTTCCACAGGCACCAGCAGTCTACACTCCCCTCTTGGTAGAGATTTCTTTTGGTCCCTCTTGCATTTGTTGTTGGTTGATTTCTTGATGACTGCCATTCTTCCTGGGGTGAGATGGAATCTAAGTATTATTTTACTTTGCATCTCTCAAATGATCAATTATGTTGAACAATTTTTCATATGTTCATTTACCATTTCTATTTATTTATCTGAGAAGTGTCTGACATTTCAGATACCCATTTTTGGATTAGGTCTTTAAATTGAGCAGGACTGATTTTTTTGAGGTCTTTATTCCAGATATTAGTCCTGTGACTGAGGAACAGCTGGTAAAAAATTTTCCCACTCTGTGGATTGTTTATTCACTCAGTTGGGGATTACTGCTGCTGTGCACAAAATTTTTGATAAGATGAGATCACATTTGTTGATCCTTTGTGATATTTCCTGAGTGATTGAGTTTTTATTTTGTTTTGTCTTTTTTGGTATGGGAAATCAAACTCAGAACCTCTCACTCGCTAGGCAGGTACTGTGCTAATGAGCTATATCCCTGGCAGCAGAGATATTGTTCATACTCTTTTCTTACATTACTGTCTTCAAGAGTTCTACCCATTCTCTCTTCCAGCAGATTTAGTGTTTCTGTATTAATATATAGATCTTTCACCTATTTTTATTTTAGTCTAGTGCATGGTGAGAGATATGGGTCTACTTTTAGTCTTTTGGTTGTGGAAAGTCTATTTTTCCAGCACCATTTATTAAAGAGGCTGTCTTTCTTCCAGTGAAGGTGTTTGGTCATTTTGTTAAAAATATTGTGGCTTAGTGTGTTGGGAGTTGTTTCTGCATTTTCTAATCTGTTCCACTGATCCTTGGATGTTTTATTGCCAGTACTATGCTGTTTTTGTCACAGTAGCTTTGTAGTATAATTTTAAGTTAGAGGCTGTGATGTCCTTACCTTGTCTTTGTTGCCCAGAAGTGTCTTTGCTATTCTGTCTCTTCTGACTGCAAACAAATTTTGAAATAGTTTTCTCAAAATCTGTGAGGTACTCTAATGTTATTTTGATTGAGATTGTATTAAATCTGTTCAATAATATTGAGAATATGGTCATATTGATGATATTGTCTCTTCCCACTTAAGAAGAAAGGATATATTTCCATTTTCTGATCTCTTCAATCTCCTTTTTCAAAGTACTGTAGTTAAAGCTATTTACTTGCTTGTTAGATTGAGTTTACGTACTTTATTATTTTGGATGCTATTGTAAAACATGCAGTTTCCATAATTTCCCACTCAGTGAAATTTTCATTTGTGTACAGGAATATTATTGATTTTTAGGTGTTAACTTTCCATATAGCTACATTACTAGATTTGGTTATTAAACCTATAACTCTTTTTGTTAGAAGTTTTTGGTCTTTTATGTATAGTATCATGTTATCCACCAGTAATGACAGTTTAACTTTCCTGTATGTGTTTCTTTTATTTCTTTCTCTTGTCTAATTTCTCTGGGTAATGTTCCCAGAACTATATTGAATAAGAGTGGAGACAGTGGGCATCCTTGTCTTGTTCCTGATTTTAGAGTGAAACATTTTAGTTTTTGACTATTTAGTATAATACTGACTGGTGACTTGCCGTAGATAGCTTTTTTTGTTTGTTTGTTTTTGGTGCTGGGGTCGAACTCAGGACCTTATCCTTACCAGGAAGGCACTTGTGCTGCTGAGCTATATTCCCAGCACTAAAAAATATGGAATGCTACATGAATTTGCATGTCGTCCTTGTGCAGGGGCCGTGCTAATCTTCTCTGTATCATTCCAATTTTAGTATATGTGCTGCTGAAGACAGCTTTAATCAGATTGATATAAAGATCATCTGTCCAATTTTCTCTAGGGTTTTCATCATGAATGGGAGTTGGACTTGTTCAAATGCTTTTTTGCATCTATTAAGATAATCATGTTTTTGTCCTTTCCTCTGATGATATGGTGAATTATACTTCTTGAGTTGTGTTTGTTGAATCATCCCTGAATCCCTGGAACAATTCTAAATGGTCACAGTGTATATCTTCCTCAATAATTTGCTGCACTCTATTTAACAGTATCTTATTAAGGATTTTTGAATTTATGTTCATTAGGAAGACTGGGCTAGAGTTTGCTTTCTTTGTGGGGCTTTGTTATCAGCATAATGTTTTCTTCCAGAAATGAGTTTATGAGTGTTAGTTCTCCTTCAATGTTATTAATGAGTTTTAGGAGTAGTGGCATTAGATCTTCTCTAAATTTTTTATGAAATTCAGTAGAGAAAACCTCAGATATGGGCTTTTTTTTGTTGGTACATGAATTTGTTGGTAGATTTTCAATTACATCTTCAATTTCATTGACTAATATTGCTTTATTTCAAATATTTATATCTTCTTGATTGAACTTTGTCCATATATATATAATATTGTGTATGTGTGTATATATATATATATATACACACATACACAATATTATAAATAAACATGGACATGTCTTCTGTGTTTTCCATCTTATTAAAACACAAGTACTTGGAGTGCGTATTGATGGTTTTCTGGATTTTTGTAAGTACTATTGTAATGTCACCCTTTTACTCCCTATTCATCATGGATTTGAGTCTTTCCATTTCTTGATTAATTTGGCTAAGAATTTGTCAATTATATTTTATCATTTCAAATAACCAAATTTCAATTCATAGATTCTTCATATTTTAGTCTGAATTACATAATTTTATCCCTCATATAAGCTTAAGGCTTAACATGCTCTTTTCTTTCAAAAAGGAAGTCTTGAAAAATGGTTCAACATTCGGTTTTTATTTGAGATCATTCTGCTTTTCCGGTGTGGAAATTTACTACTATTAATTTTCCTCATAAGAGTGCTTTCACTGTATCCCATAAACTCTGATGTGTTGTATGGACATTAGTATTTAATTGTAGAAACTGTCTAACTTTTTTTTTTTAAATTTTTTCTGTGACCCATGGTTGTTTCATTGGGTATCATTTAACTTTGAAGTTTTTATGAAGTTTTAGTGACTTCTTTTGACATTGACTTCTCCTTTCATTACCCTATTATCTGATATATGTATGGGATCATTTTTACTTAACCATGTTTCAGGAGCCAGCATTTTGTATGTTTTGAAGAACATCCCCTGTGCAGCCTAAAATAATGTGTATTCTGATGTTGTGGTATGAAATATGTTGTAGACATTTGCTAAGTCCATTTGTTCAAAACTGTGGTTTATTTCTGATATGTGCTTGTTGAATTTTTGTCTAGTTGATCTATCTTCTTGTGACAGTGGTAGTATTGAGGTCCTCCATTACTATTATATTACTGTTTATTTTATTTTTCATGCTCATTTATATTTGTTTTAATATACTTGTGTATGCTGGTATTTGGTGCATATAATTTTTTGTGCTGGTATTTGGTGCATATATATTTATGATTGTTATCTCTCCCTCTTGTATAGTTCCCTTATCAAGGATGTAGTGGCCCTCTTTGTCTCTCTTGAACAGTTTTTGCTTGAAATCCACTTTGCCTGGAAATACAGCAGTTGCCCTTGCTTTTATTTCCAGGTTCCTGTTACATGGAATATTGTTTCCCATCCTTTGACTTTCAGTCTTTGAATTTCTTTTTCACTTAAATGTGTTTCTTATATGCAGCATAATGTGGGATCATCTTTTTTGATCCATTTTCTGAGTCTATTTTTTTAAATTGGTGAATTGAGGCCTTTTACAGTGAAGATGAATTGACTTATCCTTTTCATGTTATTTTCCTGTTGTTCTTGGATCCTTAGCTTTCTCCTCTATTTCATTATAAGCTTTACCTTGTAGATTCACACTACTGGGGTTCATGGAGTTGAGATTATCATTAGTTCTTTCTAGAACTTCCTTCAGAACATTTCTTAGTAGTGGTTTAGTGGTCATTAATTTCTTCAGTTTTTTTTTTTTTCTTTGTCATGGAAACAACTTGTTTCTCCATTAATTTTGGAAGTTAATTTTGCCTAATACATCAATCTGAGTTGGAAGTTGTTTTCTTTTAGAGCTTGAAATTCTTTATTCTTGCTCTCCTTGATTTATAGGTTTGTATGGAGAAGTCTGCTGGAATTCTGATGAGCTTTCCTTTATAGGTGATTTGGTTCTTTTCACTAGCAGCTTTTAATATTCTGTTCTTGTGATGACGTTTTGGAATCTTGACTATTATATGCCTTAGAGTAGTTTTTTGTTTGATTATGGCTAATTTGAGTTCTATATGCCTCAGTTGTCTGTATGTCAAATTATTTTTCTCTGCTTGGCAGGTTTTTTGTCATTACTTCTGTGAACAGGTTTTTAATGTTTGTTCTGTCTCCTGCCTTTTTATTGACTCCAATCATACTTGTATTATTTTTCTTTGCATCATCTAGCAATGATTGAATCAATTTTTCATAATGCCTTGCTTTTTTAAAAAAATTTTTTCCTTTCTTGATCAAAAACTGCAATCCTCTCTTCTGGATCTTATATTCTGTCCTCAAATTGCTGCATTTATTTTCAAAGGAATTTTAACGTCTTAGATACCTGTTTGAATCTCTTTCATGGGTTCTTTTTCTTTCTTATGTTGGGCATTCATGGTTTCCATCATTTTCCTAAACTGCTCTAATTTTTAAAAAATATTTATCTACCATAGATTCACTAACCATGCCTTTCATTATGGTAATCATCTGTGAAGTTTGAAGTTATCTGAGAAATTATTTTTAATCTAATTTTCTAGAGCCTCATTCACCTGTTTTGTTACTTCCACCATCAGCATTTCAGAGTCAGGTGGGTTTTGATTTGTTCTACTTGCCTTTTGAGTTTGCCCTTCGTGGGCTGGAAGCCTGTGGTCACGTTTTGTTTCCATGTCTTCTTATTTTCTATGCCTTTCATTTAGTTTAATTCCTACACTGATGCTTGTAAGTTGTTTATGGTAGATAACTGTATTGCTAGTACTTTGAACTTTTAGTAAATAACTTCTTAGAGATTCCTAATAGGTGTGTCTGGCTTTTGAGGTTTTTAGTCTTTTCCAAGAACCTATCTATTCAGTTTGTTGGGGATGAAAAATTGCTGCTTATTTGTCCTAGGATCTTATTCACTGGCACTGGCATATAGCATTGTTGATGACCCACAGGCAATCTCAGCCTTGGCGTACTGGAAGAACAACTGACTAAAAAATACTGTCACTTTAGATAAAATAATACAATCAGTAATAACTATAACATCAAATAACCATAGAAAAAGACAAACTCTGGTAACTAATAGTTTCCCATGTTTAATTGAATGAACAATATCTTTAATTATATAGCAAATTGTAAAACAAACCAGAAAATTGTATAGAGTAAGTATCCTCTCCAGGTTGATTTTTACCCTCAGAGGAGAAGATTTGAAAGGAGGTAGGGAAAGAAAAGAAAAATATAGGAAGAGAAAGGGATTAGAAGCAAGGTTGGAGGACAAAGGAAAATTTTTCAAGCTTTGAGGACTGGTGAAGAAAGTAGCAGAGAAAAAATAAAGGAAAAATAAGATCAGAACAAGACAATAACAATAATAAAAATTAGAACCTACATTCACATTCATATAAAAACAAGAGCAAACTGTAAAAAAGAGAATAGAGTAAAATAAAATGTAAAGAAGGAAAGAAAGGAAAAAGTGCAGAATAATAATGTTCATTGCAGGAATGTCTCTGATGTCATTGGTAGTTATTGAGGCAGGCACAGGTCAGATCTCTGTTGATTGATCCCAGAAAACTGGGAGTAGAATTACAGTGTGTGTGTGTGTGTGTGTGGTAGGGGATGAGTAGTCCCAGTAAGACTATGATTTTTGTTGCACTGAAGTGCTGGCTGCTTCTGGTTTCTGGCTGTGAGGCTGCAACCTGAGTTGTTCAGTCTGCAACAATATGAGTGCCTTCTGCTGGCTTGAACTCAGATCCCTGCTGGCATGAACTCAGCTTCCTGAGCATTACCAGCTTGATCTTGGCTGAGCCTCACCCTTACACTGGGAGCTGCGAGATGGAGCAAACATGCAGCTGCTCTGAGTTCTGATATCAATCGTCCCATTCCAAAATGGCAAATGCCAATTGTCCTCTTCTGGGGGAGTTTTGAGCCTGAATAACTCAGTATCCACTGCAGTCCAGAGCATCCAATGCACAATTCCAGTGGTTTATTTCAGCATGGAGACCTCTGGGTTACTAGTAGTCACTGTGCATCTGCAGGTTCTAGCTGTCCCTCCTAGGCCATGAGGTAGGGATCTGGGAGAAAGCTCACCTACCACCTCTGTCCTCTGCATTGATGCCCCTCTCTTTCCTCTCCCTGGGCTCCAGTTCTTACTTCAGATACTTGCTGGGCCCCAGGGACCCACTTACCTCCTCCTTCTCTTCCTCATCTTGCTATATTTAAGCATACGGGTTTCAATTGTCAGAGGTGGTTTCTCTTCTGTTTTCCATTCTGCCATATTCCTGGAAGTCTGCTGAATTTTTGTAAATGTCTGTTTTGAAAGATATAATTGTAGTTACTTTCATTTGTTATTGGAATCCATTTACTTGTAATATCATTTTCTCTCCTTTCAGGTTTCATCTTGTGTTCTTAGTGTTTAGATAATTTTAATAAGAATATTATGGAGTCTTGCTTTTAAAGAAATAAGACTATATTCAGTTATTAATAAAGATTATGCTTGTGTGCTTGTCTTTTTGTTGAATTTTTCCTAGTTGTTTTGAATAATTTTTGTTCTTCCACTCATATGAATTTTTTTGATATTTTATGGCATCCATAACGTTTACTTTTTTTTCTATTGTTCATGAATATATCTACTTTTGTAGTGTAACTTATACATTTGTAGGCTAAGTAGTAGTTATCGTGTTTTTCTGGGTGTAGGACCTCCCTAATCATCTTTGTAAGTCTGGTTTGGTGTTCAAAAATTCTTTTAAATTTCATATATCTTGGAAAGTTTGAAAAATAGCTATTTGCTAGCTAAACTAATATTAATTTACAACTATTTTTTTCACAGTTTAAAATATAGCATTTCATGTCCTCCTGCACTGTAAGCTTTTGTGAGAAATTTGTTGTTAGTCTAATTCGCCTTTGTTGAATGTGACTTGGCAATATTTCTTTAGCAAACTTTTAAATTCTTTTCTTTTGTGGTGTAATTTGACCATATGTTTTGGTTAGGATATTTTCTGAACATCTATTTGGAGTTCTATGTGCTTCCTGTATCTGGATGTCGCATTTTTTCTAGGAGAAATTTTGTACAGTTTCATTGAACAATTTTTCTGTGTCCTTAAATGTCATTTTCCTGTACATTATGTCAATGTTTGATCTGAAACACATGTTTGATCTTTCACTGCTGCCTGAGTGATTATGAAGGCTGTCTTCATTCATTCTTTAATCCTACAGCTTCTCTGAATATGATACTTCAAAGATCTGTCTTCAACTTCCAATTTTTTTCTCCCCTTTTATCTAGTCAGTTGTTCAGACTTTTAATTGAATTTTTTATTTGACTTATGGAGCTATTTCTTTCCAAGATTTAATTGATTCTTTTAAAAAATTAACCCCACATCTAGACTTCTCATTCCTATTCTACACTGTTTCCTAATTTCATTTAGACATTTGCTTGTTTTTTTCTTGGATATCATTGAGCATTTTCTAAAATATGGAACTCTATCAGTGATTCATCCTCTTTGATATTGTCAGAATCTCTTAGTAGAAAGTTACAAACACTAGAGTTATTATTTACTTTTTATTCAAATAATATATGTATATTTAGATATGCACATCTGATGAAATAGATGTCTCTACACCTTTTATGGAGTGGCCTTTGTAGTCAGTATGTTTACCTTTAAGATGTATCTCTAGGTATCGGTTTGCCATACATTGTTTACTTTTTTTCCAGTTAGGTACCATAATGTACTCTGCCTGAAGATTCTTTGGCTATTATTAGTGAGTTTGCACTTTGAATACTCACCCTGAGAGTTGTCAAGTCACTCTATAGCTTGAGTAAGAACTAGGGCACTCTTGCATATGGTCTAGATGGTAGAAAGTGTGGCCTGTGTGAGAATGGTGGGCCCTGCCGAGTGATGGAGATCTGTGCAGTTAATGTTGGTATTAGTTCTGATAGATGAATGGGTTTCTGTTATTAACTGTTCCCAGAGTGCTGAGAGGCCTGAGGTACTTGTTATCTGACTGGACTCAGGCAGATCCAGGTGCTTCATAAGGAAAGACAGCAGAAGAGATCACAACTTTCCCTCTTTCACACTCAGGCCCAGTTTTGTCAGTAGTGTGTGATCAGAAAGTTGCAGGAGTGACTGATGGAAGGGACATACGTGTGGAGGCACAAGAAATGATGCTATTCCTCTGGTACTATTCTGGGTGTGTCTTGGGCATTAAGGAGGCCTGAAGATAGAGAGTAAGGCGGGAGCCCTTAGGGGGCAGTTAGAACATGTCCTAATATATCCATTAAGTTTGTTGTACTACCTGTGCACAGGTTGTGCCACCCCCAAATAATTACAAAAGTAACTGCAAAAATCTTTCATCTCAGAAAACTGCAGTTGATTTAGTAGTGATGACAGAATTCAAAATATTAAAAGAATTATGAAAATGTGACAGACAGACAGAAATAAATGGAGTACACTCTATTTGAAAAATCATGAAATAGTGCTGGTAGACTTGGCACAAGGTTACAGAAATATACAATTTTTTTTTTTTTAAAAAAGCATCCGTCTGTAAAACACAAAAACATAAAGCACAAAAATGAATGTACGTAGTTGTATATCTTCACAAAATGAGAATAAAAGGAATCATGTTTGAACAGAGAAGCAACCCAAAATCTGGATTTCTAAAAGTCATGGTTCCTGAATCCATGATCATGGGTGACATCTTTTAAAACTGGTAATGTTTTTTGTCAAATTAAAAGCATTACTCTTGCCTATTCTGTAAACTGGGAACACATTCTGAATTCAAATGTGTAATTTTTGAATATGTTATTGTAATACGATTCCCATACTATGTATTATCCCTTTCTAAAGAGTAGCACACATTTTTTTTCCATGTCCGTAGATGTGTGCAGTAATAACTACAGTCACTTCAAGAACATTTTAATTACCTCAAAAAGCCTCTTACTTTTTTGAATCCTCTAAAACCATAGTACACCTAAGCAGTGTTTTAAACAGCTGTTCATCTCTTTTCTGTGTCTATAGAATTCTACTTCTTCTGGAAGCTATACTAAGGACACTGTCTTTGGCATTTTTCATGACTGGACTTCCTTTTACTGGTTTGGACTTTCTTTATGTTCACATCACTATTTTTATTGATTGATTAATTGATTGATTTTCTTAGGATAGAACCCAGAAACACTGTATGTAGTGCTAAGCACATCTTCTACCACTGAGCTATACCCTCTGTCCTTTAGTTTTTTTAATTTTAGCCTTTCACCAGTGAGATAATGATTCTTTGATAGATCATATTATCGTTAATATTTTTAACAAAGAAATTTTATTGAGGTATATAAAGACATAATGCAACTGCACAATGAGTGGTCTTATATCCACTGAAAAACTAAAAGAAAGATCATGTGCCTTGCTTTATTGTGGTATTTGCTTTATTGTCGCAGTCTGGAGCTGATCTTGAAATATATCTCAGATATACCTGCACTTGTCAAACAACTTTAACTTTATTTATTTACCTTCAAGAAAATATCTCTATTTGTTAGTCACTTATTATTTTGCTTGGCTAGACTCCAACTGTAAAGTGTAATACTAAATGATGTGTATATATCTATATATATATATATGCAAAATGGACTTTTTCTGAATTAATGTATTTAAGGAACAATACAGAGAAAGAGAAATTAAGCAACATGAGCATGTATTTGGGGAAATAAAAACAAGTACTTTAAACAAATTTTCCTTACACTTATATAAAATTAATTTCAGCTTACTAGTAACATGACAGCCATTTTATCACCTTTTTTGAAACTCATGAATATTTGCAAATGTTCAACATTTTGTAGTCATGTGATGTGAATTAAGAATTCAAATTTTGTATATTTATTTAAATATTATGTTGGCATTAAAAGTCACAGAATGTTCATAATCAATTTTCTTCCACACTGTAGTAAATTTGGTAGTCTGCATTACCAGGCATTGCTTCTGAAATAAACAGGTTGTTTCTTTGGTGGTCTGACAATAATTTAATGAAGACAAGTGCTATTTATTAGTCCATAGATTTGGTTCTCCCTCTTTTGGCAAAGATTTAAAGTACAGATGTATAGACACAAGTGACTTACAAACGTATATTCTCTTGGTTTTGGAAAAGGATATTGTCACTTTTCCCGTGCTCTAGACTATCAGTATTATACCTCTGGGAATCAAAAAATATAGCCTTAAAGGAATATTATTGATATTCTTCTAAATGATTTGAAGCAACAAATTCTAACCTCCAATACTAAAATGAATCTTCACTGACAAAAAACTGCTTGGATAATTTTCTGGTTTTAAATGTTATAAGACTTAGTGTGTCTCCTGAATTTCAAATTTGTTCAAATTTAGTCATCCATTGATTATTCAAAAAACAAAACCACTAAAATTATACTATATTTCCATTATATTTATAGTAAATACTCAAATTTGGTTTTTCTACTTATTTCTAAGTGGCAAAAGGAAGTTTCTGACAAAATATCTTATTGGTGCTTAAATTCAATTTAAAGGAGACATTAACTTTATAACTTTGTTGCCTCTTTCCTTGACACTGCAAAATTAGTAATTACACATATTCTTTGTCTAAGGTAAAAGAATTTTTATGATAATCAAGGACATAACTCTCTTTGTATCCATAATACTTTGTTTTGTTATTTTAATGGAGGCTTGACATAAAAAAACAGTACTTTAACTCTAACTATATTCTGTTGTCTTTTACTTTATGACTAATTTCTAATTTGAGAATATGAAAAAAAATAGACTATTTCACTTTAAGCAATACGATATGAAGCAGATTCAAGCAATTTGCCTTGATTCTGCGACATACCAGAAAATCTATTTTATTTTTGCCTTCGTGCAAAAGTAAATTATATGATGCTCATTACATATGCAATATTTCACATTTCAAATTTATTATTTTTAGTTTTTATCTTGTTCACTTTAATAATAAATGCATCATTTTTATAATTAGAATTTTTAACTAAAGCATGACAAAATTATTCCAAAGAGAATTAGCCTAAAAAATATCTTTTAATTCCAATTTAAATGCATATGCATGTTCCTATCTTTTAATGATAAAAATATCTCCAAAAATCACTATATGAATTAGGTGTTAGAGTAGTCATCTTAGCATCTCAGGATAATGACATATACCAAATATTCTGTTGCTTAATTTCAGCAAGATAACAGAAATCTTCTTATGATGCTATATAATCTGACCCTGACTTGTGGGACTCATAGCTTGGCTCTGCAATCCTATAACTAGGCATCTTGAGGCACGTTAATTAATCTTTCTATTAAATTTCCTCATCACTAAATGGAAAATAACAATAATCTCTAGACTTAATATGAAAATTAAAATAGACTAATATATGCAAAGTGATTACCAAACTGTCAGGCATAACGTCTTCCTAATAAATATTAGATATGATTATCAAAGCAGTGAGACATCTATTGATATTAATATTTCAAAATCTTGTGTGATGCTGCCCATAAAAGCACTGTAGCAAATGGGGAGCTCCTTTTGGGGCTAATTTCTATAGCTCATATTTTTCTAGGTTAACATTAAACAGAAAGGTTTTGAGTATATTAAAAATATGTAAAGAACATGAGAGATTTAAAATAATTAAAAGATTAAGAGAAAAGTCAAGGTGATAATATTATTAAATAAATTTTAAAAAATCAATCACAGGAGGTAAGGCTAACAAGGTCACCAAGAATAAAAATGGTGGAAATCAAATTAAAGAAGAAGAGAGGGAGGAGAGAGGGTGGGGGAAAGCGATTAAAAGCAGAAACAAAAATTATTATGTGCGTGTACCTGCTCCCTAAGGTGACTGTAAATGTCATGTCCTACAGACATGTACTAACAAAAAAATAAACCCATTTAAAACAAACCAAGCACAGAATTTGAACAAGAAATGTTGAATACACAGACAAAGTCTCATGATTTTCTAATGAAATACTTTGAATAAGAAATAGATAAACAGGATATCTGTTGTATAACTTGTCTAAGATACTGGTGAACTTTGCATATAAAGGAAATTCTTTAGTGTTCTTTTCTTCCAGGAAGGAAGTTGTTGGGTTACCACATATACGGAAAAGTTCTCCAAAGTTTTGCAGAAGGAGGACCACTTGTCCCATGTTCTACAATCTATTCCTGTGCACATACAGTATGAGATGAAAAGCAAAGATCTGTACAACCTAAAAAAAAAAAAAAACTGCTTTCATTTATAATTTCAAAACTTCCAGATAAGTACATAGGAAAGTGACCATAAAGTGATGAGATGGGTTTTACTTTATGGTAAACCATCCTGGGATGATTTCAGTTAAGTTACTGTGTCATTGCGCTGATTGACACTGTGTTGATTGATGAGAGGGTCAAAGACAGCGGAAGAGGAGAAAGAGGTGAGGGAAGAGGAAAGAAGAGGAGGAGGAGCAAAATGTAGGGAGGAGCAAAGAGGAAAAGGGAGAGAAAGAGAATAAAGATGATGAAAGTTTGTAAAACAATATACGCCAAGCAATGTTTAGTTAACATTTGCAAAGGACTCAAGAACTCCCAGTTTAAAATGGCACATGAAACAGACATGGAGGCTTCTTCTTCCTAAGTCACATCACAGAATTAGAATCTTAGAACCACAGATTTTCAAAGGAAAAAAGGTAAATGCATTCTCAATGAAAATGATTACTACTTCTCAGACACATAACACAAAATACAGGGACAACTTGACCATCTGAGAAATGTCACAGGTACTAAGAATTATTTTTGCTTTTTTATTTGAATTAGATCTGTGTATGTTTGCATCACATATCTTTTTAAGTGGAGCATTGAAAGTATATAAAAGATGAAGAGATAGTATAATGAACTCTCAGTCATCAGCTTCCACAATTATCAGCACTTTAGTAATTCTGTTTCATGGATTTTCTCTGTTTCGTGCCCTACATAAACTTCTGGAGTACTATAAATTCCAGCTGCACCCCACCTTGAGAATATATTTAAATGTGCATTATTCCCCAGTCACAAACACATTGACCAAAATAAACACTCAGTTCATCTTCAAATTTCCAAAAGCCTTTTCCAAGTGCTTTTTGGTATTTGAGTTTTACAGTTAAAATCTAAACATGGTCCAAAACATAACCAGTGATTTTTATTGTGTATTTTTCATACTATCTAATAATATTCCCAGTTTTTAAAATTTGATTTGCTCAAGGGAATAAATCATGTATTTAGTATAAAGTTTTACATTCTGTACAATATAATTTAATATGTTGTTCCATTCCCTTCAGTTATTGCAAATAAAGATATCTGCCTGCTTCTTGTTACCTCACCTCATGAAAAGGAAACCTAGAGAATCACTAAGTAAAACTGAGGTCACCCATGGAAGTGATGTTCTCAGCCAGAGCTCTCTGTCAGAAGACAAATGGTGCAATAATGTAGTGCACTTTTGTGATAGCTTCAGATTTCAATGACAGTTTTGTCTGAATAGCAAATTATAGAGTAAAGCAATTTTTCTCAGAATTGGGAGAAAATTAGTAAATGCAACCTAAATTCTCAATTTTTAAACTTTTTTTCTAATGAAATCTTACACAACAGTTTGCCTCTAAAACGTATTTATGGTGTACAAATATGTAGGTTATGCATTTTGCCTGCTGTTTTTTAACTTAACTTTAAGCCAGTCAAATATTTCTTTCAGTGAGAGTGATATTTGTGTTATATCCTTGCATATCGCTATATATCATTTTCTTTTTCTCTGTTTCATACCTCTCATATTAGTGATACATATAAAAACAATTCAGTTTGATTACTTTTAATTATGTTTATTTACATAATCTTTTCATTAGTGTACTAAATATTTTATTTATTTATTTATTTTTTTTTTTTTAAATTTTTTATTCTTTTGGTTTTTTTCCGGTACCCAGAATAGAACTCATGATCTTGCTCTTGCCATACAGGTGCTGTGAAGCTGAGCTAAATCCCCAGCTCCCTGTACTAAATATTTTAAATATTATACAGTAAATATTTTCTATTAATTATAATTACTTTTTCATTCCTTTCTCAGTTTAAATGATGAGGAGGAGGATGATTACAAATATTCCTTTTTCAAAAGAAAAATTACCTTAGTCATTTATTTTGCTCATTATCATAGTTCTTTATTCAAAGGTGTAGTAGATAAAACAAAAAATTCTATATTCTTGGTTTTTCTGTTTTTAATTTTGTGTTCTCACAATTTCATGTGTGTTGTACAGTGAAACATTTAATAAAATTGGATTAAATTTGCTAAATTCAGGGAAGACTTGACACACCTACTAACTCCAAAACTATTATAACTACATAAAACTAAGGCTGAGACTGTAGATACACGAGAATATTGGAGCCATTATTGGAGCCTGGTGCTTAAGATCTGAGGTTTTACCAGGTCGAGGAGGTCTTTTAAGCACTACCTTCCTCACAATAACTAACACCCATAACTTAAAGGAGGAGAGGTTTTTTGTTTGTTTGTTTGTGTGTTTCGACTCAGAGTTTCAGAAATTTCATTCCATGGTTGGTAGGTTCACAACAGAAAAGGCACGGCAGAAAGACCTGGCTTGGAGGAGGGTGTGCAGGTCATGGGACCTGGGGAGCAAAGACTAAGCAAGGTAGAGCTGAGGAAGGAAATCACTCCCTTCCAGGTCACACGGCCAGGGAAACCCCTCTCCTAACCAGGGCCCCACTTCCAGACAGCGCACTCAGCTGCTGAACTCACCAGTGGAGGAATCTACCAAAGATTACCAAGTCCCCAGAAACCCTAAGGAGAGCATGACAATTTTGGGCAACATACAGCAGCTAAATTAGAACAGAACAGCCAAAGCAACAGAGTTAGGAAGGAATTTTCTATCCTTAAGCTCTTTATTTGTTGTCTTAGTCTCACAAGGCTGAAAATTAGTAAATCAGAAGAAGGTGGGAATGAAATATCAAAGTCCTTAGATGGGCTATGAACTCAGCTGTAGGTGAAGCGGGGTAAATCTGACTTGTCCTTCTAGGTATGTGGTGGGAAAAGGGAGAGCTGCTTCTAGCTCAAGCATCATCACTTCTTCACATGATGTAGCCTTGCTGAGCAAAGTTTAGGTTTTCTTAAAATAATAAGACCATCAACCCTATTTAAAGTGCTCATGAATAAGAAATAATAAGTATTTACAAATGATTTTCCTCTATTAACTTAGGGAGTAAAAATGTAGATTAATGACTAAGTATAATGAGTATCTAACAATGAGTTCTAGCCATGAGATATGATCAAAATACCAGTGAATTTTTTTAAGTTATTACAATAAAAGACACATTGCTGTTATGTCCCCTCAAAATATTCCTCACTTAGGGATCACTTGTGAAATTATTTTTGACCCTTCTCTGGAAGTCTGGTAATTCTCTTTCATGACTAATTTCAACAGGTGTGATAAAAAATATGGTGACTGCTGATGCCCAGTTCCGTTCAGCAGAAAGGCAGCCTATAAAACATCACTGTCACCCACGTCACTCACCGGACCTTGCACCTGTGGCTTCTAGCTTTTGCTGAAAGTCGAAATGACCACGAGAATTAAAAATTTGAACTGATTGAGGACATCAAAGTAGTCAAGAAAGAGTAACCAATACAACCAGAAAAGAGGAATTCCAGAATGCTTCAAAAAGTGTCAAAAATGTGTTTGAAGCTGGAAGTATTTTGAGAGTGATTAATAACAATGTGTGTTTTACTGTTATGCATGGTTTTAAATTTAAATGCTTTACTTTTCAGTCACAACTAGTATCTGAATCCTTCCATCCCCTGACTGTGATTTACCATCTAAATAAATAGGGAAAGACAGGAACAGAATATTACAGTTTGTTTTAGGAGTCCAAGCAAGGACTTGAGCCACAGCTATGGGATTCCGGAAACAAGAAAGCATATGGTTTTTTATTGTGCAGAGAATAAATGAATTTTGTTAGAAAATATAAATTAGCATGAAAATTGGAAGGAAGGAAAAAGTGCCTTTGACAATAAGATGTTAAATTTAAATCAATGATAAAACTAGTCTTGATTTTTACATAATAGTCATACAGCACTAATGAAAATAGCTCAAACTGGATGTATATGCAGTATGATTACTGCAAAGTCTATAATCTTATAAGATCCTCATTTTACATGTTTTATAGAAATGAATTGATTTTTTGTAATAAAATATTTTGTCACAGTGCCTTAGTATGAACTATAGAAAATATGTATTTCAGAATATCTAACCATTTCTATACTCTTGACTGAATGAGTTTAAAGGAGACGAGATTTACATCCTGAAAATATTTACAGCATGATATTATGAAGAGAGTGTTAAAAGTGTCAGTGGAACAGATAGATCAGTTAAGTGTATTATCTCTCAGTTAGAAATTTATGGAAACTACATACTATGTAGTATCAGAAAAAGAAGTCAATTCTTTTTTATATATTGCTTTTTTATGTGTTCAGTTGGTTGCTGAACTATTGTTCAGATATGCATTAACTGAGACCACTGTACGTATTTAAAATGGGAAATGCAAAAAGTGTATTTTAAAGCAATGACCAAAAATTTTAGCCTGAGTGGACAATATGATGTGGAGTTTAGAGAATCTAAAATGATCATTTAGTCTTCATTTTTGAAATCTCTGCATGTCAGGCTAGGAATGCAGTTTATCCTGTAGGCAGGAGGAAATAACTAAATATACTTGAGATAGGATATGACATGATGGAAGGTTCCTTTTAGGAGTACTGACATACCAGAATGTGAAAAATGCATCGCAAGATGGGAAGAGAACGTTTTCTGAAGAATTAAGAAGCGATTTGAAAGGAGAATGCAATCTCTCAGGTGCAACACAGTACCTGTGACAAAACTGCTAAATAAACTTTCAAGCATGCAGACTTAGGATAGTAAAGTGCGAAGCAAAGAGTTTGCAAGCTACCAAAATTATAATGAGTGTCACTCATATGCTAATTAGATATTTTCAAGAAAAAGAAAGGCATCATAAGCTCTCTAACGATACCAATAAAAATAAAATTTTGATTATTTCATTCCAGATTTTTATAGTTACTCTTTAGAACATTTTCAAAATGCTAAAATTTTGGTAGCATTTGTATTTTAAAAATTATTTGCATAAATGGAAAATTTATAAAGCCCCTATTTAAATAGTGCTTATTCTTGAAAGGGTTCAAATGGCTGCTATATTTTTACTGGGAAAAAGATAGCCTTTATATAGTTTGTGTCATCCCAAGTGAATAAGTATGATAGTCTTTGGTTAACTGAGGCAAAGTTAGGTTAGAATTTTTGAAAAATTACATTTTTTAATGAAATGAAAACTATTTTCTTGGGAAAGCATAACATATATTGAGGTAAAACATAGTAATGAATCTAACTGAGACAAGGAGAAAGAAAACTATTCTGTAGTTAATTACTTTCCTGTGAGCTTTCTCTAGTATTCTCAACAGATATGTAATGTATGTCAGACCTGCTTTATGTACCGCATGACCCACATAAACAAGGAAGTTTGCAATTAAAACATAACTAGCTCTGCTATTTTAGAACATTTATGCTAATGTGCATATTGGATTAGTCTTCGGATGACAATCTGAATCTTTCCCAGTCTCATTGTCATAAGTATCGTGTCATAACATTTTTCATATACATGAATAAAGGAGATTCTAAAATTTCCCAATTATGTCCTAGCATACCCATGTATTCATTGGGTGTGTTATACCATGTATAAATTAGTACATAGGAACCCAGAATGCAGAAAGTCACCAGCCCTCAAAGTAATGCATAATTGATGAATGTCTTTTACATGTAATAAACCTTTCCTTTCAACTGAACCCTGTCAAAAATGTGTGGTACATTTTTGGTACAGAAGTCTTTCATTTCTACTTCAACAATGTAGGTAGATGGATATAATAATTTTGTTTTTGTATATAACTTTCTTGAATTGCCATGATATCCTGAAATTTCTCACAGTTATTGCACGTATTAATACAATGGGTGAAATTTAAAATATATATGAAACCATTATTCCACAATGACTTTATGATTTTGACTCACAATAGCAATTCACAGATTACATTATTTACATTGTTTCTCAGTTTTTCAAAATTCACATGGAAATGATAGAATAAAAGCAAGAGGAAATTTTTAATGCATTTTTAAACATGTGAAACACTATACGATGATATTCACAGGCTGGAGTCTTTGAAGAACTGAATATTTCTCTTCTTTTTCCTTTTAAAAAAGAACAAAGAAAGCTAAATCAGGTTTCAGATAAAGATCAAAACGGTCAGTATTTATGTTCTTGAAGAAAATAACTCAAAGTGAATTGGTAGATTCTCCAGTGGAATAAAAAATAACCAAATTGTCTGAAAGGCAAAAGCTGCCCTATAGGTAAAAAAAAAAAAAAGTCTGTAGGACAACAGAAATAAGTCAGATTCAATTATATGCAGACTTCGGGATAAATCTCAGTATAAATTAGGGCCTGGGTCTGACTGAAGCCCATAATTGAAAATGCCTGGGATACAGAGCATGGCAGACTATTCCCAGTACAAATGCAAGGAAGGACAATCACCCTAGTAGAAAAATGAGGAACGGAGGGAGGAGACACAGAACTATGTTAGATTTCTGTCACCAGTACAAAACACCCGAGAGAAGCAACTTCCGTAAGAAGGAGAGTTTTATTCCGGCTCAGTTCCAGCAGATTCCCTCCATGGTCATCGGGCTCCGTTGCTTTTGGCCTTGTGGCAGTGCAGAACATCGTGGCGAAAGGTAAAAGTCAGGTAAGGATCCTCACCTCATGATGATCAAGAAGGAAAGAGAAAAGAGGCTCAAGATCCCAACACCCCTCAAGAGTACACCCCAAATTCACGTAACTTCTTTCCTACTCCCTACCAGTTTTACTACCTCCTAAAATTGTCATCAGCTGGATACAAACCTTTCAATGCATGAGCCTTCGGAGAACATGTAAGAAAAAAAATAATGTCATCTAACTTCTGATTCTTATGACAAATATGGAAAACAATGTGTCTAAGAGGACAGTAAATGTTCTTATTTCCCTGGCATTGTATCATTATTCATTTACATGAGTCATTGGAACGACTCCTCAAGTGGGGAACTCCCCCAATATTGCTAAGAGTACTGTACAAATTTTGAAGGAGTGGATAGGCAGATAGCTCAATCTCACAAGTAGCTATAGGAATGCAGAATATAATCACACCTCAAGATTAATTTACTATGAGCATATTAAATAGAAAACATGGGTCACAGTAGCCTTTGAAAGACTCCTACTAGGCAGAGTGGTCAGAGGGTATGGGCCAGTTACAAAATAATAATAATAATAATAATAATAATAATAATAATAATAAATAATTTGCCCAAAGCACAAAACTGTCTGATTTTATTTCCTTAATCTTTGCTTTTAATAAATTTCCACTATATATAGAAAATAGCAGGAGAAAAATGAGTCTACAGTTTGTCTTTGGTGGAAGAAAAGTTCTGTGCATATGAGAACCTATACTACTTCTTCCAGAAAGCATGCTACATATGAAACATAAGGACTATGGATACATTGCATCCCACAAAATTCATATGATGACTGCATAAGTTCAAATTTGACTGTAACTGGAAGCGTATCTACGAGGAGGAAATAAATGTTATGCAAGAATAAAAGATAGTACCCTGTTCAGGTAGGACTATCATTTGTAAAAGATGAAGAAAGACCATAATTCTATCTTTTTGTCTGTTGTTCTAGCTCTTTCTCTCCTCAGCTTGAGGATGGGGAAATTAAACATAAGAATGCAATGAAATGACAGGTTTCTATAAGTCAAGGCACATAGTTTCTAGGATTTTGATTTTGGCTTTCTCAGTTCACAATCACGAGAAAATAAATTTCAACAGATTAAGACACATTATAGCATTTTGTTATGGGAAATTGTGCAACCTAATACAAAATGGTCTCCCTCAGAAATTAATGATTATTATATTGATAATTAAGTGGAAATATTCAAAAGCAATAGCAATTTCAAGAAATGATAAAACATATACTCAGTGTAAAAGTGTACCATAAAAAGGACAGAATGTGTGTTTGCTTTACAACACCCAGAGAAATCTTACAAAGAAATATATGAATAACTGGGGAACACAGTGTGATAGGAATTACACTACAGAAAGGATAACACAGGGAAAAGAGAAAGGAGTCCAGAGAAGGGAGAATGTAACTATCAAATGCTGCAGAGAGTTTGAGTAAAATCATAGCAACAGTTTTCCACTGAATTTTTTACAGAATGGTAGATTAGCATCTGGAGCAGAAATTTCAAATAGAGCAAGGAACATCAAAGGAAAATTAGAAGAGTATTAGGAATATCTGGGACATGTAGAAGCGGAACAGAAAAGTTTAGAAATCTTTTTCAAAGCCTTTTTGTGCAAAACATACCAGAGCTATTGCCTTGGGTTGAAGTGGAAGACAGCATGATATCAAAAGTTTGTTGTTATTATAATAAGGAAGAATTTGAAATATTTTTGTAGAAGGATATGCTCTTAAATAGATGAAGGTGAGATTATCCAACAGTTTCAATTTGCAATGGATTTCGCAGTGCCAAGATAAAATTTTTTCTGAGTCTTTATTGCTGACTGTCTTGGCTTAGAGCCCAGTTTGGACACAGAGCTGTGTCAATGAAAATTCAAAGTTCGCTGAGAGGATCCTTCTGCTCTTCGTCTCTACTACTGAACCAGTTCGTGAAGAAGTAGGTTTTTGTGCAACAGAATTCTAGGATTGTCATCTTATGTCCATTCTGAAAGTGACAGAGTTGGGACTGACAGCTTATTGAAACCTGGACTTCACCCAAGTAAATGAGTTCTCCTTTTTGTTCATACCAATGCCTTTCATTGATTTTTTTATTAGTATGTGCTTGAATGACAGAATGAGCACACTGACTCTGGGGGAACTCCCCAAGTGTGTTCTTAAGGGTCGCATATATAGCACAATATCAAAAGATTATCCACAAATGCAGTTGTACCACCTGAAGCAATTCCTTTCATTTTTGGCATTTCTGTGGAATTTTTCAATGAGGCTTTCCCTGAGATCAAAACAATATAGACCAAACTTTCAATCCTAAATAGACATTTAATTGACTGATATTTTATTCATTGGTTGATGTAAGTTTACTAGAAAGCAAAACACATACAATTTAAGAGATTTATCAAGGAAAAAACAAAGTGGTATATATGAATTTTAGAATGAAAACTACATGTTTGGAAAAGAAGACAATAATTGTATATTTTAATAACATCATAAGATATAGGAGAAAACTAACATTCTTTAAAGCTTTCTAAATGATCTACTTCCAACATGTATTCTTTCACTTAGTTTGTGGACACATACATTGATCATCTTTCAATATAAAAATAAATTTTAATACAACTTTCTGCATAGAAACTAGACTTTTTATATTTAGCCCATTGTTTGAATATTTCTTTCATTTATGAGAATTCTATGCATAATACATGATAGCATATAAAGACATACCTTTTATTTAAACAATACTGTAGTCTTGTATCCTTTGAAAACAAAATTCTTAAACTCCAATAAATTCTATTACATAGCAATTCCTAAAAAATTACATTTCAATGTATCTAATGCATAAGCATATTTAATTTGAGCATATTTCACAAAATATACCAAATACATAATATACATATCTTTCTAATTATATACATGGTATTATTAAGTATATTTTTTCACATGGAATCATTTCTGTTTTGTGTAGGCATTCATGAAAAACAAATGACTTATATTTTTATACACAAAGCTGGGTGTGGTGGCACACGCCTGTCATCCCAGCACTGGGGAGGCTGAGGCAGGAGGATCCTTGTGAGTTCGAGGCCAGCCTGAACTGCACAGTGAGACCAAGTCTCAAAAAGAGAAAAAATAATTCTGTTATTTTTATACACAATGATTTAAATTCTTTTGTCTCTATAACCTTCAACCACTATTTAATGTTCTAACTGATGTTCTCTGAGTGATAGAGGCTATGGTACACATTCTCATCAATGTAGATAGTGACCCTGCCACTGTCACAGTGTAAATTAACACTTTCATAGGGCAATCGCAGAACCATTCCTAGAAGGCGTTCCTAAACTCGAAGACTTAACACTAACTTAACTTGGAATTAAAATAGAAATGTATCCCATTAAAGCTAAACCCATGCATACCAAATATAGCTTTGCCATAGATAACTCTGCAGCTATGATGAAGGGGAGGATTTCTGGGACAGTAGTAGTTAACAAGCATTTAAAATTTCTATTTGGAAAATTTTGAGAGAATTAACTGAGAGAATGGAAAGCAAATCCTACTTCCAGAGCCTTAAAACCATTAATAGTGAGGGTCTCAGAAACGTAAGCTTTACTGGCCTTGTGGTAAATCTATCGACATATAGTGACTTCTCTCCTGCTTAAAAGAAGTGATTTCTGAAAAAGAAGCTTGAAAAAGAATTGTGACTATTAAGAGACAGAGGCTAACAATATTTTTTGTATCATGCATCTCAGTGAAATTAATTTCATAATCATCACTGACCACCTCTGTCAAGACAAGAAGACTTCTCGGCATGGCTTAGAAATTCTCTGCGTGTCTCCTGCTGTTTTGCACACTTGTGATGTTGCAATTTTAGGTTATTCTCTAGCCGGCCAAGTGCTGTACCACTTCCATAGAACAGTCCCCACCCAAATGAGACAATTTGAATTCAAATAAATTAAATTAAATTAAATTAAAATTTCCTAAGTTAGATACTGAAATTTCTAATGTCAGTCAACACATGTGATGAATGGATGCCACATTAAAAGTTCATGTATTGAACATTTTCATCACTGTCAAAAGTTCCACTAGATAATGTGGGCTAAGGCTGTACTTTCGAGGATAATTTTTTTTTTTTTTTTTTTTTTCCGGTATGGGGAATCGAACTCACAACTTCGTGCTTGCCAGGCAGGCGCTGTGCCGCTGAGCTAAATCCCCAGCCCCAAGGACAATTTCTGTAGTATGATAATGTGGGCTGAGAAGGTTTTGCTGGCTAACTTTATGCTGAATCAGTGCTAAGACCTTGCACGCAGTCATCCAGTCATCTAGTTGTAGTAGCTGTTGTCTGCCTCCATTCTAGCCTCTGTGCTTCACATTAGATTGTTTTTGCCTCCCTACTGCATACAATGTCTGAATATTTATGTGTGATTTTAATGAAATTATTTTTTGTGCTTGTTTTGATCAATGCATACGTTTGTTTGTGTAAGAAAATTACATTCTCATTTTCTGGAATAATGCCTGTCTATATGATGTGTGTTACTCAGAAATGAACAAATTAACAGAAAAGAATAAAGTTAATACACAGTTATGTTGGTATTAAAAAATAGAATTCTTTCAGATAAAAATATTAGAATAAAAGTAGGGTAGGGAAACATTTGTTGCCACAGAAAGTTGAATCAGCTTTAAAAATTCTTGTGGTTTATGTAAATTCAGATTCACATTCAAAATTAAGTTCTCATGCAAACATAAAAAAACAAACATATTATCCATGAATCACTTTTATTACATTTATTTTTATTTGAAGTTTTATCCAGTGCTTATGATTCTATGGCCACTGTGGTAACCCTCAGAAAACTCTTACAATGTTTTAAATATATTGAATAAAATAATGTACATGAATAAATATAACACTCTTCCTTTATTCTTCATTTTACTAAATATGTATTCAACATACTAGTAGTATCCATTGCTTTTCTGTAATTAAATAAGAAATATATTTTTGATTCATTTGTTTTTAATCTTTCAAAAGGTGTTTTTCTACGAGTAAATGTTGCTGAATCAGTCATTCACTTACCTCACAGAAAAACGTATGAAATAATCTCAAATTTTTCTTTAAATTCTCGTGTTGTCTGTGACAAGGTCACTCTTATTCTGTCTTTTCTATGTATGACAGAAACTGTTTTAGGCTTTTCCTTCTCTGTTCATTTGATTATTCTTTCATTCATCTTTTAAACTGAGCATATAATGGTATCCTGATTATCTTTCAAGATCATATTTAAGAAGTATCTGCCAATAAAGTCTTCCAAGAA
The DNA here is from genome assembly GCF_000276665.1 of Chinchilla lanigera. Lineage (NCBI taxonomy): Eukaryota > Metazoa > Chordata > Mammalia > Rodentia > Chinchillidae > Chinchilla > Chinchilla lanigera. The sequence continues at coordinate 9,561,871 of NW_004955435.1, read as the reverse complement.
ATATAAATTTTTTCTTACCTGAACACGCGCAGGAAAAAATTGCATATGAATTCCTGTCCCAAATTCTGATTTTGGTCGTAAACTTAGCTCATTACATGGCAAATTGATTATGAAAATGAGTATGTCCTATCTACCAAATTTTATTTCAGGATTTTCACATGGTAACTTCTTAATAACTGTTACTGTATCGAATACTAATTCTTTGTTATGCTAAGTACAATATACTCATGAAATTTTAAGACCGAATGGTCAAGAACATAGCTGTATGTTTAATAAACACTTTAATACATGTTGCATTTAATAATATATTTAAAGTCTAATTAATGGAAGGTATGGCACTATGTGCATTGAAATAATGTACTTTGGAAAGGGCTTAAATTTTGTGGCAAATTTTGGGAAAATTAATTATTATCTGTAGTTATAGAAGTTAATACAATGAAATACTTCATTTAGCTATCACTGAAGTTAGGGCAAAACTGACTTTCATCAAATCCCGTATTCATATAAACTACCTTTAAAATAAAAGCTTATGAAAAAGTGTTTCAAACGTGTTAGAAATAGACACCTCATCTCCTTGATTCATTGCATAAAAACTTGGCTACAAAACCATAATTTTCATGTCATCCATTATTTAGAGACTATAACGCCACAGTTATAGAATGTTCCAAATTGTTAACTTTTAAATGCTATTCAATTATAGCTTTTATTTTAGTTTTAATAACTGGTTGGCAAGGAAAATTTTTAAAGCCTAATTTTTAATGTAAAGATAATGATAGAAGCAAATCAATATGTATCTTTAAATCAATCTGTATATTGTAAAATTAATTCTTATCACCTTAACTCTAACTTCAAATGACATAAGAAAATAAACGTAATACTTCAGAAATTATTTACATTGTTATTACAATGTGTTTATATTACATATTTGTTGGAAGTTTCTATCCCTCATATTATAGCTAATGTGCCTAGAAACAATTTCAGGGGGATTTTTTCCCACTGATAATGCAATTTCTTCTATTATAGTTATGGTTTATATTTTTTAAGTCAATCACTTGCTTAGTTCATTATTTTATTGTCTACTTTCAAATAGCACACCATTCTTCTTGGGCACTTGACATTCACAATTCACTTCTGAGAGCTTTCTTCGTCACTGGTTGAAGGAGACAGTTACTCAGAGAAGAACTGAAGCGTAACCAACACAAACTCATTCACCTTACAAGAGAGAGTCATTTTCTGGTTAGCACTTTAACGAATGTGGTTTTAATTAGAGTGTGTGGTTTCATGCAGTCTATCCATATCACCAATAAGGAACATGCAGTTTCTCTGCATGGTATGCAGAACTAATAATAGAGCAGTTATAAGATAACTAAATAATACAAATTTTATTTATTTATTACTGGATGTAAAATAAGTTCCCAATTAACTGTTCATAGAAAAGAAAAATCTGAAATAGCAAATTTTGGAAAAAGAAAAACATCAATATGTACATTATAGCTGTTTCACCAAAAAGTGAAAATAAAAAGTTTTGCCAGATAATTATTAAGCAGTGGATACTATTTGGATGATGTATTATTTTTCAGTTAATTTTAGTTATTATATTTATATATATGTATATATCTTAATTTGTATTTTTGTAATGAAGTGTAGTAAACAAAGCAAAATAATGTAAATTTCAGGGGTTTTTTTTTACAAGGATGAAGTAAAATGTGTCTACCTTAATTACTAAGTATTTTTAATTCATCTGAATATTATCTTTCTACTTTAAAATGTTATACAATATTTGATACAAACATAAAAACGTATTAAATATGTGTTGCACATATTTGCTGTGTGAAAGCCAGAGCTTACAATTATTGAATTGTTAAACTCCCATTGTAATATTTCCTAAACTCTCAAGTGATATCAGTTTGTGAATTTAACCCATAACATGAGAATGGTGGACTAAGATGTGGAAAAATTGTTATATATTTTCAAAATACTACCACATGAAATTCTACCATGAGATTCATTTAATATAGAGAAATATTTCCTTAAAAGAACAAAGTGGAGGCAAACTTCATAGTCATTTTATAATAAATTGTCACTACCACCCACACTTCAGTAACTAACACTCTGATCAGCCAGCAGCTACCAGCATGCTGCTCTAGCAAAAAGGTTATGAGTAGCCCTAGACTCAGAAATTTTTAATATTTTAAGCAATATTTTTAATTGAGGCATGTTTAATTTTTAGACATAATATTTTACAGACTAACTAGATTATGTCATACTATAAATGTAATTTTCAATTAATTATGACATAATGATAACATTCATTACAGGGAATTTGTACCTGGACGTGACATATCATGACCTTCTTTTTTTCTCATTCTTTCCCCTCCCTTCAATCACTTATCCTCTCTTTCTTTATAAAAGGATTGTTTGCATTTTTCCATTTATTTGCTTTTTCCTTTTCCCTTCCTTCCTTTCCCTCTTCCCTTTAACTAGATGACATTCCTATTTGAATATTCTGCTCATATTTCATAATTTCTTTATGTATTTTAGTCTTCATTTACCCTTTCAGTTTCTCACACCAGAGAAACAATATGATATTTAAATATGTGCATCTGATTTACTTCATTTAAGAGTATGGTCTGAAGGCATATCCATTTACCTAGAAATGTCTCCAGTTTACCCATCTTGATAGCAGAGAAGTACTCCATTGCTTTAAAATGAAAAACAGTCTTTATGCTTTCATGGGTTGATTGGCATTTGGGCTGTTTCTATATTTAGCCTTTACAAACTCTGCTGCTAGAAACACGGGTATGGATGCACTGCTATGCTATGAAGATTTCAATTCTTTCACGAAGTTGCCAAGAAGGCAAATAGCTGGGTCAAATGGAACCTTTAGTGTTTGTTAGCTTTTTGAAGAATTGCCACAGTGATTTCCATAGTGATTGCACGAGTCTACACTCCCACCAACAGTGGAGAAGGGTTCATTTTTCTCCACAGCCACAAAATCACTAGCTATTGGTTGATTTCTTGATAACAGCCATTCTTTCTGTATTGAGAAGGAATTTCAGGGTTGTATTAATTAGCATCTCTTGAATGACCAGTGATGTTAAACACTTTTCATATGTTTATTTGTCATTCCTACTTCTTTATCAGAAATGTCTATTCATACCCATTTTTGCGTTGGCTCTTTAATTTTGGAGGGGTCTGTTTTTTCAGTTCTTTATATGTTCTAGATATTAGTCCTTTGTCCAAGGGACAGCTAGTAAAAATTATTTCTCACTCTGTGGGGTGTTTCTTCATTCTAATTGTGATTATTTTTTATGTACAAATGATTTTTAATAAGGTGAGATTACATTTGTTCATCTTTGTGATATATCCTATGTGAACTAGAACATGTTAATAAATTCCTTGGCTGTAGCTGTGTCTTTAAGAGTGCTACCTAACTTCCAATCAATTTAGTGTTTCTCTTCTAATATTATATCTTTGATCTATTTTTTAATCTATTTTAATTAGAGTAATGATGAGTGGATTCACCTTGCTTTAAAAACACACATGATAAATGCAAACAAGATGTAAAATATTGTAGAGCAGGCAATATAGAATGATGTTTCCTCATGGAAAGAGTTTCCAAGTTGAATACCTAGACAGAAAGAACAGAGACAGCCCTACATTGTCTCCGAATTTAGGGGTTGGAAAAGAGAGCTTTGTAAAACCAAGAAATAATGCTTCCAAACTAAGAGTCTGAAAGAGTAGAGGTAAGTAAAGGTAGAATTCTAATAATCTGTGAAGGATTTCTTTCATTGACTAATGACTAGAGCATTAACACAGTTTGTGGAAGATAACATTATAGAAAGTACTTGAAAAATTAACAGCAGTGTTGCACTATGTTCACATAGGAAAGAAAATAGCTCCTGATACAAACTGAAAATCTCACAGATTCATGGAACATTGAGTAAGACAAAGAAAATGTATTGCTTCAGTAATGAGGAACAATTAGAATTTGTGTAATCTTTGTTCTAGAACTGCAGAAACAAACACACTTAAAAGCAATGATCACAGTACCAAACTATTTGCAAGTACCTATATTACTGAACAAACTAAAAACTTTTATTGGTGCACCATACAAAATTCTCAACACCAACCAAAGTAAAACACATTTCTAACAATTTATTTGCCATGTGAAAAGTTAGAACATGTCACTTCTCATGAAGAAGGAAGCCAGTCTATCAAATTTAAGTCAGAATAAAATAGATATAAAATTATCAGCTAAGGAAATAAGTATTAATATTATAAAATTGTTATGTAATTGGAATATTTAATATATCTATCTACCTATCTTCACATTCACCTAGTAGAAATATACTCATGTAGAAAGGAAAAAAAACGTTGAGTATGATTAACAATATTTTAAATGTTGAGAAAGAAGGAATTAGTGAAATCAGAAATGCTTCAGTTAAAAGTGTCAAAAAATGCAATCAAAATTGAATGAAAGATTTAACACATCATTAATTACCTATAGGACATATTGTTACAGTCTAATATAAATGTAATTGGAATTCCAATAAAGCTGTAGTTGAGGGAGAAAGTGCTTGAAGAAAAAAAATGGCTAGAAGTTTTCCAAATATAATGAAAACTACAACCCCGAAGATTCAATATTTTTAAAAAGATCCAACCACACATACACGCACACACACACACACACACACACACAGAGAGACACGCACACACACAAGTAGAAGAAATAGAACCAGATCTCATAGTAATAGAATTATTGTGTGTCAGTGAGGATAAAAAGAAAATCTTCAAAGCTTTAAGAGAGACAAAAAATGCTGCAGAGAGAGAAACAAAGGCAAAAAGGCAACAGATTTTTTCATTTGAATGAATGCAATCAAAAGTGGTAGAAGTCATATACTAAAAGGAAAATCTTTTCCTAGATCCTATAGCAAGAGAAAATGTATTTCAAAACTAATGCGAAATAAACACTTTTTCATGTATTCAATAGCTGATAGAATTTGGTTACAAAACCACATTAAAAACAATGTTAATATTTTTCACAGAGAAGAAAATATTGTACACTTTTCATTATGCACATACCTGATTATGTGAAAAACAACTTTGACAGTGTAGTACAGGGATGATTCATGGGTAAAGGCACAGCATAGGAAAATAATAGCACAAAGATGAACATGGGGACAATTAGATGCATATGATTGGAAGATTGTTAGATGATGCTTGAAGAAACATATCAATTAAAAAGGCAAAAGAAGTATGCTATTAATCACAAAGCAATCATGGATGATTTAAGAATTGTAGCTGCTAAATTTCCAAAGGAGATCAGGTATAAATATAAAAACACAGAATTGACTCTATAGAAGCCTAAAAGAGGCAAAATTACAGAAGGAATGGAACAAAGTAGAACAAACAGACACACAATAGATTTATATCCAACCGTACCAATGGTCAGTTTAACCATACATAGTGTAAGTATAAATGCAGAAATTGTAAGATTTATAAAAAGTAGGACATAGCTACATGCAAACTACTTGTGAGGGAGATCTTCTGAAATTTAAAATATTTCTGAAAATTATTTTATAATGATAGAGTCAATTCTTCAGTGGTTGAAATATTAAACCTTGCTGACATTTACATTACAGAGGTTTAGAAAATATGAAGCAAGAAGTTGATAAGTTTTCAAGCAGATCTAGTAAATCCCCAAAATATTTGAGGATTTCAATGTCTTTCTGTTAGTAATTGACAAAATATGTAGAGAGAAAATTATTACTGACAGAAAACGCACAACTGTAAAATGAGTTTATCCTAATTGATATTCATTAGTCAATTAAATAACTACAAAATAAATCTACAACACCTATTTTTCTAATATTTACCAAGGCATATTATATTATGGGCCATAAAACAGAATCAATATATTTTAAGACAATATGATTTTTCTATGAACAAAATAAAATAAAATTTAAAATATTTCACAATTAATAACAGATTTCTTTATAACCTATGTTCAAATAAGAAATAAAAAGGGAAATTAGAAGATATGTTAATGAATGAAAATAAAAAACAATTTTAAATTCTTGTGAAATTGACTAGCATCAATTAAAATAATTTTGAGTCACTAAATGTAAATATTAACAAAGAAGAATGTATGTAAAATGCATAGATTTGTCCTGCATTTTAAATAATACTTAACTTCAACTACTGAAATTAACGTATTGAATATGAAGTTAATAGAATGAAAAAGTAGAAATAATGAAAATTTAAAATAAATTAAAGATAGAGAAATCAATAGAACCAAATGATTGTTCACCAAAATTGATAGAAATTGGTAAAACTCAGAGTATGAACACTACAAAGTAGACTACAAATTACTAATATGTTAAAATATGTAATGATAAAAATTAGAGAAGTAACATAATAGAATATAATACAATAATGTTAAATTTTTACATAATAAAAATAAATTTATTAGGAATAATTTAGGCAAATACTTTTTACCACTTAGTTAAAATGAGAGTATTCCAAAATTACATGAGAAAAAGTAAAATTTGAAAAACCTTATATATTAAAGAAGTTGAAATTTACTTACCTCCTTCACAAACACCAAACTATAAACTCAGATCAATTTACTAATATTATATAATGTGTAAGGATTGAATAATACTAATTCAGTGCCAATTTGTGCAGATATATTCAAATGCAGGAAGTCGTTTTAAAGATATTCTGAAATGTCAGGATTGCCTACATATATAAATTGAGTAAATAATTGTAAGAATAATTAAAGACCACTATATTTTGAAATACTAAAGCAACATTTTTAAATAAAATATTAAGATGTTTAATCCAAATGAAGAAATGAATATTATAGTCATTTGTGTTTATTAACTAAATGAGATATCTGCTTATTTTTTCAAAATTAATAACTTTGATTATACTGAAAATTTAACAAAATATATTTGATCATTTCAGTACATGTTGAAAAAGCATTTCATAAATTGCATCATTAATTTTTGTTGGATGACTTAAGTGTCATATAGTTTGAATGTATCTACTTTAAATATGATTAAAGCCATCTATGATATAATATTATACAGCATGATATAGTGGTTTTCTTTTAAAATCATTGTATAGAAGTATGCCTACCTCACTACTTCTATGTATTATTTTAGTAGGGATTAAAGCAAGCCTAAGAAGGCCAGAAAAATACTTAAAAATATGTACCATTTGAAAAAAGTTAAAATTTACTTACTTTACAGATATGACTGCATAGGTTGAAAATGATGTGGCATAAACAAAAATCCTACTGTGTGTAATAATTGACTTAGCAATGTTATGAATACAAGATGAATTCATAAAAATAAATTCATAGGAATTTGACAAATGGTACTTGCAAAATTAAATGTATGAAAAATAGAATTATCTACTTAGCCACAAAATATGAAATTTTATACACAAATTTGGCATATATTTGTCTCAATAGTAATAGAAAAATGATTTAGCAAAATCCAGCATCCATTCCTGTTCAAAACCTCAAAGAATAGACTGTCCAGCAAAAGGAAAAACTAACTATAAGATCCCTATAGTTATCAATATAAAGGGGTGAAACTCTGAGTGTTAATATCCTGAGCAAACAAGGATGTCTATCTCCACCACTTGAATTCATTTATTAGTATGAAAAAGAATATATGTAGTTTCAGGAAATACTTACCTCCAGGAATGAGTTAGGGAGTATTGTTTCACCTTCAACTCACTAAAGAGTTTGTGGAATATTGGCATTGAATTTTCTCTAAACGTCTTGTAGAATTCAGCAGTGAATCCATCACGACCTGGACTTTTCTTTGGTGGTAAATTCTTAATTACAGTTTCAATCTCATTAAATGATATTGGAATTAGTCAGAAGTTTTGCATCTTCTTGCATCAGCTTTGGTAATTCATAAGTATCTAGGAATTTATCCATTTCTTCTGTGTTTTCCATCCTATGAAAGCAAAGATTTTCAAAGTAGGTATTGATGACCTGAATTTCCACAAAATCTCTAGAGATTTCACACTTTTCATTCCTCAGTGCATGAATTTGAGGCATTTATTATCTTTTTTTTGATAGGAGTAGCTAAGGATGTATCAATTTCACTTATCCTTTCACAGAACCAACTTTTCAATTCCTTAATTCTTTTATTGTTTTCTTAGTCTCCATTGTATTAATTTCTGCTCTGATCTTTATAATTTCCTCTCTTGTATGGGTTTTTGTTTTGCTTTCTCTTCTTTTTCTAAATGCTTGAGGTGCAAGATTATGTTGTTTGTGGTCATGCTGTTTTCCTGAATGAATCAAAGATCTAAATATTAAAACAGAAACACTGAATCTTCTTCTTGAAGAGAAAAGTCGATAGAAATCTTAAAGACACAGGTATAGATAGAGACTTCACTAACAAAACACAAACTGCACAAGAAATATTCCAAAGAACCAAAAACTGGGATTTCATCTTATTAAAAATTTTTGCACATCTTAAGAAATCACCAACAGAGTGAAAAGACAACCCACAGAATGGGAAAACAATTTAGCCATCTGCCCCTCAGCAAAAGAACTTATATCTAGAACATATACAAAATTGAAAAAATCAGACCCCCTAAATTTAAAACCCAATCTAAAAATAGGTATCTGAGATGAATATGCACTTCTCCAATGAAGAAATGCACATAGGAAATAAATATATGAAAAAATGTTCAACATCATTGGTCATTCAAGAGGTGCAAATTAAAACAACATTGAGATTTCATCTCATCCCAGAAAGAATGGCTTTTATCAAAAAATTAATGAATAACAAATGCTGGTTGGGCTGTTGGGAAAAGGAACCCTTCTCTACTTTTGGTGGGAGTGTAGACCGGTGTAACAATTGTAGATTTCAGGGTGGAGATTCCTCAATAAACTAGGACTAAAGGTCACATTTGAACCAGTTATTTGTCTTCTGGGTATTTTTGCAGAAGAATCAAAAGCATCACACCACAGCAATGTGTGTAAACCCATGTTTATAGCAGAGCAGTTTGTAAGAGCTAAATCTTGGAAACAATCATTTTTTATCCATAACATCAACCAAGGTATGGATAAATAGATATGGTGTTTTGTACACGTAGTACTACTCCATTATAAAAAAAGATAAACTTGAGATTTTATAGATAAATGGATACCACTTAAGACCATACTTATTAGTGAAATAAATTAGAATCACATGTACAAACATCTATTTTCTTTCTAGTGTAAGAAGGTGAAAGAGTAAATATGTAAGTATGTACGTGTGTATGTTGAATATAATGAGATAATTTACGTATGTTATACAAGTTATTGCAAACTTTAAAAGTGTTACATTGACAATTATTCTTCAATTTTACAATTCAGTAAATACGATAATTCTAATTCTTTTAAAATCAAATAATACTGACTTGTGCCCCTACACCCTGGGAATCACAGGCTCAGATGGTCTGTGATTGATGTTTAAGCAGCCTGGGTCTGGCTCCTGGGCACTTTCTGAACTAAGAAGCAGAACCAGGTGAGCTGTGACCGGCTGCCACCACAGTTCCCAGCTGAAAGCCTTCAAGAGAGCCAGGTATTTCCCATCTACTTCCTGGGGGCAGAGCAGGCAACCCAGGACCCCACCAACATTACAGTCTGAGTCTCTGCCCTCTGTGCACCCTCAGCAGACAGGAGTTCCTCACTCAGAAAGCCCAGGGACTGCTCTTACCAGGGTTCATGTGTGGGCCATCCCTACACGTGCCCTGCGCCGAGTGAGCAGTTGCTCCAAGGGTTGCTGGTAACACAGTTTGAGTCTGTGCTTTACTTGTGCCCCAGCTCTCTTGGGGGTTGCAGGCATGGGCAGTCTGTGATTGCAGTTGGTACAGCCCACATCTGGCTCCTGTACATGTCCTGAGCTGACTGGAGACACAGAATCAGGTGGTCCACAAACTGTTGACCCTGTAGTTCATGTCTGAGTTTTGCCTGTACCTTGAACTGCCTGGGGACACAGGTCCACTGGAGAGGGATTGTCCTACCAGTGCAAGCCAAGTCTGGACCATACATTTGCCCTGAACTGCAAGAGGGTGCTGGATCAGACAATCTGCCATCAGCTGACATCAAGGCCTGCATCTGAGGCTTGGGATAACTACATACACTTCAGCAACTGCCAGAAAACCCCAGACTAAGTAGTGCTTCTCAGCAGACACTGAGGCAAACTTAACCAACAGGAAAACTAGGGACTTTAGCAGCCTTTGCTGTGCAGCCTGTGAAGAGGGAAACTGAGCTTTCTGCATCTGGTAGCAAACATGACAAGATGAAGGACTAAAACACAATCCCAGAACTCCACCCCTCTCAGAACAAGTCCAGGAGACATCGACATAGGAGAACTTGGTAAGCACATGCCTGAGATTGCTGAAATGATTGCAATGGAAGTAAAGAAACAACTCCACGAGGCCATAGAAGAGATCAGATCAGAAGTAATCTCTCAGGTAAAAAAGGAAATAACAATAATAATGAAAGAACTGCTCAAAACGTCTGAAGATGAAATATATAAGAAAATAGAGGAACACGGGCAATGGACAGAAACGTTAAATGAATATTACAGAAAAGACTTAGAACATATAAACCAGATTCAAAGAGACTCCCAGGAAATTAAAGCTTCCACTGAAAGCTGCCAAAACTGCTTGATTGCAGCTGAAGATAGAATTTCAGATTTTGAAGACAGATGGCAGCTAGCGAACGTGAAAGAAGGATCTCTTACAATCAACAAGGATCCATGAAAAATCAGTTCAACAGCTGCAAGATGAAGCAAAGAGGAATAATGTAAGAATAATAGGAGTCAATGAAACATCAGGAGGCAACACAACTGACATGAAAAGAATATTTGCAGAAATAATTGCAGAAATTTTTCCAACTATGGAAACAGAACCTGATATACAGGTAAATGAGGCATATAAAACTCCAAACAACCACAACCAAATGAAACTACACCCAGACATACAATAGTCAAGTTCCCAGTTCTCCAGAAAAAGAATAGAATATTAAAATCTGCTAGAGAAAAGAAATAGATCAACTATAAAGGAAAGCCCATCAGAATCATGGCAGACTTCTCAGCACAAACCATCCAATCAAGAAGAGCTTGGAGTGATATATTACAGGTCCTGAAACAGAACAGCTTCCAACCAAGTCTGATGTAACCTGCCAAACTATACCCCAAATTCAATGGAGAAATAAAATATTTCCACAACAAAGAACAATTGAAGAACTCCATGAGTGCCAATGCAGCATTGCAAAGAGTACTAAAAGATATTCTAGACAGAGAAATATCTAAACCCAATTTCAACACAGCAGTAGAAAGGAACCATCAAGAAGAGTAAGCAAGTAAACAGGTACAAAAAGCCAGAAACCAACACAAGTAAATAACATGACAATGATAAATCAACACATATTAGTTATAACCATAAATGTAACTGGCCTCAATTCTCCAGTCAAAAGAAACAGACTGGCAGAGTGGATTAAAAAATAAACTCCAATGATACGCTATATACAGGAAACACATTTTACTTAAAAGGAAGTCCAGACATTGAAAGTCAAAGGATGGAAAATAATCCTCCATGCAACAGAAACCCAGAAAAAATCAGGTATAGCTATTCTGTTTTCAGAAAATATAAACTTCAGACTGGCAACAATCAAAACAGATAAAGAAGTTCACTACATACTTGCTGGGTAAAACTGCAAGAGGAAGAGATAACAATCATAAATATGTATGCACCAAATATTGGAGCTCCAAAATATATAAGACAAATCTTAACAGGCATGAAAACCCATAGAATTAATAACATTATTGTAACAAGGGACCTCAACACCCCATTGACACAAAGAGATAAGTCAATTGGACAAAAAATCATCAAGGAAATAACAGATCTGAACCAAAGCTGCGAACAAATGGACTTAGTAGATGTATACAGAGTGTTCCACCCCACAACATCAGAATACACA
>NW_004955435.1:9547378-9549742 GCF_000276665.1 Chinchilla lanigera | reverse complement strand
AACAACCTCCTGAACAACCAATGGATCACAGAAGAAATTAGAGATGAAATAAAAAAATACATATGAACAAATGAAAATGTAAATACAACTTACAGGAATCTGTGGGATGCAATGAAAACAGTCCTCAGAGGGAAATTTATAGTGGTGAACTCACACATAAGGAAAAAAGAAAGAGAAAAAATAATTAGCCTAAGGCTACATCTTAAACTTTTAGTAAAAGAAGAACCAGTCAAGTGCAAAGCCCAGAGAAAGGAGGAAATTATAAAGATTAGGGCAGATATTAACGCAACTGAGATGTAGAAAACCCTCCAAAAAATGATAAAATCAAAGAGGTGGTTCTTGAAAGAATAAATAAAATTGATAAATCCCTAGACAACCTTATCAAAAAACAGAAGGAAAGAACTCAAATTCATGCAATAAGGAATGAAAAAGGTGAAATTACTACAGATTCCACAGAAATTCAGAAGATCATTAATACCTACTTTGAAAATCTTTACTCTCATACAATAAAAAACTCAGAAGAAATAGACAGATTCCTAGATATATATGAATTATCAAGGCTGAGTCAAGAAGATATAAAAATCCTGAACAACCCAATATCAATTGCTGAGATTGAAAATGTGATTAAAAACCTACGGAGAAAGAAAAGCCCAGGCCCTGATGGATTCCCAGCAGAATTTTACAAGAAATTCAGAGAAGATTTAATACAAATAATCCTCAAACTCTTCAATGAAGTTAAAAAGGAAGCATTTCCTCCTAACTCATTTCTGGAGGCAAGCATCATATGATATGAAAACCAGAGAAAGACCCAACCAAGAAAGACAACTACAGACCAATCTCTCTAACGAATATAGATGCAAAGATAATCAATAACATACTAGCAAATAGAATGCAGCAAATTATCAAGAAAATCATACATCACAACCAAGTCAGATTCATTCCAGGAATACAGGGTTGGTTCAATATTCACAAATCTATAATGTTATACGCCATATCAATGGAGCCAGAGACAAAACACACATGATCATCTCAATAGATGCAGAAAAAGCTTTTGACAAGGTCCAGCATGCATTCATGATAAAAACTCTATGGAAAACAGGAATAGATCTTCTTTACCTTAACCTGATCAAATACATCTGTGACAATCCAACAACCAACATCATTCTAAATCAATAAAACCTGAAAACTTTTACTTTAAATTTGGGAACAAGACAAGCATGTCTGCTGTCACCACTTCTGTTAAATATAGTTCTGGAACAATTAGCCAGAGCAATTAGACAAAAGACAAAAATAAAAGGAATAAGGATAGGAAAGGAAGGAGTAAAACTATCAGTATTTGCAGATGACGTGATGCTTTACATGGAAGACCCCAAAAACTCCACAACAAGACCCCTTGAATGAATCAACAAATTCAGCAGTGTAGCTGGACACAAAGTCAACACCCAGAAATAGATAATGTTCCTATACACAAAAAAAGATGGACTGAGGAGAAATTAAGGAAGCTATACCTTTCAAAATAACATCCAAGAAACTGAAATATTTAGGAATCACTCTAACAAAAGAAATAAAAGAAGACATAAGTGTGAGTAGAGGGCTCATGAACAAAAAGTGAACTGAATGTGAAACACTTCAAAGAATCAACAACTAGTATCTCATCCTACTGAAAAGTTCCTGCACATCTAAAGAAATCACCAGCAGAGTAAAAAGAAAACCCACAAAGTGGGAAAAGTTTTAGCTGACTGTCCCTCAGACAAAGGCCTTCTATTTAGAACATATAAAGGATTGAAAAATATCAGCCGCCTCAAATTCAAAGACCCAATCCAAACGTGGGCATCTGAGATGAATACACACTTCTCAGACAAAGAAATACAAATGTTAAAAAAATACAGAAGAAAATGTTTAACATTATTAGTCATTCAAGAAATGCAAATTGAAACATTGAGTTTTCATCTCGCCCCAATAAGAATGGCTAGCATTAAAAAATCAACCAATAACAAATGCTGGCGAGGCTGTGGAGATAAAGGAACTCTTCTCCACTACTGGTGGGAATGCAGACTGCTGAAATCACTGTGAAAATCAGTTTGGAGATTCCTCAGCAAACTAGGTCTAGAGGTCCCATTCAACCCAGCTATTCTCCTTCTGAGTATTTTCCCAGAATATCTAAAAACATCATATCACAGTGACACATGTGCATCTATGTTCATAGCAGCACAATTTATAGTTGCTAAATTGTGGAATCAACACAAATTTCCATCCACTGAGGATTGGATAAAAAAAAGTGGTACTTTTATATAATGGAATATTACTCAGCTATAAAGAAAGATAAACTCGAGGCTTTTATAGGTAAATGGTCACAACTAGAGA
>NW_004955435.1:9482511-9547278 GCF_000276665.1 Chinchilla lanigera | reverse complement strand
ACAATTTGTAATTGCTAAATTGTGGAAGCAACCCAAATTCCATCCAGTGAGGACTGGATAAGAAAATTGTGGTACTTTTATAGAATGGAATATTACTCAGCTATAAAGAAGGATAAACTCGAGGTCTTTATAGGTAAATGGTCACAACTAGAGACCATACTCATAAGTGAAATAAATCAGACCTGCATGTGCAAACACCGCATTGTCTCACTAGTGTAAAACCTGAAAGAGTGAATAAAAACTGGGAGATATGATAGACATTGTGAAATGAAAGGAAAATGCTCAAGGGTGAAGGGCAACTGGGATGTGGGAAAAGAGAAAGGAATGAAGGAGGAATTATGTATATATGTATAAATAGGATAGTTAATATAGTTGTTCTATTGTCTTCCACTTCTTTGCCTGAAGAAACAGTTAATGAGTTCTTGACTGATCAGCACTGTGTGTCCCTATTTGTTTTCCTGAGAAACCACTTTGAAGATATTAATATGTATTACAACAACCATTGTTAATTTCCTACCACTTTGTTTGTAACTCTATATTGCTTGTATTTTTCTTTTGCTATTTTGTAAATGGTTGCCTTTTATTGGTTTCCTTGTTTTATTTTTAAAATAAAAAATAAAATAAAATAATATTAATGGCATGTGAAAGAATTAGAAGAACATGAGAATTTTTTGTTTCTTGTTTTTTTTTTTTTGTTGTTGTTGTTTTCTCCTGGTACTAGGAATTGAACTCATGACCTTCTTCTTGCCAGGCAGTCTCTATGCCACTGAGCTAAAACCCCAGCCCCAGTAGGAGAATTTTTAACTTACTCTTTCTGGATAAAATAATTTGCATGCTATTCAAAGTCATAATACTTAAAAAAAAGTCAAAATATTAAGGCAAACCAACAGCAAGCATAAAAGAAGCATTCCTAAAATATGTTCTGTTCATAAATATAGTAAATTCTATGACATTAACATCAGAATGTTTAAACATTTATATTCCATAAAGAAAATTTGATTTACAATATTAATCTATTTCATTTGATGTATTTTTGAGCAAAGTATTATATTACTCTGATTACATGATTCAAGGGAATACAAAGAAATTAAAATGTAGTATATAGGTGATATTGAGTTTGTATTTTAGCATTTGGACATTTAATTTGCAAAACTGTCTAGCAATATATCACCTTTCCACTGTACATTAGTTCTTCTAGAGCTAAGATAATTTCATTTCTTCATAGGTAGCATGCATGTATCATAAATAATAACCAAATAAATATACAATTGATCCTATAATGTTGAAATTACTAAATATTAGATAACAATCCATAAGATTAAAAATAATAGGAAATGTGAATTATGGCCATCACAAATTATATTATTCAATAATAAAAGAGAAAATTTTACTTAGAAAATGCATATGGTTTATAGGTAATGTTGGCATGTAATTATCTCAATAGACCAAAACTATTTGATTTCCTTACTGAATTTCAACTAAAATTTTGTATAGTGTATAAATTAATTTGGTGGACTATTTCTCTGAGTAGGTAATAAATCTGTGTGGTGGCCTTACTTAACTCAAAGTAAATAGACATGTGGTATTAAAGGCAAAAGAGTTTTGTCTTACATCTCTCATTTTATAATCAAACATCTCGTATTTCCAAATATTATTAGTAAATATACTAGGATGGTTTCGTGGAAGCACTAAGCAATTTTAAGAACTAATGAAATGCTGTTAGAAAACTAGCTCCCAGAGCTGTCAACAAAGTGTTGATATTACATCTTTCAATTAAAACAGGTACAAGTAATAAAGGTAGAGAAAATTTTTATTCAGATTGTAAACAGTGTATTTCATTTAGTACAGAGGGGGACATGCTTTGATAATAAAATTATAAAACTACAAGAAGAAGAATGAGCTATAAACATTTACCTGGTCACTGGTGGGAAAATATGGGGCCTCATTTTTTTAAACCAAAAATTTGTTCATTATGATCTCCAAATCTGATCTTTGTCATGGAGGTAAAATAAGATACTGTAATTTTCCATAGTCAAGAAATTTCACAGAGCAAGCTATATAATGGATTATAAGGTCATGATTAAAAGTATTTAGCAAGGACAGAAGTTTCAGATGGAGACTCATACTGCAGGTAGAGGTAGTATTTCAAAAATTTTCTTTAGCTTTGTGTTTTAGAGGATTTTCTGCCATATTGATGTAAAAGGTCAATGCTAGGAACCCAACATAAGCTTTAAAGAACCAGTATCCACATTACTAAATACAGCATTTACAGTTGTACTTTTTTTCCACATATATCATTTTTAGTGGGATAACCTTTGGGTTTTTATCTGTTTGTTTTTGTCCTTTTGAGACAATATCTTACTATACAGTTCAGGCTGGACTTGAGCTCACACTGTAGCCTAGGCTGGTCTCAAACTTGCAGTGATCCTCCTGCGTCAGCATCATGAGTGTTAGGGTTACAATTGTGTGCCACCACAACTGGCCAGTGTGATAACATTTGTATAAGTTTCACGCTCCTCTACTTTAATAAATTAATATTTAGTTGCCTTTGTGTGTGGTGGGAAGAACAAGAAGACAAGAGTGAAAATGCTGTTTCACTATGTTGTCATGACATAATGCTTGTACTTCAATATCATAACATGTGTATTTTATTTTTTATTGAGTTGTTTATCTTATTTTAAAAATTTAGAAATGCAAAATATAAAAGTCATAAAAAGAGACTAGAAGATTTTTGATAATTGATAATCATAATAAAAATATGGTAGATATTCTTGGGAAAATAAAAGTGACACTAGAGAAAACACATGGTTTCAGAAAAATAAATGAAAAATGATAACATAATACATGTGTAGCAAAGAAAATAGTTTTATGTTCATATTGATTTAAAAACAATCAAAGCTCACTGAGAACTTGTTTCAGTTGTGGGAAAACTGTTTCATTCCTTAGTGGTTTAGAATAATGAGTTTCTGTCATGATCTCATTGATTAATTGCATTTACTCTATTGGAGAGTGGGCTGCATAAGGTTAAGAGGCTGAACAAAGGGACCACTGGCCATGTGGAAAAGCCCTTATTCAAAGCCTCTAAAGACACGATAATGCCGAAGCTTCAGGGCTGACACTCACTATTCTAGAACAGTAATACTCAAACTTAGAGAGGAAACAGTTCTAATTAGCAAGATTTGTTGACTTTGTTCTACTTTCTTTTATGGTCTTTTGTACCCCTTCCATTTCCTGTTCAACAGCAAGCAGAAACACCAAAATGACCACGGGATTTGAAGCAGATTTATTTACACTGTTAGTTACTAATCAGAATCACTCCCAAAATATCAGGCTCTAATATCTGGTGGATTAGGGTGTATATTGGATAAGCATGCAGGAAGTACAGAGGCAGAATGGCTTGTCAGTTGGAGGTTGGCTTATACAATATGCATCATAGTGTCCACCTATGCATGACAGTGGCCAACCACTTCTAAGAGAAAGGAGCACCTAGGTGTAGAGCTGGAATTAATACTTGGGCAAATAAGAAACTGAAGTATACTGACTGGGAGGGGAATTTTCAACTACATTTCCCCCCTCTTTTAGTTTCCCTGGCAAATGTTAGCTGTGCATATTACATGTGATCTTCTGAGAAAAGGCCTGTGTATTCTGTAACATTAACCTGGCAAGGTAGTGAGGGAGTTCATCTGACCTAGGAGAGTGTCCAATGTGTCTTGGATACTCATTAAATCTTGGTCAAGAGTTTGATTGACTGTTTTATTCTCTTGGGGCAATCATTCATACATTTTAAGGCAAAAGCAACAGCGCAAGGAGCAGGGAAGCAAGGACTGAAGTAAGCAGAATCCAGGTTAATTAACAAGAATCACAGCTAGTAGAGGGCAGGGAAGCAAGGACTGGGACAAGCAGCCTGAAAAGACACAAAAATCAAGAGGAATGGGTATAGAGAAGTCCTGTGAATTATGTTCAGGCATGTGTGCATCGGCTCTTCAGAGTGAGCCTCAGAGGAGCCGTCCAGGTAAATATTTTGACAGATCTAAGGATAGATTTCTGAAATGCATAGAGGTAGTTAATATGTGCCTGCGTTCTGTGTGTGTTCAGGAATGTCTATAGACATAACTGGTCTTTTAACTGATTACAAGCTGTGTGTAATTTTGTGTCTTCTTTCTGTGTCTTTAAATGGGGAGAGTCCACTATAATGTATGAAGTTTAGGGCCAGTGACACAGACACTGAAGGCTGAGCAGACTGTATCAGCTTCAGCAGTGCCAGCTGCACCAGCGGAAGGGTGGGGACCAGCTTCAGGGGTATGGGTGTCAGCGTTGCAGCTTGAGCTTGCAGAAAAACGGTGGGGGCAGGCCAGGCTCTGATCTTCTGAGAATACTGGGTAAAGATTTTCTGGCTGGGGTTGATGTTTCAGTCAATTGGATCCCCAGAGGGGTCCTAGGCCTTCAGACCAGACTATTTTGCATCACTGACAGCAGGTTTTCAAATATCAGTTTGTTGAGCAGATCATCCCTGCGGGAGAGGTTTGGCAGAAAGAGTTTTGTTCAGTGTGACGATAGCATATCTAGCCTATAGGACTTTATTATTAACAGAGCTAATTCCCTCTGTGAACAGGGTGTACCTTGCACCTGTAACAGGGTCCTTTTTAGAACAGTTCATCCCAATACAGCATGTGGCACCTGGAATATTAGGTCTTGGCCTAAGGTGAGCTTACCAGGTTTCTTGATTCGAAGTACAGTGGCCGTTAGAGCATGGCGCCAGTTTCTGCCAGATATTGTAGCAGAACTTTCGTACCTTTCCATCAGGCAGGTTGGGTGTCATCACTCAGAAATGCAATGAAGAAGAAACAAGTTTTTGAACGTTCGGGATGTTGGTTCCAGATCAATTAACCTCTGAGTTCAGACCTGGGGTCTTTGTGAAGAGAGATTGGTTGACAGAAGCCAATTGAAAGTGGAAGAAGGCATTTTTGGGTCCAGGCAAGTGTACCAGCAGGCTGTGGGTGGCAGAAGACTGAGGCAATGTATATGGAGGGCAATTGAGGTGGCATTGGCAGCTTGGACATCTTGCACTGGCAGGAGAACTCTACTGCATGATTTAGGAGGGAGTTATCTTGGGAGCTTGATCACCAAAGGGGCATAATTGATAGCCAGTCCTAGTGGTGGGTTCTTTGTCGATACATCTAGAAATGAGTCTCTGAAAATTTCAGGGTTATTGTATCAGGCATTTCAGGCTGATGTAGGCAGTATTTTTTCTTCTGGGGTACAGTCAGAGTCAGCATCAAGTCTGGGAGAGTGAACCCATGTGTGAGGGAGGAAGAGGTATAGAAAGGGGTATAGGGCACTCAAGCGTGTACAGAAATTCATGTTTGATAAGTATCCATTAATCTCATAGGATCTGCTTTGGCAGAATTTCTTTTCAGTGGGGGCTCCAGTGGATAACATCAGTAACTGTAGACGTGTTTATTGGCTTCTTGCTTCCCTCCTTGAGGTTTGCCAGGAAAGCAGTGAGGTCCTGATCTAAGGCTTCATTGCCCTCTGTTGCATTGCACTCCCAGTTTTAACGTGCTTGGAGGAGGACTTTGTTCAGCCAAGAATCAGGATCAAGCACAGTGGGACAGACTTTTGACTTTAACCAGATTTGGGCTCCTTCTAAAATATAGCCTCATTTTTCAGTATTAAACAGAGTTCAGAGTTGATAACAGTTGTCTCATTTTGTCAGAAGCGTAAACAGGTGTGGAGCCCGGGTGGAAGAGTTCTTAACTCCTTATGGGAGTTGAGTCCAAGTGAATTCATTAGGAGGAGCAGGAGGCTTTGTTACAGGAAACAGAACTGGCAGTGGTAGAATGTAAGGTGGAAGCAGATCAGACTCAGACTTCTCAGGAAGAACAGGATAAAGCTTTTCTGGCTTGGGTTGAAACTGAGAGCCTCTCAGTGGCATTGTGGGTTTGTCATGATTGCTAGGACTGCTTTCTTGTCATTCAGAATACAGGTGGGAGCCAAAGTTGGAGAGTATTTAACCCCCTTGTGGCAACTGAGTCGAAGTGAGGTGGCATTTTGTCTCAGGATTTTCCAAGTTGAAGGGGATTATGGGAGCAACTCTCAAGCAAAGGCTGTGATGATGGCATGGAGATTGTGCCCAAGGTGATTAACAGTCTATCAGGCTGACTTGTGTCTGGATGCCTGTTTGTGCTTTCTACGACATCTGATCGTGGTTGATGTTCAGGCCCAGAGGTAAGTATACCTCTGCAAGGAGAGTTTTCAGAACTTTATGATTGGGGTTATCTATCTCAGGCAGATGCAGGTGTCATTTTACCCCCAGGATCAGTCAAAGTTGAACGTGCAGAGCTAAACAAGAGGGAGGCTGACTGCCTTGGGGCAAAGAAGATGTCCTTGAGGGCTGTAAGTTTGTGTCTGGCAGAATGGATTAAGAGGCAAGAGTCCCATTTGCCAGGTGATGATAACTTTTTGAGAGAAGGAACATTTGAAGGAAGAGAATTCTATTCCATTGTCTACCAGGAAAGTCATAGGGTTGCCTCAAACTTTTGCCAATACTGAAAGCTCTTGGGGGCCCAATTTGATAGAGCTCATCTGTCCTATCTATCCAGGCCCAAGAGAGTGCAAATCTTTTGTCAGGGCTGATAGTCCAGCTTTTCCTCAGTCAAAATGTGTAACTGAGAAGAAATTACTGACTGTCAATTTGGGTGGGTGTTAGATGACCAGGATGTGCATGTGAGCAGAAGGTTCTGGATGGTGGACCTCTGCATCCAAGAGCAGGCCCTAGCTGGAACCAGTTCAATAAGCTGGAAGTAGACAAACTGGGAGCAGGGAGTGAAGCTGTAGGGTTTGGCAGCAGCTGTGGCAGCCGATGAGTGTGGCAAGGCAGAATTCTCAGAAAGAATGTGAGTCTCTTTCCTTTCTTTTCTTTGAGATGCAGTAAAGAGTTTGGTTTCGCTTTAACTCTGTAAAAGGCCCTTTTCCCTGCAGTCAAGGAATGCGCATTTTAAGCAGTTATTTTCCATTTTATCCCCATGTGGCAAATGTTGTGTGCCTTTGCACAGTGCCACAACAGACAAAGGATGGTTGCCTCTCAGAGAAAGAGACCATTCAGAAGCCAGCCTGGCCACACCTCTTCAGGGACTTAGGATGTAGCTGAGGAGGGTATGAGGCTTCCGTTATGCCATATGTCAATCGCCATGGACAGCCTGATCAGCTCATGATAACTGGTGCCTGAACAGAGACTGTAATTTTTACAAAATTCAGGAGAAGTAAGGTCCTCCTTGAGTGGAACATTCACAGAGACAAAAAAAGGACTTCATAGTAAGCAGAGTGGAGAGGTCCTTGAGGTAATGAAAAAAAAAATGTCAAGAGCATTCACCTGCACAAATAGCCATTTGATATCCAGAAATAAAACATGAGGTAAAACATATCAGATCAGTTTTAGCTCTAGTACAGAGTTCCTTGAAAAAGGCTCCAGACTCAGGTGTCAGAGTTATCAGTCCCAGATGTACTCAGAGCAAAACCAATTCAGCCTGATATTCTGTGAAAAAGCTACACCACATAAGTCTGTCTACATACTTACAGATATGAAAGATAGTTTGGGGCTCGGAAATTAGGATAAAATTAGAAAAAAATATTAAAAGTGCCCATAGAGAACAGAAAAAAATATAAAGCACAAATGTCTGCTGTGTGGAAACACATGTCTGCCAAAGTGGGGAACGCCGTCTATGCACTCCAGCTTTGGTTGCTCAGGGCTTCACGTTGCCATGCCTTTGTCCTGGTACTGATTATTGACTGGGAATGACTGTCAGAGCTCCTGCATCTGTTCTTTCTATACCTATCATGGACCCCTGGGTGGGGATGGAGCAGGGCTGGACTGAGGTAGCTAGTTCTAGTCTGGACAACACTTCCTTGTGGGTGAAGGGTGGCTGGCACCCCATGCCATGACATAGCAATGGATGTTTGAGGGCACACCCACTTCTGACAAATCCCAGGGTGTATGTCGGGTGCCCTGGCACTTGTCTTTTCACAAGGACAGTCACCACTCTTAGGTTGTCAAACTTGGCAGCACTGGTATCTGGCAGGAGGACACTGGTGGGTGTGGTAATGCGTACCAGTAATCCTAGGTACTCAAAAGGCAGAAACAGACAGATTCCAAAAGTATCATACTTCAATTGGGTTTTAAGAAATACAAATACAAATTGCAATCAGGGCCTTGGAATGGGTGCAGGGGGTGCTGAGTGCAAGAGTGGAGTCAGGAAACAGGGTGGCCCTGACCCAAGGCAGGACAAAGACACCAGCGGGTTATTGGAGCCACAAAGATCTTAAAAATTATTTAAGAGCTTGTCAAGATGTAAAAGCCATGGGCTGGGGATTTAGCTCAGCAGCACAGTGCCTGCCTGGCAAGTGCAAAGTCGTGAGTTCGATTCCTGGTACTGGAAAAAAAAAAAAAAACAAAAAAAAAGATATAAAACCAAATCATATAAAAATACAGTGTTAGCCAAAACTATACAGAAAACCTTTCATTCAGACTTGAATTTACAAAAATTTTTATGTCAGTGATCAAAAGAATGCAGGCAATGATTTTATAATTACTGAAATCAGGTATACTCCTCTACATATAATTGCTGCTGATTTCTTTTTGTTTGTTTGTTTGTTTGTTTTGGTACCAGGAATCAAACTCAGGACCTTACGTGTGCCAAGCAGGTGCTTATGCCCCTGAGCTATATCCCCAGCCTCTTTGCTGTTTGTTTCTAACTGGTCTAAATTTTATAATTTTTTTAGATAGACCTTTACCATGTTAAGTCTTGTAGAGAGATCCTACTAATGCTGTTAAGAAAAAGAAAAAGTTCTCTGTAAGTGAAAACATTAACTCAAATTATATTATCTTACAGAGAGATCCCACAAGTGCTACTAAAAGAGAAAGATGATTTGAGTAAATGAAAAGAGATGTAAAAAAGTACTGAAGTAAAGCCTACTTGAAGGAAAGGGATATGAAGTTACTAAAATATTCTTAAGCCAAAATAAAATACAAATATAATTATAGGTAAAAGGCTTTTATCCCTTACAATTTTAATGAAAGAGATCTCTGTTAGTTGACTACAAAAATTTTTCTGTTCTTCTGTTTATAATTGCAAACTTCTAAAATTGTAAAACAGTTCTTTTTTTTTTTTTTTTTTTTTTTTTTTTTTTTTGGTTTTTTTTTTTTTTTTTTTTTTTTTTTTTTTGGTTTTTCTCAGGTATCAGGAACCGAACTCATGACGTTGCACTTGCCAGGCAGGTGCTTTCGCCGCTGAGCTAAATCCCCAGCCCCTTAAAACAGCTCTTATAATTAAATTTGATGAAACATGTTTGAGTGCATTCTGATTTTAGAAACAAATTATCTTACGTGTATGTGTTCCTCTCTGTCCAATCTGTAAAAAGTTGTTTCCTTTGACCTCAGCCACTTTTTCTTCTCCTTACCTTTGGATATTTAAAAAGTTGTCTGTAAGTTAAATTAATCTATAGATAAATGTCATTAAAATGAAGGACATGACTACCCCCATGTTGCCAGCTGGAGCAATCAAAATGATGTTAAGATTGATATTACAAATACAATGCATACTATTTCCTGCACAATAAATTAGGAATCTATCATTGGTCAAAAACAATGTCTTAACTGCTATGGTATGTATGACTCCCATAGGTCATTGAAATGTATTTAAATGATTAAATGAGGACCCTTTATACCTGAAAGAACTATTGGACAAGATTCTTCTTGGGGAATAAAGGAGCAGCTGCCTGAAAGAATCTTATTCTAGTGTTTGTTCATTAAGAAAGCCCTGGGAATCTCCATAGCCTTATGGAAACACCTTAATAAATGTCGTTAAATATATTATTGTGATGTATTTACACTGGTCCTGGTGAAAAGTTTACTCTTTCCATATGTGAAACAATAAGAATTTCTCATTAAAAGATGCTTTTGGTACAAAATTAAATTAAAAGAAAAAGGTTTTTATATGCCTATAACATTTATTATTGCTAATTTTATGGTGCACTAAATATATTCATGCCTTCTGGGTGTACTGGTCTTCTAAGAAGTAATATTAAAATTGTTTCTAAGGATAACCTCTTTCTTTCAGACTCAGATATCTTTCTCTTATGCCCCAGCTACTTATGATAAGAGATATATTTCAGATCAACCTGAGCTTACCAAACAAATAATAGCTGTTAAAAATCATATGTAATGTGTATGCCATAAGTCTCACTCTATTCCATGCTAGCATAGACATTTACGTTGTTACAAAAATGTTGTCATCATGATTGTCATACTAAAATATGTGCAGCTTCTGATCTCAAGTTTTCTTTGTAAAACTATATAAATATTATCTGTCAACATTCTACAGGGATTCAACTATTTGGAAAACCATGATTGGTTAGAAATAACAGTCCTGTGCTATACTTTATATTTCATAGAAAGGTAACTGGGCTAAGAGGACAGCCAATATTCTGGCCCCAAATGTCGAGATCAATGAGGACCCATGAAGCAATTTTTCTGTGTGGCACCCTACAACTTGGTGAGTCACCCTACCTCCTGACCAGTAAGATTGTTTGGCCACAGAGGATAGGAATCAATAGTGTATAGTGTGTCTAAGTAGGGTCACTAAAGAGAAAAGCAAGAAAAGTCTCTCCAGCTTTCTTATAAAGTAGTTTGTCATGTAAATCCATAATCCATCCTGATGGCTGACACAGACAGAGGAGCTAAGAGGTGCTGTACATGCTTCTAAAGTAATGCCTGAGGAGACTTAAATAACCTCAAAAGACAACAAGAGGATAATATTAGTTATCATAGGTCTCATGTTGTTTTTGAACATCCAGTAGAAATGTATAACAAAATATATATATAAAACAATATAATAATAATAAGCTAGATATAAGAAAGAGCTCAAGTTGCTAACACCTTCTGACAGTTTTGAGCTATACCAGTCCACTGTTATAGGTGATTAAAAATAAACTACCTAAAATCTATGAAAGCTCAACAAAAATCCTTAAATTCTCTAGCTAAAATCAGCTAAAACTAGAGGCTTATGATAAAACATCAGACTCCATCAGAAGAGAGCTCTAAGAGAGGGTGTTACAATCACTGTTCTAGTCCCATAAAATGTTTCTAGCTTTGGATCTTTACCAAACCTGCTTGTCCATTTTAGTGTTCATTCGTTGATTATACATACTGTAATTTCTCTAAAATACATGTATTCTTTTGCCTAGAGGCTACCAGTGTTCAAACGCTCATAAAGATGTAACCAACAATAAATATGCTAGGCTTCTTTTACTGGAATCCACCAGATTGACATTGTAAAGAAAGTTTATAACTGCTAAACCACAGCAGGACTTCTGTATGAGGCCCATTAGATTAGCTCTCTGGAAAGGCCTCTAACTGTGGTCTCCCATACATTGACCCTTCAGAGCTTAAAACAGGTAATAAACTATACCCCATCTCTCCTAACTGCAGTTTGGGATAGCTCTTTAGAGGGAAAAATATTATAGACAGCTAAGTTAGTCATGAATGTTACAGGCAGTTAGACAGGGCTGGGCCTTCAACACAAAGACAATTATGGCCAAAGACACGTTCATTTAAGCCCAGGCTTAAAAAAAAGAGCACATCTATCTCTTAAAATTCAATTAAATAAACAAAAATGGGGAATACAGTAACCTCCACCACCATGAGTACATCTTGCTATTTAATGTTTTTAAATCTGCTTGTGAAAAATAAATACACTCAAGCAAAATTTCACTGGCAAAAATGGCACATCAATGAACATGCCTAGACCATAACTCTTACAAGGAGATGTACAAACAGGAAAGGATGGTCCAGTACAGTTAACAGCAAGGGGGACAAGAGTATGCCTGTGTATTAGCAAGTCATTAAACACTGTTTTACATGCCATCCAGAATGTACAGGCACGGAGAGTAGAGGTCTTCAAACCCATGGTGAAGTCTGCGGCCACCAGACACATTTTGGATTCTACACTAGATCGATTTATTAATATGTTTGTGTCTTTTATTTCTGTTCCTAGTCTTCTCTAGGGGACACCAAAACCAACAATGACTAGACCTATCCACTGTTTATAATGTCTGGTTACAATGTTTCAACTGCTACAATTATAAGAATAAAAAAGAGGAATTATTGGAGACCAGGTTATACAGAGTTAATTTGCTGAATGAAAGCACCTCTGGCCATGTTGAAAAAGCTCATATTCACATCCTCTAAACACAAGATAAAGCTGCAGCTGCAGGCTGACACTCCCTATTCCAGAGCAATAAGACTGTCAAACTTAGAGATCAACAAGTTCTCTTAACTGGAAAGATTTACTGCCTTTGTTCTCACTTCTTTTGTGGTCTCTCAAACCTCCCACTTCCTGTACCCTCTGAATCTGTAGAAACCCAATAAATACAGTGATCTGGAAAACTTGTAGTCTTAGCTCTCATAGCGTTCTGACCTTCCTGGGATTAACAAAGAATAATTGCATTTGTCTTTAATCCTTTTCTGTATACTTGTCCATAAGATTGAGAGCTTGATCAGCTCCTGATAGTGTTCCACATGGTTTGACTGCTATTCTACAGTAACTGTGATCATCCAGAGGCTCCACTGGAGATCTTACTGTTTTGTCAGGGCTTTTATTCCCTGTCAGTGGAGTTTCATTTGGTAGTCTGGGATGCTTCAAAGAATAAAACCTGGGTACCAAGAAGAACCTACAAAGAAGGAATATTTTAAGCAGCAAAAAGCAAAATCTGCTAAGACCAATAAAGTTTAGGTCTGTAATACATGAAGGAGAGTTTTCAAGGATACAGAAAGAGAAAAAAATTTTACCAAAAAAATCTAGAAAATTTCTATATTCGCCATAACAGGAAATTGTCATCTTTTACAATACATATGCTTTCCTAAAGATCTTTGGACTTTGCTTGGTGGAAATATAAATGACCAGTTGAGGAATATAACATGTTAGAGTTGTACCTGAAAAATTATAAAATGGAGGTGTCATGGTTTGTGTCTGGGGGTCCCCCCAAAGACTCATGCAGTCATGGAAGAGACTTCTAGAGTTATGATTGATTCACGGCCTAATGTTGGAATTATGGGTGTGAGTGCTACTCCTGCCCTAGGGCAGATAGTTTCCCTACAGTGTAAGGGAGAGAAAGAGGCTGTTTGTCCACTCCTCCCTTTTGCTCATATTGTTCTGCTGTTACACTGCCATGAACAGTTGTCCTCTGCCATGTGCCACTCTGCCTTGGAGCCACATATAGACTGAAACCTCCACAAACTGTGAGCTAAATAAACCTTTCCTTCCTTAATTTTGGATGTCAGATATTTTGTCTCAGCAAAGAGAGAAAAGTAACCAAAAGAGGAGGGAAGGATTTCTACATTATTTCAAAGAAATATGTACAAAATCTTCTATCAAGTAGTAGCATTTTGAGTCTTTTATGGAGTAGAAAATCTTCAAGATACCTTCTTTAAATTATATACCACTTAATTAGACATAATTTTTAATGTCTGTGTTTACATTTCCTTTCAGAATATGTATGTGGAGATGTGACATATAGTGATTATATAGTATCTGTTAATACTGAAACTTTAGTCCTCTACAGGCATCTAGAGGTCAGAACAAAATACAACACATGCAGGCTAATTAGTATGTAAAGCACATTTTCAACCAAATGATAAGGAAGAAAAAAAGCTTAGATTTGTAGTCAGAATCACTGAGGGTGTTAGCATTCGTGGTTGTACATGTGAGAAATCTGATTATGTAAGTATCAAAAGAAGGATTAACCTGTGTAGAAATGCAAAGGAAGTTGTGAAAATGGGAAGAGATAATAAATAAGGCATTAAAGAGTTGCAAAATATCTAATGCTGCAGTGTTATACTCTAGTAGACTCCAGCAAGAGGACATCACTTCAGATTACAGCACCAGAGGGAAGGGTACTTTTTCTGTAGGCCACCTCTCATCTTTGCCAGGCAGTGTTGCCTCTGTCTTTCTGCAGACATGGTGCTGACCTGCTTCTGCCCTGCATGCCTTAAAAATAACCTCACTGTGGTCTCTGATTCTGGCTGCTCTTAATTTGCTTCTTTCTACTTCTGAAAGTTGGTGGACCCTTTTACCCACCAAGACTTTATAAGAAGGAAATGAGGCCTTGTGACTCCTTTCTTCCCTCCTTTTTTGATCCCTTCTTTCCCTGAAACAGAAAAACAAACCAAATATATACACATGTTTTCTAGAAAAAGAATCTTTGCTCCTTTTCTAAATACAGACTAAACGTTTGAAAACCACTCAACATTCTACACTAATTCATTTATAGAAAACAATTTACTTTTACACAACATTTATGATAGGCAACTGAGGTGAAGAATGATAGATTATTTGGATAATCACATTAGCTGGTCATTTCTATGTAATGTACAAGTTTGAGATCCCATTTCAGACCTATAAAAGCAAGTAGTAAAATTTAATTCTGAAACAATTTTAAACTGGTAACATAAAAATATACCTATTAACTTTCAGGGAGTGGAAAATTTGATAAAAACACATGAAATGTCCTTGAAATCTCAAAAGTTACTAAGAAATTTAGTTTTTAAATGTTTATAATAAATCTACTACAAACCATTTTTTCCTGTGGAACTCTTTTTTTCAATTCATAGCAAAGTAAAACAGTTTGCTCATGTTTTATACATGCTTATTTTCTTATGGAAAATGCAATTGTTATACTTTTAGGTTAACTTTCAAGCAAATAAATATGAAGTAATAAAAGAATTAATCATAAAATACTTTAAGTGAAATAGAACATATACCCAGCATTAATAATGAAAACAATACCAAACATTATAAAGTTTATATTAATTTGAAGTCATGTGAATTTCTAATCATTTTTCTAGTATGTAGGTTACCGATATGAGGAATTGGATTTCATTTAGCAAACATACGGCTGTGAGCATTATTGCTGCTATCACAATAATTTCAGAATCTTAAGCCAACAGTGGTTTGCGTTTTCTGTTACACAAATATATGGTACATTGAACATGAAAGGAAGGTAAATATATTCTACCATTTTTCCTTTTATGCTTTTATTTTCAGTCATTTCAATGACATTCATTATATAAAACAAAAAAACTAGTCATGAGACTTTTTAAAGGAAGTAAGACCAAAACATTAATTGATTTGTATATCATTGCTACTCAGAGATAGACTGAAAACTGTATGAACAACGCGTTGGAGAAAGGTGAAACCGATGGTCAGAGATTATAGTACGACAGGAAGATTCATAATGACTAAG
The DNA here is from genome assembly GCF_000276665.1 of Chinchilla lanigera. NCBI lineage: Eukaryota > Metazoa > Chordata > Mammalia > Rodentia > Chinchillidae > Chinchilla > Chinchilla lanigera. Next base: position 9,531,981 of record NW_004955435.1, on the reverse strand, counting down.
CCAAGTACTCAGGATAAGCACACAGGAAAAATAAGGAAGATGAAAAGAATGCAAAATTTCTACCATGAATGGAAGACATGGAAATAAAATTTATTTGCTACTTTCTCAGCCTATCTAGAACAACTTTTCCAACACGTTCTAATACTGATGTAGGACATTCGAGTGAGGGAAAACCAGTCGAACAACTCCACAGAATGAGTCCAAGTGTTGCAGACCCAGGGGAGACTCACAGAACACAAGATCCAGGAAAACTCTGCAGCTCCAAAATACTGTGCATTCAGTCCATCAGAAGAGTGCTATTTTAATTCTTCATTTACACCTAGGAGAAAGCCGCACCAGTCTTTTGACAGAGTAGTTAAAATCTGGTGTCCAGCCAAGTGAGTTTTTGATAGGACAAGTGTCCCAATTCCTCATTTGCATAAGGCAGAAATAATTTCAGGAATTCTAGGCACAAAGGATCCCTTTCCTTCATCCTCTACTCCATGGTGATTCTCTTCAGTAGCCTCATTCACTCTGAAAAACATACTCTTTAAAATTTATTTCAAAAATAAAAGAAGGAAAACATATTAACAAACAGACATCCATTTATAAACTAGCATAAGAACAATACAAACAATACTGAATTACAGACAAAGTGATAGGAAATTAATGACGGTTGTTGTGTTACATATTGATATCTTCAAAGTGGTTTCTCAGGAAAACAAATAGAGACATGCAAGACTGATCAAATAAGTAATAATTAACTGCTACTTTCAGTAAAGCGATAGAAGTCAGTAGTACAACTATGTTAGCTATCCTGTATACACATACATACATAATTTCCCCTTCTTTCTTTTCCCTTTTCCTTCATCCCAGTTGCTTTTTATTTTTGAGTATTTTCCTTTTATTTAACAGTGTCTAACATACCTCCTAATTTTTATTCACTCTTTCAGATTCTTACACTAGTGAGACAATACATTGCTTACACATGGAGGTCTGGTTTATTTCACTTATGAGTTTGGTCTCTAGTTATGACCATTTATCTGTAAAAGCCTCGAGTTCACCTTTCTTTATAGCTGAGTAATATTCCATTATATAAAAGTGCCATTTTTTTTTTTTATCCAATCCTCAGTGGATGGAGATTTGGGTTGCTTCCACAATTTAGCAATTACAAATTGCACTGCTATAAACATGGGTGCACAAATATCGCTGTGATATGATGAAATCAGTTTGGAGATTCTGCAGCAAACTAGGTCTAGAGGTCCCATTCAACCCAGCTATTTCCCTTCTTGGTATTTTCCCAGAAGGTCTGAAAACTACTGTTTTCCACCATCAATAAGTGCACATCCTCATTACCTTGTTGTGTCTTGTCCAGTTACCTGTTCAGGACACCAAAGATCAAGAAGGCATTCCTCTGGGACACATCATCCGATTACGTTCTGTAGAAAGCAGCCAGGAGGTAAGGCCACTTTGTGGGGAAAAATGTGTTTTTCTTTTTCATTCTTGTCTTTCTCATTTTTGTGCAACCTAAACTTTAATATGTGTATTTCTCTTCTACAATGTTGTTTTCGCCAGTGCACTGCTCAACTCTCTTATTCTTTCTGGGGGTAAACTATTGGTAACTTGGTCCCCTGCTTGAGTAACCACCGGCCTTGCACTTCCCCTTTGTGTCCACCATGATAAAAAAGAGTTATGGTCTTGACTTTTGGTGAACAGATGAGCCTTTTCCTCTTTCCTAACAAAAATCTGGATAATTTAAGAATGTTTGGTTGAGGGCCTCAGCAGAATAAATAGAACAGATGATGAAGCTGAAGCCAGCTGTAAGCATGCAGAAGTAGAACTGGAATATTTTGGTCAATAGATACCAGACCTACTCAGAATTTTGCATTTGGAACTTTCCAAGGCTTTTTCTTAAATGGTAAGTCTTAGGCATCTATCTCTACTGCCTTAAAAAATGTTACCAAAATCATTAATTATCAAATAAATAGGATGGATACTGTTTCAAGTAGTTAAATAGAGTGAGTAAGGCCCCACCCTGGTCTTTAAGGAGAAGTGGAACACAAGCTGTAAAGAGGTCAAAGGGAAATAAAGAGCATTAGAGCCACTTGCACACCCAGAGATTCCTACATCTCTAGGAAGAGGCCTTAAGGCTCAACTTCTGTGGGGAAGTTTTCAGAAGGTCTGTGCATCTCCCCCACCACAGGCTCCGTGAAGGGTCCTTGGAAATATTCTGCCGACACTAAAAACCTTTCCATTAGGCTGGATCCTTAAAATCTGGAAATAATTTGACCCAGAGAATTTGAGAGAAAAAATGATTAATCTTCTATTGTAATTCTTTGGTCCCCAAATGAATTTGGAAATGGTGAGAGATGGGTTCAATATGGTAGTCTAAATTACAACACTTTTCTTCAGTTTGTTCTTTTCTTTGAAGAGGAAGGAAAGTGACCTAAATTCCCTTGTGTTCAGGCTTTTGTGATTCTTAATCAGAAGCCATCACTCTGAAAAGACCAAGAGATATAGGCCCCTGAACAGGAGACTGATATTATTGATAACTGCTTCCTCCAACCCCCATCACTCTTACAGGAAGATATGGGTCTTGCTTGTTTGTTTAATGAAATAAACCACACTGGCTGTTCTCTTCAACCTGATCCTTATAATCCTTAGGCCACCAAATCAGTCCAGCTCTCTCCAAATAACTTGACATTCCTTCAGTAACAAGCTCCCAAGAGAGTCTCAGTCATACACAGACCCCCTTTGTGCTTCTCAGACAGCTGAAAACCATGAAGGATATATTTGAGTTTCTTACTCTTCCAAATCACAGCTCATTTTTCCCTAAGAGATTTCCCAGGAGTAAAGGCAACTACTGTTCTCCAGCCTAGGTTTCTCTTGAAAGGAAGATATTGAACAATGCAAAGAACATTTAGGATGATTTTCAAAAGAGCCTCGTAGGTTTGCAGATTGGTGTCAAATTTTGATCCTTGCTTTTGACTTCTCATGATTATACCTTCAATAAGTCTTGGCCGCTTGCTGTATATCAGATAAAAATCAAAGCATCTTAGATAGAGCTAGGAAATAAGCTGATGAACAATGTTGATGGAGACCACTACAAAGTGGCTCTGAGCAGGAGTTAATATTAACCAATTGGCTTTCTATGTTTACCTGTGAGTTATCTGAAGCTTAGGTACCTTGTCTGAAGATGAGCAGCTGACTTATAGTAAGTAAACCTCTGTGAGTCACTGGTCACCCTGAAGTCTGTATTGGCCTGTGAAGCTGTGATGCCTCAAAGGACAAGATAAGGTCACAGCTGAGGACACTTTTCTCCAACCCCAATTAATTCAAGGGGACTGCAGCTGCAGGCTCCACACTTCTACAGTAAATACCAACCTAAAGATAAGGCATTTCTCCTGATTGATATAATTTACTACTTGGGAAAATTTTCCCCATTGGGCTAGGGATTTAGCTCAGTGGCACAGCGCCTGCCTGGCAAGCACAAGGTCGTGAGTTCGATTCCTGGTACTGGAAAAAAAAAACAAAAAAAAAAAGAAAATTTTCCCCAGGTGTTGCTAGATTCCTGTATTTTCTTGAGTATCCCTCTCCCTTGTTTGAAAACCAAATAAGTACAGGCTGCCCAGAGACATCTTTGTCTAAACTCGGAGAATATCAAAGCTGAAAGAGAATGAGACCTGCCTGGAGTCCTGAAACCATTTCAGTTGTCTCATTTATTTGAGCCTTCACCATTCACTTGCTTGGGAGTTTGTGGGCTTGATCAGCCTGCAATAACTAATGGTTATTTAACTTCATACAATACTCTCAGAAAAAGGAGGAAATTGCCCTAAATATGTTAGTGGTTCTCCAAGGGAACCAAGTAGAGACTTTAATATTGCAGATGGAAGAGACTTGATATCTAAAATTATGACCACTATTATCATATATAAAAAGTTGTATTAGAAAACATCAATTATGAAAAGTGAAAGATATTACACAGGAAAAATAGGTAGTTCCAGCTGTCTATCATAACTGATTAGAATCAGCTCTTTGTAAATAAAATAACTTTGGTTCATTATTTAATAAAGGCATTAATGGACAGCATTTCATTAGTCAAATAGTGTCAGGCATTTGTCAGAAATTACAAAATTTCAGTTTTTTCCTTAGAGCCGAGGGGCCCAGTCACTAGACACAACCTTTCCTGTGTTCAATGACTGAGATCTGGAAGGGGCTAAAAAAGGAGAGAAGCTGAGAAGAAAGCTGTGACAGAACCATGGCTTTCATCATTGGCAGTGATTTAAGTGCATCCATGTTATCCAAGAGAAAACCCAGGGCATGGCAAGGAAATACTTCCTGTTTTAAATGTAAGGAGAAGACTTTCTGTCCCTGCTTCCAGAGGAGGCTAGGCCAAACTCCTTAATTCCCACTGATGGAGAGAACTGAAGGCCTGGGGAAAACTGCAGTACCACTGTTCATAGACATTTCTATCTCCTATAAGGAGCACAGGTGACCCTGAACATAGTGGGTAAATAAGCACAATTTCCTGGGACTGGGGATTTAGCTCAGCAGCACAGCACCTGCCTGGCAAGTGCGAGGCCATGAGTTCAATTCTCAGTACCAGAAAAAAAACCAAAAAAAAATAAATACAATTTCTTGTAGATACACAGGATTAATTTTAATTTTCCTCTCTGGAAAACTCTCCCCTACTGTAGCCATAAGTGAGGTTGAAGAGAACCCTAGTCGTAGCTTCTTTGCTTCTGCTTTGACATATCAATTTGATGGTTAAATGCTCAATGATGAGTGTTTCATTGTCCTATAGTATCCTGCACCTTTCCTAGATTTACTGTTAAAATAGGAAGCAGTTCTTCATCCTGTCAGTCTTTCAGAATAAAGTAACATCTCCATTCTGCATGGCAACCTCAGTCCTCTGGAGAAAACCAGAACCAACCAGACATTCAAGCAAACTTTGGTAAAATATTGCCAAGAGAATTCTGAGTATTGGCTTCAAGCACTGCTGATAGCAGACCACCCTGCTCTTTCTGCGTCCCTCCCCTACCCCATACATGAATTTGTGCACAGTTTTTTTTTGTTGTTGTTGTTTTGTTTTGTTTTTGTCTTTTATACTTTCTTCTTGGCTCCATCAGGAAAAGGCCACAGAAGCTGCAGGTTGGTTCTGTGGTTTTCTGCCTGAGACTCTCATGCTGAGGGGTCTTGGGGAAAAAGTAGTCATTTTTGGCCTTCTTGAAAGTTAAGCTGGACAGGGACTCTGAGAAATCTCTTAGCTTTGTGCTGTCACAACTGTGAAAACAACCAAACTGGAGACCACAAAGGCTCTTCGGTATTTTATTAATCTGTGCCAACTACCACAAACTACCAACTATGTGCAAACAGTCTTCCCAGCTCCTGACCCGGGGTCAGCACCTAGTGTCTGCCCAGGAGACCAAGTGCTCATTGAAATTTGGAAGCAAAGGACTCCTATGGACCAGTTAAAACCAAAATGGAAAGACCCTTTTCTTTGATCTTTTCTCCACCTGAACTATACCTGAGGCAAAGAATCCCCCATTCCAAAAAATCTAGATCTCCTCTGGTAATCTGAACAACTAATTTGAAGACAACAATATGCAGAATAACATCCATTGTTGAATTCCTATCATCTTGTTTTGTGAAATTCTGTATCATTTCTAATTTTTTGTTTTTAAATTTAAAAAAAATCTACCCTTGTGAACCTCGGGAATATCTGAGACTTCTTTTTGGAAAATAAGACTCCCGCACTACTCTGCATACAGATAAGTAGTCATTTATGATCCTTGAAGTGACACAGGTTAAATGGGCATCTATCTGCCTTAGAACTTCTGTTTTAATAGATCCCATAATGTAGATAATACTTCCATGGACTTGACTCTTAGGATTTTGGTAATTTATCTAATATCCCACTTCACCATGCTTCCCTCTCCATGAAGATCATTGGAATAAAACTCATTAGTACTTTTCTGTCAAGCAATTACATAAGAATGTAATTTCTCTAATTGCTTGAGCTGTCATATTTTACCTTTTAGGATGGGCCAGTGTATATTCTGACATGTTCCTCAAGGTGCCTTGTTCTGTTTAGCATACATCTTCTAAATTCATTGGGTTCCTCACTCTATCGGGTCACTTGGGTCCTTCTCTATTTGGTTGCTGCCTCGTCAACTCAGTAGCAGAATCTGTCCATTGAAGTTTCAAAAGTTGCCTCATCAGATTATGATACAGACTATATAGGCTATGACTCTCCTGACAAATTCACTGAGATTTCTCCTGCTGAGCAAGCAGCTCAACAAATTCCTGCAGGCACTAAGTCTTTTCTCTTCTTATAGGTTCTTTCCAACAAAATCAGTGAACCACTATATCTCAAGATAGTCAGAGGACACACAATCTTCAGTAAGTAGGGCCTATGACACCTTTCAGCAGGAAGTAACATTCAGAAGGGAAACCTCCACTCCCTCAGTATTCCATAAAGGATTATGGAGAGTATGTCTCACAGAGGAAAAAGAGGTAGATTAGGACTGGGGAAAACCAGTCAAACAACTGTGAAAAATGTGTTGAAGTCATGGAGACTCAGGCAACATGTGCTGAACATAAGACCCACCATGATTCTTCAGCTCCTGAGCACCATACATGCAAGCAATCAGAGAGAGCTATTTTCATTTATGTATGGGATGAAGCCAAGTGAATCTTTTGATAAGGCTGTTTATATCTAATGCCCGGGTAAGTGAGGTCTTGATAGTCCCACTATCTCAATATAGAATTTGCAAGAGTGAGAAGCCAATTCAGGAATTCCAAATATGAAAGGTCCCCTTTCTTTATCTTAGAGCCCCTGTGAGTTTGTTTACCAGCTTGTTCTTACCCTGCAGAATTTACTTCTTTTCTTTGGATAAATGTACTTTCCCACTACCTTTTCTGTGTCTTGTCCAATTCCTTTTTTCAACACACCAGGAGCCTGGAAAGATTTCCTCTGGGAGCTCCCACTTATTAGCAATAACATGAAGGATAGTCTATGATTCTTTTCCCTTTGTGAGTTTTTCATATTAAAACAATCTAGATGTTGTGCATGGTGGTGTGCACCTGTAATGACAGCCCTTGCGAGGCTGAAACAGGAGGATCGCTGTGAGTCTGAGACCAGCCTTGGCTACATAATGAGGCCCTGTCTCAAAACAAACAGACAAAAATCTCCCTGGATGATAAAATGAATTTAAATTTCAACTTTTCAGGAGGATGCAGGTTATTCATTGCTTTTTTATCCTGGATTGATTACCAAGACTAAGAGAAATTTTAGGTAATATGACAGTATTAGGAAAGAGTGTGTACTTGTTTCCCATTCTTTGTTGATTGATTAATGTCAACTTCTCTTTCTTTTAGATTTGTGGAGAACATCCTGTAAATTTTCTATTAAACTATACAGGTAATTTGGTATAAGTAATATTTAGCAGAAATCTTATTGTGTGGGTAATATCTTTAGGAGATTGTTACACTTTCTTTAAGAAACTATTATGTAGTGTCCAGTTATCATTCCTTTGATGGTTTCATTTCTTTGTCCCAAGCCAAGATAGTGTTGGGCAAGCAGACAGACCCACTCTTATAAAATTGTGGGTCTTCATTGCCTAGGTAAATTTGAACCACCCTGTATCACATTACACGAGGATGTAAGACAATTGGAGAACAAATGAAAACTGCTATCTGCTTATTAGTCAAACTTTATATTGCTATACTAAAATATCTGAGATAAATTAACTTTTAAACAGGAAATGTTTATAGTTTGTTGTTTGAGCTTATGCCTTATGGTTTGTGAAGTCGCAGTCCATGTTTAACTGGCTCCAGCACTGCTACTGGGCCGGCGGTGAAGAAGTACATCACGGTGAAAGTAAGAAGCAAAAGAACCTGTTTACCCCATATCACCTTGAAGGACACAGGAAAGCAGGACTTAACTTCCTCACACTAAGCTCTTCAACTTACAGGTTGCAGCACATCCCAATAGACCAGAGGCATGAGATCTAGTCTTTCACACACGGGCCCTTGAAGGACCCATATCCAAACCGTGGGTCTCCTCTTCCACATTGCTACATAATCTGCCATCTCCGGCATACTACTTTGTTCCTTCTTTCCCTCCTTATTAGAACACATGCATACAGAGCCTGCCTCTATGAGTTCCTACCTAGGAGAGGAAGGCTGTCTGATCTTCCTGACACATGAAATCATCTACGGGAAAAATTCGTCTCTCCCCTCTGTGATGGTTAAAGAATGCAACTGCTTTTCAGTCAGTTTATTTCTACTTTCTGTTTATCCTCATGTGTATAAAACAGAAGTATAGTAAAGTGGCGTGGCTCAGTGAATATTTAGTGAAGGCAATTTAGCACCTTTAGTAATATTCTAGTATTGGGGATAAAATGACAGCAGTAGTTCCCTGCGTATATTTTCGAAAATCATAGATTAATCAGAATGTTATTTTCCATTTCTACAACTTTTCATTATTTGCTCCACTGGTATTCTGATGAGAATTTTTCTAGTCTTTTTTTTCTATAATAATATGATACAAACAAAGGGGAGCAAATTATTTCAAGCAGGATATCCCAGCTTGGGTTGTTACAGTCGAGTTTTGCATGTGCTGAGATCTAGAAGTATAAAGGAGGTGGGCAGGACTGCCAACGGTTAATCACCCGTTAGGTTTGTCTGGCAGGTGTTTGTTTGCATAGCAGCTAAGTTTTATTTAGTCTTGACTCATTGAGCCTGAAATGCCTAGAGACACTTCAGGGAACTCAGCTCCCTGCTGTTCAAATGGCAAGGCTCTGTAAATGAGTTCCTCAGGTAGATGCTAGCACATGCTGCTTTAGATTGCATGTTTACATTTTAAAACCCTACCAAAAATTAATCACAAGGCTTGGCTTTAAAATCACAATGGGTATTAGTAACTACCTGAGGAATTAATACATTTTGGAGGTTTATCATCAACACAGGTATCTTTGCTAACCTTTCAAAGTCTTGATAAAATAATTTCTGTGAATATCATATTAGATTTAGTAAGATATATTCATTTTGTTAGAACTGATAAAAAAATAACCTTGTGAGGTATTCAGTATCTAACACCTAACAGTGACAAATATGTGCTTGAGAATACCTGAATCCAGATGCATACTTCAGCGTTGCTTCATTTGAGAAAGAGTGAAAGGTTAGGAACATGCCACAGAACATTCAAAAAATCCCATGTTAAACATTTATTCAGTTAAAAATCTCTGAAACTTTTTTCATAAATATAAGTTATTTTACCTCATTAAGAGGGAATGTAGAAATAACTTTAGATGGATGAATAAGTAAAATAATATACATCACATAGTATATAATTTAACTTTCCCAGTCCACACTATTGTGGCATTATAGATATCAAGAAATTGCATATGTTTAAATTATATATATATATATATAAATACTGAAGTTATATGTCACTCCATTTGATTCCTCCTGCCCTACAGAATCGGTCTCCCTCCCACCCAATCCTCAGGAAAACATTAATATTTCTACAAATACACAAGGGTTTGTATTTCTTCTAATGTTTTACAAGTGGAAGGTAAATTATATACTTTCTGGCTAGGATTCCATCATTCTGCATAATTACAACTTCTACTCCAATTAGCAATATTTTAATTCCTTTATTCCAATGACTATGCCATATTATATTGTATATGTATAAATATATCTCTTTACCAGAAAGAGGATGGATTTTCTGGTTTCCTTGAACATATTTTACTGGAGCTGTCATTGAAAACGTGGGTAATTAATACATTCCCGTTGAATGCCAAGTTCTAATGTGGACCCTACACTCAAAGAATGTTTAGACCTGTTTTTACCTAGCATCCAAAAAACTAAAACCCTAAATAAAGAGAAGTAAAAAGAGAAAATTAAAATATATTTTAAACTATAAAAAAACATTAAAAAGTTTAAGAGAAAATAGAATAATATGTCTAGAATGTTCATAATTTAATTACAAAAACTAATAATATTTAAATATAATGATCTATATAAAATGTAGAAAAATATAGACCATGAGAAATAAAAAAGATGGTGTAATAGACGAATTACACTAAAAATCAAAAAATTTAAATCATAGCACTGAGAGACTAAATGCCCCAGCAGTTTAAAAGTACATGCAGATAAAGAGCTCTAATTCGTCACTTTCAGTGAATGTAGAGCATTAAAGCAATAAAAATGAAATATATAAAAATGTAATCACTTGACTTTAATAGGCAAAATTCAGGAAAAAAACTTTGATCAGGTTAACTGTCAAAATTTTAAATCCCAAACAATATACCTAATTTTCCACTTCCTGAGTTCTCACCTGAAAATAGGAGTGAATTTCTAATTCAGGGATTTTTAAGAATAGATAAAAATATACTTTATGAAAATAGGCCAGGACTTGTCACAAAAGTATCAGTGAATGGTAATTATAACAATATGGAACAAGCTATTTTAGAAGATCAGCTGTGAGAACTGAGGTGTAGTGTACTAGATTTCACCACTTTTATTTTGGCATAGAGAAATTCATGAAAATATGTTATGCTGTGTGAGCCATGTGTATAATCTTATAAAAGTACATATATACATAATTTGAAACCTGAGATATAAAACACTAGAAGTACTAAAAGCTTCTAGGTGTGTACAAATTTGGAACAGTGAATATTATTTAAACTTTATCCTGTGTACCAAAGGGAGCCTCCTCATTAACTACCAAAGGATGGCTAAGAGCAATTTTCACCAGCAGGACCATGTTGAATAAGAAATCCTCTGGCATGGGTTTAGCAGGGTGTGCAAGTTAGAATTCCCTCTGAAGTTTAAGTTAAACAAACAAAATAAAAATCAAGACAAAAGCTGATAGACTCTACCACAAATCAATTATATTAATATCCGTGAATGATATCTGGGTAATAAGTTCAATAGCTTATCAGATGATTTTTGATGTGCATTACAAATCATCTTTTCACATCATCTGTGAGCATCTGTGATGCTTATGCTATTTTAACATTTGACGTTAGGATATTTGTGTTTTTATTTTCCCTTACTTTCACAGGTTTCTGCACTCAAATTTTGTTCATATTTTTAGAATGTAACTAAAAATATTGTACAACACAAGCAAATCCTCAAAAATCCCACCAGAGCACACCTAATCTTTTTCTCTCAAAAGTCAAAATCATCCAATATGAAAAGCTCCAAAACATTAGTCTTTTGCTGATGATGCCTAATTTCATCATAATTTTACTCAAATCTTTCATGTCTACTTAATATATGAGAGAATAAAATTTACATTGATTCAAGTAGAGTTGAATGTTACAGGAAGGGAGAAATGGTTTCTTTGTACATTTTATATGTTATAGGAAATATGGTAACAGCATTACCATACACAAGATTATCCATTTTATGTATATGTGGATTTAACAGTTAAATGTGAGAACTTCTCTCCTAACCACAACTCTAGACAAATAAAGAAGTCATTTAAACAGGTAGACATCAATATTTTTTTTACAAACTCAAAATTTTCAAGCATAAATTCTTAACATTGAAAAATACAAAGCCATCACATTTTATGTAGTGGTAAAATAACCTGGGTACCACTGTAGGATTCAAATTCTAAATCTGTACATTTTAACTTAAATTAATTTACTAAGTTTACTATAAGATTTACCTAGAGCTTAAAAAGATACAAAGCCCTGACTCTGTGAGGTGGTTTTTTCATCATCACTTCATTTTAAAGCACTTTGAATGCCTTAGAAGGAACATGTTGGGCCCACCATAGATTGACTAACTGAAAAAATGTGTCAAATTGGATCCAAGGCATTACTGTTTAATCCCTTTCTCTTTTGCTTGCTGCCTCCTTCTTTCCCTCCCTCCTTCCTTTTCTCTACACTTATTTTTTCCTATTCTTTCTGTTTTTAGTCAAAACAATCTCTCTCAAGTGCAAACCCAGAGCAAAGTTATGCAAAACAATTAAATTATAGTGAACATAGTAAATATTCTAAAATATACGTGGTTTTCTTCTTTCTTCTTCTCCTTCTCCTTCTCCTTCTCTTACTCCTACTCCTACTGCTTCTTTTTTTCAAATACTAGGGGTTAAATCCAAGAACTAAACAAAACAAAATGAAACAAAACAAAACAAAACAAAAAACCAAAAATCACCAAGACCTTTACACCGAGTAACATCATCAATCTTTTTTTCTACTTTTAAAATTTTGATACATGGTCTCATTAAATTGCTGAAAGCGGGGCAGGGGATTTAGCTCAGTGGCAAAGCGGCTGCCTGGCAAGCGCAAGGTCTTGAGTTCGGTTCCTGGTACCGGAGAAAAACCAAAAAAAAAAAAAAAAAAAAAATTGCTGAAATGCACAGGATGGGCTCAAACTTGAAATTGTTTGCCTCAGCCTGCAAGACTGCTGGAATTATAGGCCTACATCAACAAGCCTGACTTCCCTCCCTCCTTCCTTCCTTTTTATTTTTTCTCTTCCTTCTCCTTCTTTTGATTTTTTTCTTTAATAAGCAACTCACATAATACTTGCCCGTTTTGAAATAATGTATATGATATAAGAGATCATCTAAATATTTTCTTAATGCAGAATATGGGCAACATGTGTAAATACCTGTAATTACATCCCTGGTAGTCTGGGTATATAAACTCAAATCAGTTTTTCCAAAAGACTCATGGGAAATGTAGAAGCAATTGTGAAAGTAAGGTCAGCAATATTGAGCTACTCTCAACAGCACTGCTACAAAAGCTAACTTCATTTAAGACTCACAACTACTGAAAAGATTGGCAGTGACTATAGAATTTTTGAACATGGAATAGATGAATTTCTTGGCACTTTAACTGTTTTTTTCCTTTCAAGAGTAAATGTGTGTCTTTAAGATGGAGAAGGGGGAAAGGAAGAAAAGGACAAGGGAGAAAAATGATTAAAAGAAAGGATAAAATGAAAACCAACTTTTATACATAAGGAGAGGAAGAGGGATTGAAGGGAGGAGAGGGGATTGGGAAAAAAGAGGGAACAAAATATATCATGTACAGGTACAAATGTACTAATATACTTAATTTAATAAAAGAAAGGCCAGGAAAGCAAATAAAGTAAACTTGAAGTATTTTATAATAGCATTTTATCTGGGAAGTCTAGTTAAAAGAGTATCAATTATTCCTTACCTGTCATTTTGCTGTATTTTTATTTACTTGAAATAATCATCCTTTTAATTGTACTTTTAAAAATATTCTTTTATACAGTGCAAATGTAGGTTGGTGGCAGAATGATTTCCTAGCAAACATGTCTCAGTTTCCATCACCAGCACCACAAATTAAATGGATGAATAAACAGCAACTCATTCTATTGTAATATTAGCTTGTCAAGGGAGAGAGAAATAAAAGGAATAAGGATAGGAAAGGAAGAAGTAAAACTGTCACTATTTGCAGATGAGATGATACTTTACATGGAAGACCCCAAAAACTCCACAAGAAGACTCCTTGAATTAATCAACAAAATCAGCAATGTAGCTGGATACAAAGTCAACACCCAGAAATCAATAGCATTCTTATACACAAACAACAAACAGACTGAGACAGAAATGAATGAAACCATAACTTTCACAATAACATCCAAGAAATCAAAATATTTAGGAATCCATCTAACAAATGAAGTAAAAGATCTCTTCAATGAAAACTACAATACTCCATAAAAGACATCGAAGAAGATTTCAATAAATGGAAAAATATTCCTTGCTCATGGATAGGAAGAACATTTGAAAATGGCCACACTCCCAAAACTGCTGTACAGATTCAATGCAATTCCCATTCAACTACCAATTGCATACCTCACAGATCTCCAGAAAACATGCCTTAAATTCATCTGGAACCAGAAGAGACCCAGAATAGCAAAAGCAATCCTGGGCAACAAGGACAAGTCAGGTAGAATCACAATCCCTGACCTGAAATTATACTACAAATCTACTGTCATAAAATCAACCTGGTACTGGCTAAAAAACAGACCTGAGGATCAATGGAAGAGACTGGAAGAAACAGTCACAACCCAAAACACATTCAGCCACCTAATCTTTGATAAAGGGGCCAATCAAACTCACCGGGAGAACAATAACCTCTTTAGTAAATGGCACTGGAAAAATTGGCTTCCTACCTGCCAAAGACTGAAGATAGACCCAAGCCTATCACCACACAACAAACGCAAGTCAAAATAGTTCACAGATCTCAATATTAAAACAGAAACACTTAATCTATTGGAAGAGGAAGTAGGAAAAAACCTTGAAGACATAGGGGTAGGCAGAGAGTTCATGAACAAAAACCAAATTGCACGTGAAACACTTGAAAGAATCAACAACTGGGATCTCATCCTACTGAAAAGTTTCTGCACATTCAAAGAAATCACCAGCAGAGTAAAAAGAAAACCCACAAACTTGGAGAAAATTTTAGCTGAGTATGCCTCAGACAAAGGGCTTCTATCTAGAACATATAAAGAATTAATAAACATCAGTGTCTCCAAATTCAAAGACCCAATCCAAAAATGGGCAGCTGAGATGAATACACACTTCTCAGATAAGGAGATACAAATGGCAAATAAATATATGAGAAAATGTTCAACATCGTTAGTCATTCAAGAAATGCAAATTAAAACAACACTGAGGTTCCACCTTACCCCAGTAAGAATGACTAGCATTAAGAAATCAACCAATAACAAATGCTGGCGAGGCTGTGGAGAAATAGGAACCCTTCTCCAGTGCTGGTGGGAATGCAGACTGGTGAAACCACTGTGGAAATCAGTCTGGAGATTCCTCAGAAAACTAGGTCTAGAGGTCCCATTCAACCCAGCTATCCCCCTGCTGGATATTTTCCCAGAAGATCTAAAAACATCATATCACAGTGATGTATGTGCACCCATGTTCATAGCAGCATAATCTGTAATTGCTAAATTGTGGAAGCAACCCAAATGTCCATCCACTGATGATTGGGTAAGAAAATTGTGGTACTTTTATATAATGGAATATTACACAGCTATAAAGAAATATAAACTCGAGGATTTTATAGGTAAATCGTCATAACTAGAGACCATACTCATAAGTGAAATAAATCAGACATACATGTGCAAGCAACACATTGCCTCAGTAGTGTAAAACCTGAAAGAGTTAATTTAAACTCGGAGATATGATAGACATTGTGAAGTGATAGGAAAACACTCAAGGGTAAAGGACAACTGGGATGTGGGAAAAGAGACGGGAAAAAAGGAGGAATTTGTATGTATGTATATACAGGATAGTTAACATAGTTGTTCTACTCTCTTCTGTTTCTTTGCTGAAAGAAACTGTCAGTGAGTCCTTGGTTGATCAATATTACATGTCTGTATCTGTTTTCATGAGAAACCACTTTGAAGATGTCAATATGTAATACAACAAACATTGTTAATGTCCTACCACTTTTTGTAACTCTGTATTTTGTGTGCTGCTCTTTTGCTATTTTGGAAAAGGTTGTCTGTCAATGTTTTCCTCCTTTATTTAAAAAAAAATTAGCTTGTCTTTTTACTCTGACTTTATAGAATTATTGTATTTATTATGTTCTTTAAAGCATGAATTGACCATGTAATTGTTCTCCTTAATGTCTTATTGGATTCTCAATTCATTTTTTTTCTTTTTTACTCACAGTTCTTGCTAGGAACTATAAATGTGAAGTGGCACTGACATTTTGGGCTGCTGTGGTAGGATTTCTGTTGTGGCCATTTGGCTTATATATAAAATTACTGTCTCTGCTCACACATTCTGGTGTGTGTGTGTGTGTGTGTGTGTGTGTGTGTGTGTGTATCTGTGGTTCTTACCTCCCTTAGTACCATTTGTCAGTGTTCCTCTTGTTTTCTACTGAGCAAGAATTTAAAATCTGTGCTTTAAGTCCCATCTTTTTTTAGTAACCTGGACCGACTAAGATGGGAGAAGGAAAATTACAGTGTGGCATTCCACCCTGTTCACGGAACCATAGCTGTTTTACTTCCTTATAACTTTGATTACTACATATTTTGATAAAATGATCAAAGATTATAGGGAATTTTTGAAGCATAATCCAATTCATAAAGCATAGATTATATAAGATAAAGATGCAAGTGAAAGAATGGTCCAAGGAAGAAGGAATAACCAACAATATGAGCAACTATAGACTTTTAGAAACACTTTAATTCTTGTTTATAATTATCTGTTTTCAGATATATAAGTTCAAACTTAAACATAGAATTTGATCTAGAAACGAAATACAGTGGGTATGCAATTCTGTTCCTGGTCGCTCTTGATTCACATCTCAGTCTTTCTCTGCCTACAAGTAAGAATGACTTTTCCACAGAAAGAACATTCAAAAATTTAAGAGGACATTCAACTGTCATACCCTCTAAAGGTAAGCATTTAAAAATTTCACTGGACCATGTCACTAAGTCAACTCCACATTTGAATATAGGACAATCACAATTTCAATGCAAAATTCAAAACTCTCTTTTATTCCATAAAAATGGTAGGGAAGAGAATAATGAACACACAGAAAGGAGATTGAAATGACGCTTTAAGTTTGAATAACATGCTGCTTCGTTCTGTCAGTCCCCAAAATGCCAAATGAGATTGAAGTGAGTAAGAAGAACACCAAGGGTATATCTCCCTCTGCAGCAGTGCAGGAATACTCTCCCCAGCACAGCAGGCAAAATGAGCTAATTCATGATCGGAGCCGTAGGATAAGTACCAGAGGAGAAAGACTCTGCATGGAGCTTATTTTCCAGCGTTTATGCCACTTTAAAATTTTTACAATGCATTATTTTTAGGTCACTTACAGATGTAAAAATTACTGTAAATGGAATTCCTTACTATTCATGGAGATTAAATCTTACTAAGCTATGGAGTGTGTTTGTCAGTTTTTCATATTAATGTGTTAATGCAGTAGATTGACTGTAAAGAAAATCAGAAAGGGAGAAATAAAATGATTGCTTTTTTATGACCTGTTCTTTAAATAAGTATGAGAAAATGTTTGTGATATATTACACAATATTTAACATCTGTACAAATTCAGACTGATGAAATTTTCATTTTTTATTTGAGTTCTTCCAACTTTTAAAAACATGATACATTTTGGTATATGTGTATACATACATGCTTTTTTTCTGGTGTTTATAAGATACATGACAAATTTAGATCTGAATTTTCTAGCCCAAGACACTTAAATTATTTAATTAATCAACTCTTTAAATTAGAGTGTATTCAAATTATTATATGCACTGTTATTCATTTGTATGTATGTGTGACATGTAAGTATATTTTATGCATTATCTTGACATATATACATGCACAGAAAATATTGAGAATCTAATCTCTGATTTACAGTATCTTCCATAACATTTTATTGTTTGAAGTTACAAGTTATTTTTAAAGTTTAACACTCTTTGGAAATTTGCTTTGAAAATCTGTGAATTTTATCATTTTGACAATTCCTTAGAAATAATTTATAAAATCTATCCCAAAATTATACCCATAATTTATTTAATCAATCATTTTTATTAGAAATGTCTTTACTTTTACAGATACATAAACTTTGGTATTATATATTCATAAACATATTTATGGGCAGATTGTCCTCTGTGTCTCTAAAAAAATATATTGAAAGGTACTTGACAGTCACACCGAAGTGCCTCCTAAGAATGTAACTTGTCTTCTTACTGCCAAAAATACTGTGTGAGAATGCTAGTTTTCTTCTTTAAAGCATCGTAAATAAAGAAGGGGGAAAGTGTCGAAAGGAGGGGTTGGAAAGAGGAAAAGAAGAATCAAGATATATTATGTACACGTACAAATTCCACATGGTGAATATTATCATTTGTATATCTGAAGTGTATCAATAGAATTAATTTTGTTTTGTTTTTGTTTTTTTGTTTTGTTTTTTTTTCCGGTACCAGGAATCAAACTCACAACCTCGCGCATGCCAGGAAGGGGCTGTGCCGCTGAGCTAAATCCCCAGCTTCCATAGAATTAATTTTTAAAAAATGCTAGTTTCCTTCTAGAAGTTGGGAATTACCAGACATGCATACAGAGAAAAGAAAAATAAGTACTGCTACATTTTAGTAATTTACCTCTTAATATAATAAGTAAATTTTTAATAACTTTAAAGTTAATGAGAAAATATTTCCTGATTAATTTCCTAGCATTAAAATTTTATTTTTATTTATATAATTACTTATGTAATTATGAAATGCTTCCACATTAAAAGTTTGCAGAATTCTCTACTCTGTGATTCACATTCACATCCAAGTTTTGTATAATTTTTTCTAAATGATTTTTCAAATTCAAATCGGTCTTATGAAGTGAGTATTTTTCTAAGAGAAAATTCACCTAACATTTAGGGTGGGTCTTGTTGGAACTGCTCCAGTTGAAGTTCATCTAATTAAATCTGCCTGGAATAGTCCAAACCAAGAAGAAGGAAAACGCAGACAGCCCCTCTGTATGTTTGAGTTCTGTATTTCTGCTTTTCATTTGTCTATGAAGATGTCTTCCTGACAAAAGTTGTTTTTGAGATAAATTTTAATTTCTCTATCACTTTCTGCTCTTTCTATCATGCATGCCTTTGTTAAAAATAATAAATATTTTGTGCCAGACTTTTGTCATTTTAAATACACAAATATATTATCTTTCCTCTTTTATACGACCATGATAATGTTCACTTCTACCCAAAGTCACACTGATATTGAATCAGTAACCTCTAAGCAAACAATAATTCCTCAGAGTACTTATATGTAAGCACTGTTTACCCTGTGGGAGCATAAACTCTTCAGCAAAATTTGGAGTTTTACAAAATACTGGATAATTGTCTGGGAGCAGAGTATAAATTAAGTAGTGTAGTTTCAGAGATGGGTAATGTAGCTCTTATGACAGACATCATCATATGAAGAGCCTTTTGAAATTCTTTAGATACAGTAACAGGGTTTGTGACCCAAATGAATCGATGGCTCTAAATTATATTGTAGGAGCAACCATACTAATTTTCTTTATGCAACCAGTCTGTTATAGTAATAAAGAATAGGGACTGTACTAGTAAGTAGCCTCAAAATTGTACTTTCAATGGCTCAGAAATTCAATCATTATTTGTTGGTACTAGTAAGAAAAATGTAGTGGTTATTTCAAGAAGTACTTTTTAAGTATACTTTGCAGGAAACATTCTGCATTAAGCAGATTGGGACTCCAAGACTTCTCACAGCTGATGAAAGCATTGATATATATATATATATGTATATACTTTATATACTATAGATCTGTATTTAAAGTTCCCCTATTCATATATAGTATATCTGTATATAAAGGTACTGTATCTGTACACAGATATCCTTATCTATCTATCTATCTATCTATCTATCTATCATTTCATCAGTATATACTTTAAAACATTGTAAAAATTTAAAAAAATTTAGTAGTACATGTTTGCAGTACCTAATTCTTGTAAGAGGTTGGTACATATACATCTTGGTACACAACACATCTTAATTATTTTTTACATTCCCTTTCCATTTTCCCTTCCCCTTTCCTCTATCTCTTGTAAAACTTTTTGACTTGCTTACATTACTGTCATGAATGAAACAGGGGTGATGACAGCTAATGTATAACACAATATATGCAATTGAGAGATATGGAATTCTAAGAGGATGAAGTGGTAAATCTCCAGAGGAACAGAAGTGAAAGGATACATTGATAGAAATATAGATAGATAGATGATAGATAGATGGATAGATATATAGATATATAGATACATAGATACATAGATGATAGATGATAGATGATAGATAGATGATAGATAGACAGACAGATGTTAGCTGGCAGCTGGAGATGTGGAGATAGGTACAGACATAAGGAATTAAATTGCAAGATTAAGGAGGCTGCAAAGTTCTAGGATTTGGATTTAGCAAGCTGTTGATACATGAGCCTCAATGGTGCAGTTCCACACTAATTCTAAACTTCTGAAACTAGAAGAGTCACTGGTGTGTTCCAGCATGAAGACCAATAGGCTCAAAATTCATGAAAAATCCCATGTCCACAAGTCTAACAGCGGGAAAAAAATGATAGCCCAGTTTGAACGAAGTCAGAGAGAACAAATTCCCCAGAACTCAGCATTTTTATTGTGTTCAGGCCCTCATCTGATTAGATAATGCCAACTATTTTTCACTCAGTACCAGTTAGTGTTAATCTCATAGAAACACCCTCACAAACCCCAAAAAATGTTTAAGCAAATATATTATACTTTTTTTTTTTCTTTTTGGTACCGGGAATCGAACTCACAACCTTGCACTTGCCAGGCAGGCACTTGCGCCTTTGAGCCATATCCCCAGCCCTAAGCAAACATAGACATACCTAGTGGCCTAATCTAGTTGGCAAAGAAAATTAACAACAGTCACAAGTTTACCTTTTGAAACCTGGTTCTTGTATTCATGTCTTTAAATCATACTTAACCTCAAAATAGATATAGCAACAACTGCCTAATATAGCTGTGCTGTTCACAAGTATTTTTTTTTTTAAACTGGGAATTGAACTCATAACCTCACACTTTCCAGGCAGGCACTGTGCCACTACGCTCTACCCCTGGCCCTTGCTGTGTACAGCTGAAAACAAATTAATCCCTTTCTAAGGAGAGGAGAGAAAATTCTTTAGTAATGTTTATCTTTTTTCATATCCTATAATTTAAATATTCTGATGTAAAATTAGCACAATTTAAATATTATGATTTAAAATCGTTCATTTTGCATGATAAGAGATGGAATAAAATAAGTTATTTTATATAACCATGAACAGGTGCATTACAAAATAAGGAGAAAGTACTCATGACAAATGTAACCCTTGTTTCTGTATCTGGTGACATGGTTTAGCAGGCATTTGAAACTACCTTCTGCCATTATTCATCATGTAGTCTATTTCCTTCAGCAAGCACTTCCTCTGGTTTTGACTCTGCATGGTGAGATTCCCTAAACCTTTATTCCTGAGGGTCTGGCTGTTAGTAGTTTGGCTTGAATTAAGTTGTTTTCCATTGCTGTCATTCAAAGGGAATGGTCATGTGAGATGCTCTAGGATATTATCCACATATTCTTTATTAGAGCAGTAGTCAGATTTCTCCTTGGTAGTCAGCAGAAGTCACCCCAAGGCACAGTGCCTTCTTTTTTTGTCTGTTGGTTCAGATGCAGGAAGAGCCTAAGGTGGCTGGGTGGTGCTCCTCAGTACCAATTCTGCACAATAATTCTTTTTTCTGCTGGAGGAGACATCTCTCTCTCGAACTAAGATGTAAAACTCTGCACAGAATAATGCAGCAGCAATGAAACTACACCTAATGCATCTGCAGGGGCAGTAGAGAGTGATTGCACTCCCATTTCTGGCCTTTCATTTCTGAATCTCAGACTACTGCTTATGAGAGAAATGAAATCCTATATTGGCTTTAATTCAGATCGTACCAAGGTTTCTGGAAAACATTGCCTCAACATCACTATAATCGACTTTTGTATTTAAAATAATATTTTATTCTACCAATAATTGGTTAAAGACAGGGAGAAACACGCTAAGAGTAGTGAATTCCATGAGTATGAGCCCAGTGGCACGTCTGTATGTGTATGCACATGTATGGAATGAATTTCTTAATCCGAGGCAATGCTGTGTGTATTAACATCTTCATACATAAGACATTCTGAAAAGCAGTAGATGACAGTTTTGGCAGAAGTATTGAATAGAGGTAGGCAAATTTATATCCAAAGAAAATGCTTAGTGTAGTTGCAACAAAATTCTGTTTCTTCCATGGTATAAAATAATCCACGTGCTATCAATCTAATCAATCTCCCCAGGGAATGTTGCAACACCAACGACCCAATATTGGCTTATGCTCCTGGAAGAGAGGCAGGTCTGCCATTGTGTGTGGAAGTTTATAGCGCTGATTGCAGGTAACCTCCACGCCTGGCACCAGGCCTACTTTGTTAATGCGCTCACTGTTGGTGACAGAGGTGACAGGAAGAAAACTAACTAGTTTCTAACAACTAGGCCAACTTTTCTTCTTGATGATTAAAGTCCTCCACCACGAAAGTTGTCCTTTATGATCATTCACATGAAAAAAATCTTAGTTGATTACCCATTTAAAGAAACCTGTTTGTATACAGTAGACCCCTCTGAAGTTGCAGCTCAGAATTCATGGGCTCAGTTGTTCGTGGATTTTTCCTTAGAACTTGACAGATGATTGTTTGTGGAAATCCCTGCAGTGTTATCAAAACCACAAATAAGCTCAGCAATTTTTTTGGTAGGAGGTTTGCAAGTAGTCAGTCCAGTAGAGTTACTTATTTCTCTTTGCTGCTGATTGGCCTCTGCCCTATAGCCCTCCTCTGGCACATGTACCAGCATTCCTGCATCATAACAGGTTGCTGTATCGCATGTAGCCAACTCGAGTGTTCGCAGTTTTGTTCTTGAAGCCTTAAGATCCCTAAGATCCTGCTGAAATGCCCTGTTAAATGGACCTTCTATGACTTTCTTAAAGCAGTAATTTATTAAATTAAATTACATAACTGTGGGAGATGTAGTCTATTTAAGTTTTAAACTATAAGAATGAGCATTTATTTCCACTTTTCTCATCATATCTGAAATTCATGGGTTTTCACAATTTGCAGGTGCTCTAGGAATGTAATCTCACAAATTTTGGGGTCCACTTTTCCTTTTCCCCGTTTTTAATTTTTTTGGCAAGTTTTGCATTTTTTTTCCTTCCAAGGAAATGCAGTCTGATCATTACCTATGGCTCTTAAATCTGTGGATAATCAAATGTCTCCTTCCAAGTGGAGTGGACAAGTGCCTTTTATCAAAGAAAAAATGTAAAACCCTTCAATTTTAAAAATACTTTGAAAAACATAATCACTATGCTTCCATACACAGGCTTAACTAAAGACAACTAAAGTTATTTTGTACCTAAATATTGACTGATAGTAAAAAACGTTATTAATATCACCTGCATAATTAATGTAATTCATCACTAATTTTAATCGAATGCTTTCTATTTTTTTTCACCAATACCTGTATTAATTTTGCAAGGAAAAATAATAAATGTAAAATGGCAGTAAAATAGTCCTTCAATTCCCTCTCTTGTATCTCTGAATAAAAATAGAATACGAAAATATTTTACATCCTCAGTGACTTTACTTCACTTTTCAGTCCCCCGAACTCTGCCCTTGTTTGGCCTCTACCCACATAAAGTTTGAATTTTTCTCCGCCTTAGTTTCTTCCATTAGGCTTTCAAAGGAGAATCCTTAATTTAACTGACCTTTCACTGGGTTACTCTACTTTGTGAATGGTTTCCTTTTCATCATCTATATTTTCTTATTTTGTGTCAAAGCATATTTGCTTGCTTTTCTTCTTACTTGTATTTCAGACATTTTTGGTACTTTTTTACTTTTTCTTTGGAATTCTCCTAAAATCTGATTTAACTTTTATTCTCACTATACGTACTTTTTTGTGTGATTTTATTCGTGTAAAGTTTTCCTTTAATCCCTTAATGTGTATGATTCTCTATATCCCTGATCGAGCCCTCCCCGTGTGTGTGTGCACGCGTGTGCTTACCTGCCCCAGCAAGAGCAATAACTAGCTTCTTCTACCTTTCCTTTCCCTTCCATCAACACCCTAGTATCGTTATCCAATCCCTCACCCCTATTTTTTCCTCATGTTAGATAAAAGCAATGACAACAACAAAAAACAAC
This sequence comes from Chinchilla lanigera, assembly GCF_000276665.1. Taxonomy (NCBI): domain Eukaryota; kingdom Metazoa; phylum Chordata; class Mammalia; order Rodentia; family Chinchillidae; genus Chinchilla; species Chinchilla lanigera. The sequence continues at coordinate 9,508,248 of NW_004955435.1, read as the reverse complement.
AAAAACTACTTAAATTCCCATCTCAAGTCAAAGTTATATCTCCCCTGAACTTACTGTGTTGTTGATTACAATCTTACATACACTGATTATCAATTTGCTCTACCGGAGAGGTGGTTGAGCGTGCTGAAAGTTCTTGCTCAAATTCAAAATGTTTATGACATCAGTTGTTTCTGTCAGGATTTTAATGAGGAAAATAGAAACTATAGGTAAAGTAGGAGGATGTTTAATATCCAAGTGTGCGGTATTCAACAAAACTTATGCAATGGCTGGAGGGGAAATACGAAGGGAATATTTTGTTAATTATGGAGGTTTCTGTTAATATCCTTAAAGACAGGGAAGTTCCAGGATCCATAGAAAACAAAATAAACATATCATTTTGGAACATTTAAGTGAGTTCAGCTTAGGTAACGTTTCTTACAAAATAATTTCCTTGGGTTAGGTTAACAGATAATGTTCCCTCAGGTATTCCTAGAAATTTGTAATTATCCCTTTTGTTGGATTTTTTCTATATTATAATTAACCTCTTTCTGAAGTTTTCTCAAAATAGATTACTTCTCAATAACATGTTTTATTTAATAGCTCCTTATATAAAGAGCATTTAGTGTGTTGTTAATATAAATTATTCAGTTTTGTAAAAAAATGCAATAATAGCTCTTTACTGTTAGTAATAAGGGCTGGGGATTTAGCTCAGCAGCACAGTGCCTGCCTGGCAAGCACAAGGTCATGAGTTCAATTACCTTTGCTGGAAAAAAACAACAAAAACAAACAAACAAAAAACTCATAATGTTAATAATAATACTCACTTATTTTATATTTTTAAATCAAAGCAAAATATTGGCCAATATTTAGATAATCAGTTCAAAGTAAATTTTGTTTATATTGTCTACTCTTAATATATTATCTCTTCATGTCATTTCACTTTTTCATTATACCACTGCTTTAAAACCACACTTTATATTTATTTTTATTAAATTTTGCTCATAATGTTTCCTTTTTTATCAAAAGATTGTCAAGATCTTTAAAAAAGAAATGAGGCTCACTTTTATGATGTAATAGCATTCACCTGCACATCCTTGATGTCATCTTCAAATTTAAAAGTCTTTTAAGCCATCATCCTAGTCATACAACTATCTTAGCTTTTGTGTGTATGTCTGTGTGTGTGTAGATAGATAGATAGATGATAGATAGATAGATAGTGACCTTCCTTCTTTCAAAATCAGACAGGTTCTGATCACTCCTATTTCAACAAACTTTTGTGTTTTTTTTGATATAAGTGAACGATATTTATGTTGTGCCTATAAATAACAAGTAAAAATAGCTGGTTTATTTGTTGGTATTAATTTTATAATTAATACCCAATCTTCTTGCTATTTCAGTCTTTCACTTTAATTTTGTTATCCTTTTGTATTTTTCACATATTTATATACATTTATAATCTAACTGCTTTAAATCACATTTCAGGTTTCTTTAATAAACATAATGTATAACACATATACAGACACTTTGAACTGTTCTATGTCCTAGTTTAGCATCCACGGAATGTTAGAAATGATGCTGCTTGTAGATCTGAGCAATGAAGGCTGCATTATCATTAGTGAGACCCTGGGATTTTTCTACTGTACTGCTTCCCCGTTTGCCTGCAGCTTTCAGTGTCACCACTGTGTGCCTGTGCTTTTTAGCAGCCATCCTTGCTCTCCTTTTTGAGTCCTCCCTTTCTTTGTTGGCTCTGTTGTTATTCTGATTACCTGCCATTGATTTATACACATATATTCATACCAGTTAATGAATAGTAAGCCCCTCAGTTACCAACATTAGAGTTGCAAACTTTCACAGATCAAACAGACCTCATTTTAGGAACATTTGTAGATGTGAACAAATCACAGAAATAGCTCAGTTTTACTGCCATGTTGTCTTGGTTACTTTTCTCTCGTTGCTGGGACAAAATACCTGACGCCCAAAATGAAGGAAGGAAAAGGTTTATTTTGCTTACAGTTTGTGGAGGTTTCAGTCCGTACTTGGCAGATTACAAGGCAGAGTGGCATGTGGAAGAGGGCTACAGCTCATGGTGGCAGAACACAGCAAAGCAACAACCACATACCAGGGCGGGATGGGGGAGGAATGGCCTCAAGCAGCCTCTTCTTCTCCCTTACATATATATGCAAACTATCCACCCAGGGCGGGTGTAGCTCTCACACCCATCAAACTCTAAAAGCCTGCCCCATGGCCGCTTGAGGCTTTGCGGGGACACACAGATTCAAACCATAACACATGTGCCTAATGTGCTTAAAAGTAAAAAGTAGAAAAATAGTTCATTTACAGTACTTGGTGTATTTTTGTTTTTTTTATGCTTTATTTTATATATTTGTGTCATAGGTGTATAAGACTCACTTTGGTGGATTTACAAACATATCTGTGCTTTGATCATTCACTCAGAGTGGGATTCATTCAGAAGTCAATGACTTCCTGTAAATATGAATGAATTATTTCTGTGGTCTTACATTAATTTTTCTTTATATCTTCCTGCTTTAATCACTCTTCACACATTTTTAAATGTTAAAGCATATATTTTTAGACATTTTGTATCCAATAACTAGCATTTCTCTGGTTTACATGTTTCTGAGTTGTCCAGATATTAGATCACTTTTCTGTTTCTTGAAAATTAGGATATTTTTATACAGGCTAAAAATAATATCTGAAAGTCTATACTTCTGTACAAAGGACCCTATAGTTCTCCACATCTGAGGATGCTAAAGAAACAATCTCATTACATTTTATAAATGTAAAATCTATTCTGTAATTCCATCTGGGTTATTATATCACATAGCACAGAAACATGCACTGTACAACTGTTTCAGAATGCTTCAGGACTTTTGACATTTTGATGAATACTGGGGCTGGGGATATAGCTCAGTGGCACAAGCACCTGCCTGGTAAGCGCAAGGTCGTGAGTTCAATTCCCAGTACCAAAAAAAAAAAAAAAAAAAAAAAAAAAAAAAAAAAAAAAAGTTGATGGATACATTCAGCACTATTCTATTGGAATTAACTCTCCATTGACAGTAGAACATAGAATAATTCAAGCTGCTATTCTACATGTCATACATTATAATTCCTTTCCTTTACTCATCAAAGACTTACATTGCTAATGCCAGTTAATAAAACATCACTACAATTGTGACTTTTGCTTTGTACCATATTATCAAAATATATCTTTACACCTGTGACTCAATTCTTTTGTATTTATGAAATTAATCAATAACAGAGCAAAATTTTAGAATAACATTTTGGTTAACTATTTAATCATTTTTATACTTTCCTCTTTTACTTACTAGTTCTGTGACTGTACACAATTATTGAGTTTCTCTTTCTAGACCTGCCATATGAATTAGACTAGGAGAATTCATACCTAATTTAAAATTGTTATGAGGGTTGCATTAAATCATATCAGATAGGTACTGAGAAGGAAGTGTGCCTGGAACCCGGTAAACAGAAATTGTATTCTGGACCTCCATGAAAATGAAAATAGTTAAATTCATTTTTTAAGTTTTTACAAACCTTTCATCATTAATTATCTATTTTTCATTCTTAAAGTAAAATTTTCACATATTTAGTATCAAACAATATATTTTCATTGAATACCTAGAATGATGAAAGTTTTATACCAGTAATCAAAAATTTGAAGGAAAAAAATCTATAGCAATAATCCATGAATATATTTTGGATCTTTTCCTTACTGCTCTAGATACTGACTATTCACTCATCATTAATAGTTTTCATAGAGATTCAAAGTATCGCTATTTAGTTAATAAAGCTTGATGTTCCTGCAATGTAGAACTTGCTATACCCAGGAAGCCTGTGCATAGAACTTTCAAATTGTTTTTTTTTTTTTCCTGAATTCGTTATTGCTACAGCACAAGTTTGTGTAGGGAAAGGAGTACAAACAGTTTTGTGCAATTATCCACTTAGAAGTACATTAAATCAATTAAGGGAATTAAGAAAATCAATATTGAGTTTTGTTACTCATTTTGTAAGCTCTGTGAAATCTATGTCTCTAATATCAGTTGCTTTACAATCCAGTCTGATGACCAAATAAATAGATATAATTTTGTGGATAGTCTAAATTTCTTCAAGGTGAGCTGTGATGTACACATAATTGAAGTATATAAAAGTTTATGCTTTTGTAGTTTCTGAAACTTGAAACTTCTCTGGATAATAGCTTCTTTAGATCAAGCATGTGCTCTGGGATATGCTGAGATAATATTTTATAAAGAATATAATTTCACATCCTGGAATACATGTCTTTTATCTCAGTATAATAAACAATTAAAATACAATATGAACTACTAGGAGAAAAATCTGTGTGTTTTTTGCTTGCTTTGTATTGCTGGGTATTTAAACATGAGTCATGTATTTTAAAAAATATAATTGAGTAAATTTTTTGAGTGTAAACTCTTAGTGCATCATGTTGAGTGAAAATAATCATCATGAGGAAAGAATTTCTTTAAAAGAATGCTTACATTCATTCAGTGATATAAATGATATTTATTTAAATTATTTAAAAGTTGTAGTGAACTAGGAATGTAGTTTGGTGGTACATCACTTACTCAGGGTGCCTGAGACCTTGGAGTCCCTCATCAACACCCAAAAGAGCAGAAAAGAAAATTAGCAGTGGTCACTTAAGTTAAAGCAAAGGAAACACCACCTTGTTACTAGATTTGCTCTATTATGATGTGTAGTGATTATGGATGGAATTAATGTTTCTTTCCAAAAATTTAAGGTTAATCTCAGTTAGATTTTTCCTACAGAGTAAATAACAGATTCATCACCAAATGGATCACACTGTGAATATTAAGGTGTCAGGAAGGGAAAGGTAACATCAGGGATGTAGCTGGGTCCAGCTTGTCCTCTCATGTGTAGGTCTTGCTAACATTAGTTAGAGGTTCAAAACCCCGGAAATTACTTGATCTCTCCTTCACACGTGACTGACCGGCTGAGGTTTGAGTACTTACACCCTATAGAAGGAACTACCCTTAAATTTTGAAGGTAGTAAATAATTATTTGGAATTTCATGACTATTTCTATTCACTCACTTGTGATACATATTGAAGCACTGCTTTCCCTGACAGGGTCAAGTGAAGAAAATAGTCATTACTGACCATTTCAATTTCTATTCTTTATTTCTCAAAGGATTTGAATTTCTCCAGACATTTTATAAAGGGTACTAACCAGAACCAATATGCAAAAGGAGAATTTAAATACATAACGTGTCTCTGCAATATATTGAAAAATAAGCATTTTTTAAAATTTTATACAAGACCTGGAAAGAAGGTTTTATATATATATATATATATATATATATATATATATATATATATATATAGCAGGCAGTCACAGTGTATATTAAGAAAATTGGGGTTTCACCCTATTAGTAGTTAATATTCACTGATGATCTATGAGGCATACAATGGCAAGATGGCACCCTTTATTAATCTCATGCTATCTACTGTATGGATGTTTACTTAAAAGAAGAAATGATAACAAATAAATTAATCTCCAAGTATTAGGTGTAATCCATCATCTCCAAGTTCAGTCCCAAAAGAATTCTAGTCACCAACCACTTCTTGTTCTCATCTATTAATTTTAAAAAGCAAAATAAAATATATTTTATTCAGTTGTCATCCTTTTTGATATAAACCTAGTGTTCTCCGCATATTATATTTCTCTTTCATAATTAATTTGATGGTGTCTTCTTTTGTTCTTTTCCCCAGATCTTTTTATTTTCTTTTACTCCCTTTGTTATTCCCTTTACCAAGATTTTGCACCTTTCATTTTTTGTAAATTAATAAACTCTATTTATAGAGCAGTTTTAAGGTTACAGAAAACTTGAAGAGAAATTACAGAGTACCTGTATTGTATGCTGCTTACCTCAGTTTGCTTTGTTATTAACATTTGGCACTTGTGTCTTACGTTTCTTACAACAGATAAGACTTTATGATGCACAATGATTAAATAATATTCATAGTTTAACAGTCACAGTTTACCCTGAAACTTTTATGGCTTTTAACAAAAGCATGATGACATGGGTCCACCATTACACTGTTATACAAAATATTCCCACTGTGGAAAACGTGTTCTGTGCTCCACCCACTCGTCCTTCCCTCCATCTCAATCGTTTTTGTTTTTGGTCCCGGGAATCAAAATCAGGACCTGGAGCTTATCAGGCAAGCGCTGTGCCACTGCGTTGTATACCCGGCCTCAATCTCAATCTATTTAACTATAAATATTTTTTCCCCTCTAGGGAGCTGTCCTTTCCATGAAATTATATAACTGAAATGTTAAAACGTGTAGACTCTTCACATTGGCTGCTCTCACTCAGTAATAAGCAGTTAAATTTCCTCTATGTGTCTGTCATGACTTGATTGCTCATTTTTGTGTATCCCGAAATGATGTTCTATTGTGTGGATAGACCAGTTTATTCAGTTATTGAGGAGCAGTGTGCTTGCTTCCAGGTTGGTAACTGTTAATAAAGCTGATATTTTCTCTGTTTGGAAATTCAGATTTTGATGTGCTGTAGGACCGCAATCACCTTGCAGCCTTCTCCCTCATCACAGGAGGGGCGTAGATGGATTGGTGCTTGATCCCCTTTGTCATCATCGAAGGCCATGGTAAACCACTCCTTTGGGGAATTTCTCCTAATCTCTGCTTTAAAATATGTTATTTTATATTCTTGATGTGCCACAGGGCTCCTTATATATGTCTCTTTTACTCTTATCACATGCTATTAAAATAGTTTGACAAGAGTATTTTCCACCTCATAGCATTTTTTCAGGAGCTGAAATCTTTGCATTTGTGTCTTAATTTTAAGTACACTAAGAATTTACTAAATGAGTATTTTCTGAATTAATAAGTGTCTGAGTTAGCTGCTGAAATAAGTTTGATAAGGAATGCAGAATTAAGGCCTATAAAGGGGGGCTGTCTTGGTTACTTTTTTCTCACTGCTGGGACAAAATACCTGACCTCCAAAATTAAGGGAGGAAAGGTTTATTTTGCTTACAGTTCGTGGAAGTATCAGTCCGTACTTGGCAGATTATAAGGCAGAGTGGCACATGGCAAAGAGCCACAGCTCAGGGAGGAAGAACACAGCTAAACTGCAACCACACAGCAGGGCGGAATGGGGGAGGAATGCCCCAAGCATTCTTTCCCTCTCCCTTACATATGCAAACTATCCACCCCAGGGCAGGTGTAGCTCTCACAACCAAAATCATTCAACTCTAATAGCCTGCCCCATGGTCGCATGAGGCTTTGGAGGGGACACACAGACATAAACCATAACAGGGGCATTTGGTCCAAAGGGGTGTTCTAATATATGTATGCATAGTAAGGAGCTCCCAACTCAGGGTGACTTATGTATCATGATTTAATAAAATAGAAAAGTCTTGCTCCATTTAATAAAACATAAAGGCCTTAAGCACACTGACGGTCATATTTATCACCGATGTCGCTGAGGAAGAGCACACGGTATACATTCAAGTCCCTGATTCATTCCTTCACGGAGAAATTATTCAGTGAGCAGCAAATATGATCCAGGCATAGTTCTTCAAAGCTCCTATACAGCAGTAGGAGGGAGCAGATATAGTCCTGCCCAATGGGGATAATAATTTTGTAGAATAACAAATCCATAAATAATTAATGGGTATGGTATTATTAACTGATACAGAGAAAGGTGAAGCAATTTAATGAAGATAAGTATTTGACGGTTGGTATTGGCCATTTCATTGGTGAGGTAAGAAAAGTTCTCTTTAGTAAGATAAGAATCCAAGAAGACTCAAAGGCTGAAAATGTGGGTCATCTGAGGAAAAGCCTTTTGAGAGGGTGAAAGGAGAGTGCAGATGTTCTGCTGTGGAAAGCAAAGAGTAAGAAAGACTGAAAACAATTTCCACAGGTCAAGGGAGCTGGCATGGGTGATCTGGGGAGAGAGGGGCAGGGACAGTTCAGCATCGATGTGGGGCAGATCACTTATCACTCTCAGATTTCCATCTAACATTCTCCCTATACTTCAACACACTTAATCTTATTGACACGCAAAGTGGAACATGTCAAGTTTTATTTCCTATTTTTATTGGCTAGTCATTATCGGACAAAATATAAAAATGCTTCGCACTCCCATTAGATCCTGATTAATGAAGTCATATTTACCTTGTCAGGCTCAGCCAGCCCGACTCCTGCTCTCAGTGTCTCTAGCCAGCCACCTGGGACAACTTAAATTCTTCAAGGTCATATTTCACCCCAACCCAGAATATTTGCCCAAGCTACATTTCAGCCAAGAACTGTCCCATTTCCATCCTGACACTTTTCTCCCTGGCCTGTGCTTCCTTTAGATGTAATATTAAATAATTATTCTCCCCTGAGCACTCCAATCATACCCACTGGGAGCATCCACTACTTATTTGTTTATGAATTCCATCTTATTTTCTTTCGCTAGTTGATAAGATTCATAAAAGAAGAAAGAGTATCCCACGAAGGGTACTATCCAGTACGGGATAGGATAGGAGGTAAATACTGAATGGAGAATGCCAACATGGATGAAATAATGATGTATGTTTGTTAGTTTAAAAAAATAACCACCAAAAATCAAAGAAAATTCAAATGTGGTTCATATGCTTCTATCCAGATATTTCCCAAGTAAGTTCACTCTCCATTTCTCATACTTGGACTGAGACCTCAGCTCTTCTGTACTCCTTATATTTCTTGAGGAAACTGGGGGTCACACTGGTTTCTGAAGAGCACCGATTTTAATACAAAATGTTATTATAATATTATTTTAAGGTTAGATTTCACATCTTGCTATTAAACCACTGATAATATTCTTTTCTTTTTTTTTTTTTTTTTTTTGTCTTTTTGAAACAGGGTCTCACTATGCAATTCAGTCTGACTTTGAGCTTACTTTGTAGCCCAGGCTGGCCACAAACTCACAACAATTCTCTGGCCTCAGCCTCCCGAGTGCTGGGATTATAGGCATGCACCACCACACCCGGCCACTGATAATATTTTATACTGATAAATATTCCATGCATTCATCCATCAGTGTTTTTTCCTTAGAAAGTTATATCGAGCATGCCAGACCTGCTCCATTCTCCTGGTGTGTGATCCCCAAGACACCAATGAGTCTTAAATTTCTGATGAAAGAATACTGCAGATACTACCATGACCAAATATTAGCATTTCCAAATGCTCTCCTTAGCTTTTCATATTTAGTGTCTGCCCATATACATAGCAAGAAATATGTGTAAAATAAAAGAACATTTTACATCCATAATGAAGTCTATAATCTATTATTGAATTTAATATCCTTGATGAAAATGTGATTGCACATGTATGTGCTTGTATTACTTGAGACAACAGGACTTCTTTTTCTATTAACATGAAGCCTACTTGGTTCTATGTAAAAAATATCAATCGTATTCTATGTGAAGATATTAAAGTGCTGACAATAGCTGATTCAATTCAAGATACAAAGTTTTCAACTATTCCTATTTAAAAAACTCAGAAATCCATTGTATTCCATTTTTGAAGTCTATTTTTGAGAATTAATTTACCTATATACGTACACGGAGCAGTGATTCATATTCTCACCAGCTTATAAATTCACTATACTTTCACACAGCACTATACTTTTACATAGCACCAATATTCTCCATCATTTATTCCCTTGGGGAGATATTTCTAAAAAGTGCAAACCAATGACTTCATGGGATTTTTGTAATCATTAAGAAAATTGTTATTGACCTTAATTATTATATACTTTAGTATATATATTATCACTAGTACCTATAACCTATGTACTTTTAGAAATAAACAAAATATTTCAGTGTAAATGAAATAATCACATCTGAATTCTGGGGGCCAATTGTCAATAAGCCCCCCTTTTCCAAAATAATGTAACTAGGTATTTATTAGAAAAATATTTTTGATACAGTTTCACCATAGTTTTGTTGAAGCCAATTTGAAGCCTGCTTTTACTATCCTGAGAAAACGTTAGTCTAGGTTAATTTTTTCAGGACGCTGATACAAATATGAACCAGTCACTATATCTATTTATAATGAAAAAGATTGCAACGTATCTTTCTGCTATATGAATATTTGAAATTTTTCTGTATGAATAAGCCTTTCTAAAGTAGGAACACACTGCCATGCAAAAAGCAGATATGCTGTCAAAAGAAATAAATCATTTCTTTATTTCCTTACTTTATATAAAATTTTTATTTCCTATTTTCCCTCCCTTGAGTCTCTTAGTCTTATCCCTGGTTGAATTAGAACAATTTCAGCCAGAGAAAATATGGTTTAAGTATAACAACAAGAAGGGTTTATGAAAGTTGTAATATTCTGCAATTCTTTTCTTCTTTGACTACAAATTCTTGGAGGGTCTCTAGGTCTATTTCTCTCCATTCTGAGGCCAGATATGTAACTTTATCCATATATCACTTCCCCATTTTAACTACAATATATTGTTTCAAAGTTGTCAGAAATTTTCAAGTGAATTCTCATTCATGTACTTGTTCTTGGCTTATGGTAATAGAGTTTGAATATTTCTTATTGATTTTATAATTAAATGTGTATGAAACCTGAACCACATGGTGTACTTGGACATGCTTAGGGTTTGTTCCAGCAAGTCATAATTTTACTTTTCATTGAGTTGTCCATAAATTACAATGTTCATTCTAAACAAAGGTCTTGGTTCACTAGAATAAAGAAAATTATATTTATATTTACAACTTTATATTTGCTATTATTTCTCCTGATTTTCAAAAGATCTAAACTTTCTCGGAGACATTTTGACATCATACAATTCATTGCATGTTAACATAAAGATCAATCTGCAGTATAAAAAGAAATTGCCCTTTTGAAGATATCTGCCTTCAAACTTTAGGAGAAAGGTCAGTATCCACATGTGCCACTTTGGACAGTGAAGTATCAGTTGTATAAAGAATCATCATGGCCTGAAATGGCCAGGAATATAAACACTGCGGCTGAATATTTCAGGGAAGACACAGGGGGAGCAGTGGGTTGGTGACAAATGTCACTGTGTTGCCATCGTAGAAGATATTGTAGGGATTGCCTATTTTTTCTAATATTTTGAACTCTAAAGAATTTTCCTAATACTACTTATGTAAGAGAGACATTATAGTACACAAATCAAAAAGATGCTATACTGCTCTTAATTTCATATATTCATGGCTATTGAAAACTTTTTGGTCTCCTTTAAGGCCCTTTCCTTTGCCCTCAAATTTGTGGGATTTTGAAAGTAGTTACCCTACCCAAAACTCTCATTTTGTTTGAGAAGCGCGGTAGGAATGCTGTAGTTATCACATAAGGATGAGATAATGCTTTGGTGCCTTGGTTCACAAACAATTTATTTCACGATTCTGGGAAAGGTGGTGCCATTGTGCTCATGAGCGAAAGACTGCTGCAATCATGCTAGCAACCCAATATGGAGATTGTTCATGGGAGCAACATTTTGCCAGTTGCTTCTGTTTGCAAACCAAATTGTTCTCAAATAGACACGTTCGTGAACCGAGGCATTAGTGCACCTCTCTGCTCTTCGCTAGTTAAAGCAAACAAAACCAACCAGCAAATGCCAAGCAACCAGCTAATTAAGCAAACATTACTAGGAAAAAAACTTAAAACAAACAAATAATAATTTATTCTTTAAGTGTACAGGCCTGAGACCACTCTGCCTGGGTTTGATTCTCTTACAATATTATTGTTCTGCCAGTGAATCTTAATTTTCAACTCGATGTAATTCAGACACTTCTGGGGAAGTCATTGAACAGTTGGAGTGCTACACTTGTCAATGAATCAGTCCACAGATTTTTATAGCTGAATGGGCTGCTAAGACATGGGGTGCACTTGCAGAAGGTAGGTCACTGGGGATACGCATTTGAAGAATATATTTCTCCTTAGAATCATGAAGTCAGAAACTTTCGTCCACCATGACATTTCCGCCATGATATTTCTGACCTAGGAGTGAAGCAACCATGAATAGCAATATCTGAAACCATTTCCTAAGTTAAACTTCTCCCTCTTTAAGCTGGGTCAGGTGTTTTTGTCTCAGCAACCGGAAAGCTGGAAAAACAACTGTCAATAGTTTACTTACCATTCTATCTCAGCTTCAAAATCTATAAGCTTAAGGCAATAAAAGTAACTTTCATAGTTAAATTATTGCTATGGAAATTAAACGTTAACATTTGTAACGTTAGTAGAACATTTTTCTGGGACACAGTAAATGCTAGATACAGCTTATTTAGTAAATGTATATTCTGAAACACAACCCTGTGCTCTATATATATGTATCAGTCAATAACTAGTAGCATAAATGACAGTATAATGCATTCCTCACATATTTTTGCTGATACTCGTGCAAAAAAGCACACTTTCCTACTAGCTGCATGAAAGCACAGTGTATGCAATTCTGTGCAGTATACAGAATTATACTGATAATAAACAACTATACAATTGATTATTGTACCTTTTATCATTCTTTCAAAGTGTAGTCTCACTTCTTTAAAAGAGTTTATTGCTAAACAGCATGCTGTTTGCCACTGGCAGAAGTCTCATATCTTGTATTTACTGCAACACTTGATTATATCAAAAAGGCTTATGGTACAACACACAAAGCTACACAGCTCTAATGCTGGCTACTTGGAAGTCTGAGGTAGGATTATTAAAAATTAGACACCATCCTAGGTGTTAAGTAAGACTGTCTCTAAATAAAAATAATGAAAGGACTGGAGTTGTAGAACAATGGTAGAGTGATTACTCATCACGTGCTATGTGAAATGATTGATCTAAACCAACTTGACTTGTGTAAATACACTCAATGATACCAATAATAAAACCTTCTAACAAGGCATTTCTGAGACTTCTTCAGTGTGGTTAAATGTTGTACAATCATATATCACAATAAGTATACACAATATACACAGTTTAATAAGTATAAAGCAAATACCTATATGTATATCTGTAACCACAAAACAAATCAATAAACAGAATATTGCCAGGACCTAAAAAGCAACATTCATCAATACCACATTCTTTCTTTTTTGTTACTTATGCTTTCTGACCTTTCAGTCAATTTTTCCTGTTCCTGAAATTTATATAAAATATTTTCATACTGCATTTTCCATGGTCTGAAAATCTATCTCAGGTGTACTTAGTAAGTTTTCATTAATAGATGGTATTCCACTGTATAATTATATTTCCTTTTGTTTACAATTTCTTCTCTTGTTATTAGTTACTTAGTTTGTGCCCATTTTTATATTATAATAAAGATGTTCTGATTTGTCATGTACTATATAGGTCTATATAAAGATAGCTACATTTGCTGAACAATATGTTTTTTTTTTTTTTTTCCAGTACCAGGAATCGAACTCACAATCTTGAGCTTGCCAGGCAGGTACTGTGCCGCTGAGCTAAATCCCCAGCCCCTGCTGAACAGTATGATGTGACTGTTTTCAACTTAGATTACTGGACTATTTCAATCCAGACTAAGTTCACTACTTTACACTTTCAAAACAGATAAATTTGAGTAGTCGTTCAACCACTATTTATTACAAATGAAGTTTTCTAAAACTCGATGACTTCAAACAGTAGACATTTACCATCTCTCACGTTTTCTGGGTCAAGAATTAAGGAGTTGTTCATCCAGGTAATTTTGGCTCCGAATTTCTCATTAGCATATATTCAAATATCTCCTGGGACTAGTCTTCAAGTCTTTTCAAGAGCTAGAAAATCAGATCTGAAGATGATTCATTCACATGGCAGATGGAATTCTAAACAGTAGGCAGTGACATTCTCCAGTGGAAGGTGAACTGGTGATGCTTGTTAGCTAGGTGGTTCAGTTCTTATGCACAGGAGCTTTCTAAGCGTCCTCATGAATTGCATGACAACTGTCTTGCTCCAGATTTACCAGTCAGAGAGATCAAGGCAAAAACTGCGATGTCTTTTATAATATTGTTTACAAAGAAAAAAAATTACTCCTGCTGTTCTCTTGGTCACACCGCCATGCTTATCCAGTCTGAAGTGCGTGATGTAATGGTAATTACTCCAGGAAGCAGGCTCGGTGGAGGCTGTTGTTTGGCTGGATATCATGCTCTGTATTCTTCTAACTTTTCGAAAATTTAAATATCTAATATTTTTGCATTTATATGTTATATTTTCATGGTTGGCTATAACATTAAGCATATCTAAATATTTTTTGAGATTGACATATTTTGTTTACATTTTGTAAACTATGTAGTTGTTATTTTTCTCCTTATGGCTAATAATGCATGTATGTGACTATTTTGTAGTGTTTTGTAGTGTGGTGGTTGCTTCAAAGATTTCTAGAATGTGACAAGTTTAAAGGCCAGATTTTGGTTCAGAGTATGGATTTAGAAGTAAAGATATCTAAGCAGGTGATGTAATGTATCTTTACTTCTAAGGCAGGGTCAAAATAGCTGACCGCAAAACCCAGTTATTCATGCTTGTCATGGAATTAAAATACCATTAAGTTCATCTTATCTGCAGGCCTCTTAAAAAAGTTTAGAAACAGAATAAGAGAAGGACCCCAAGACCTGCAATAAATGGATGGATTTCAAATAAAAAGAGAAACAAAGTTCTCACATATAAAGCAGCAAATGACACCCCAAACTGCTGAGAATAAAAGCAGATAACCCCACCTTATTTCAGGAGGCTATCACTTTTTCATCTAAGAAAATCACTGTTAATTGACTTATTGAGTCAATTCTCTTTTATCTCTATAGATACAGCTCTTATTTTTCTTCACTCCTACTACAAAACATGATCTCAATGTGATTATTTGGGGGAAAATGTATGGTACAATGTCTCTATTTTTCTTTTCTCTGGGGCTATTACACTCAAGCATTCTGACTCTGAACAACAGAACGCCATAACAACGTATCTGAGATGTATTTGCTGGTATAAATATTAAGGTGACTTTTACAGAACATTTTACTTATTCCATTTCAAGGATCCCATGATTAATTAAATTCTGCTAATGATACTGGGCATAGATAATTCTACCATATAGTCAACAAATTAGGCTTTCATTTATACAGTTTCTATTCCCTCAGGATCCTTCTGTGATAGAAGTACATTTCCAGGTCGTGTTCTTCCACCACGAAAGTCTATTTCAAAATGTGATTTTAAAAAATTTCTTAAGTTGGGCATTTACACAGTTTTCAGAATCAGTTGTATTCAGTTTGTGTTATTTTTAAAAATAACAGACTTCGAGTTTTAAAACAAGATACTTTATTATCTAACAGGTCTGTACTTTCAGCCGTCTAGGGTGGGACTCAATGGAATAAAGGAAGTCTCTTCAACACTTGTTGCTTTCTGGGAAAATCTATTTCTTTTTCTATGTTGAAATCTAGATGCTTGCTACATTGCTTGACTTTTAGCCCTGATTTTCCACCTTGAAATCGAGACTGGTTTTCACTCTGACCTTACTTCCTTCACCCTATGTCTGCGATTTGATCTGACTTTTGTCTCACTCTTTCTCACTGAGGTATCTGGGTTTACGCTGTTCCCACAGAGACAGTCTAAGACAGTATCCCTATTTTTAAGGCCATTTTAGTAACACCCTTATTTTCATCTTGTACATTCTCTGTTCTGTGGGGTTCAGCACGTGGATATCTTTTCTGGGCTTGTTCTGCCTACCATCTCTGTACTAATCAAGTGATTATTAACCTCTTCATAGTTTCATATAAATTTGAACTTCAGCCAGATTCACGTGATTGTAAAAACTAAGAAACCGATTTTATGATACTCCTTCAATAAGTAAGAAGACTCACTGGCAAATGCAGCGGGTAGCACAGGGCCTCTAGGGTGGTTGCATGATCTGGGTTTAGAAGTGGACCGATATTAGAGACTGTCACCACTGGTGTTTATTTGTTGTCCTCTACATAGAACTACTTGAAGAACTCGCTTGGCTGGGTTGCTCTTTGTTTAAAGCAGTGGATTCTATTACACCAAATGCAGATTTTTATTCATATCTGACTAACTCAATGGCGTCCCTTATTCTCTGTCATTTGCTTGAACCTGGAAGCACTGTGCGGCCTTGTCCTTATTCCCATCCAGTTTAGTCTCCCTTTAGCCATTAGAGGGCAGATCCAAGTAATCCTCTTAAGACATATCCAAATTACACTGGGCATACATCTATTATGGCATTAATCCAGTGAATCCTATTCAATCCCCTATATTTCCCCTGTTAATTACTTTTTGATCTCCAGAATGATGATTCATCTTTCTTGTTAGGTGAAGCCTAACATCACAGCTCAGAGTTAGCACTGCCACAACTTTGGCAAAGAAATGAGTAAATTATGTAAATATTTAATATTCAACACAGAAAAACAGTACTGTAAATTGAGATAGATCACCTAAACTACTTAGTACAGGTAGTATTCGTATATGTATTTTTAATACATGACCAAGATTCTTTGAATTGCGGTAAAATATGTAAAAATAATTAGAATAGGGATGTTATCTCTCAACATGTGAAAATGCTCTGTGATTTGTATACCACTTTCTCCAATAAAGGCTCAGTAACGCTTGCTACTTACATATGATAAAGGCTTAGATTATTTGAGTGATATGGTTAATCTATTCTAACTCTATGGTGTAAAATATCTTTATTCATCAATATATTTCAACCATTTTGAGTTAGTTATACTGTAACTGGAATAGCCAAGGCTTCATTTACTAATGACAATCAAGAGTCTTACTCAAAAAAGTAGGCAAAACCTTACATTAAAAAAGTATTATCAATCAGCTTTACCTTGCTTTTTCCAAATAACATTAATCATGTTCTGGATAAAATTAAAATTTCTCAAATTATTTAATGGTAACCTCAGAATACTGTAGAAAACATCGAATTATTGATATACAAACACTAATATTTTCTAAATATCCAACAAGTGATTTATATTAACTTTGCATTATAGACACTTTCAATTCTGAATTCTTAATCAGTTTACTTGTGAAAACAGTTGTTGATCATGCAATGATGCAAATGATTGTTCTTTTCCGAAGGAAAAAAGCATAGTGATGAATATGTTTGATAAATTTTAGGAAATACTTTTATTAATTAAAATTCTATCTGTACTACATGTAATATAGAAGCACATATTTATAGGAACAAAGAAAATATTTGTTGATCTAAAATCAAGTTAAAAATTTACAATGGTTGCTAAATTACATACTATTATCTTCAACAAAGCTGCTCAATCCATTAGACTTAAGAATGTAAGATTCATCAAACAATCAAAGACAGTAAGAAGTAAAAAAACAATAAAGATAATTTAAAAAAAAAAAAACATTGGAAATGATGCAGAGCTTAGCCATACAAAACGATAGCAGTTCAACAATTGTTCTTACACTGCCTAGTGTTTTCAGATCAACTACCAAATTCAAGCACGTAAAATTGGTCAAGAGAAAAAGAAAATTTTAAGCATTGACTGTTCCTCTCAATCAACTACAGACATCAGCAGTACACCTATTCCAGCTATCCTTATATATACTTATAAATTTTATTTTTCATTTAAAAAAACAACATAACAGAAACAAATATATGAACAAAACTGCATAGAGAACAATAAAAATGATACAGAATTTCAAAACACGGTGATACCATATTAACTTTAAATGGTTGTTATAGTACACAATGTCATCTTGAAAGTGGTCACACATATAACCAGATATAGGCATGCAAGATTGATCAAACAATTACACATTAACAGTTCTCTTCAATAACCCAACAGGTATTAATAGTACAATTATCCTAGCTATCCTGTGTGTCTGTATATACATATTCTTTCCCTCTTCCTTCTTTCTTTTTCCTCTACCCTCCCTCATCCCAGTTGCTCCTTCCTATTTCTATCATTTTGTTTTGAAGTCATGTATCCTTTTTATTGTTTTTGTGTTATTTTGATTTTGTCTTCACTGTTGTTTCATCAGGCTTTAATTTTTAAAAGAAAAAAATCAAGTTAAAAGGCTGGGAATACAGCTGAGTGGCACAGTGCCTGACTGGCAAATGCACATTTGTGAGTTCAATTCCCAGTACAAATAAATAAATAAACAAGTAAATAAATAAATAAAGTTAAACATTGCACATTTATTTTCCTCTCTCCAATAAAGAAATGCAGAAGAAACTCCTACTCTTTCAACAACAACAACAAAAATCAGGTTCTCTAGTTTCACCTTCATGACGTTTTTAACTCTTTGGCAAGCTGTAGTCTCAGAATAAACTGAATCAAAATCTCAGGATCAAAATCTCACTGCATACAAGCGAGGAAGCACACACAGAATCATACACATCCAACAGAGGTAGATGGAATCTCACACCAGTGTTAGGACACTGTAGAGCTACTGGGGGCTGCAGAAATCATAGAGAGCTTGTATTTTGTAATTTCTTATTTCTCCACTGTAACTGCAATTCACAGGACAGATTGAAAACAATTCTGAATTGTGTAACCTATGATCCAGAAATGGACACAGGGAGCACCAGCTTCATGGAAATGACCACTTAACCCCCCAGTCTAAGTTCTCCACAGAATATTTGGTATGAAATATGATGGCATTGGCTTTAGTAAATGTTCAATGAATTTTCATTTCAGCTAAGGGACAGTAAAGAAGAGGGAATGTAACAGTTTACATCTGGATTAAGCACTGAGTCCAAATCTTGAAGCAAAAACGACCAAATACTGAGAGATCACAGGGGCAGAGACATTCCCCATGCCTGAGACCGAGTCTTAAACAGCAAAATAGGTGTTATACTAACCCCAGATCATCACCAAACCAGATGTGTCACCATGATACCATTAAACTGCTAGCAAGGAGGCAAAAGGGAAGAAAAGCAATAGGAAGGTGCTATGTGTGAGTCATCGCAGAAAGAGAAACTGAAAATTCAGAATGAAATAAAATTCACTGATAAAACAGAGGCTAACATGAACACTAAGGTGCACTAAGGTAATCATAGCAAATACAACTCTCAAATGCAAGCCAAGTTCTCAACTACACAAATAAAAATTCTTAAATTAAAGGCTTAGCAGAAGGAAAGTTATTATCATTTCAGGGCTTAGAATGAGTACTTCAATTTTCCAATTTTTATTCCACAGACTATGCCAGTTTTATCACAAAATTGTAAGGCTGTCAATGAGACAAACAAAAACTGAAAGAATAAATAAAAATCAAAAGGCAAAATAGATACTGTGAAAGGGAAAGGAACTGCTCAAAAGGAAAGAACAACTGGGATGGGGGAAGGAGTAAGGAAGGAAGGGAAATACATATGTATACATACTAGATAGGTAAGATAATTGCACTACTAATTTCTATCAGTTACTTGAAAAGAACGACTGTCCTTATACTGTTTGATCAATTTTGCACGCCTATATCTGGTGATCTGAACAACTACTTTGCCGATAAAAATATGCAATATAATAAACAATGTTAATTTCTTATCATCTTATTTTGAAATTCTTTATTGTTTTTATGGTTTTTTCTTTAAAATAAAAATTAATAAAATAAAATTGTTACCAAAAAGTAAAAAAAGGGAACAAACAAAAACACTCCCAAGAGAAATAATGTCGGTTGTAAGCAGCCTCAGATATGATACTTAACTATCTGACAAAATTTAAAATAACTCTGATAAATATGCTTAATGTTACAAAAGCTTTAATGGAATAGGGAAAAGGATACAAGGACACATACGTAATTTTGGCAGAGATTTGGAAATTCTAATAAACAATAAAGTGAAAATTATAGAAATTAAAAATGCAGGGCTGGGAATTTAGTTCAGTGGCACAGCACCCACCTGGCAAGTACAAACTTGTGAGTTCAATTCCCAGTACCAGAAAAAAAAAAAAAAAAAGAAATTGAAAATGCATAATGGAGAAGAAAAATATCTGCACTAAGTTCATCAGTAGAATCAAGTTAGTTAAGGAAAGAATCAGTGAATTTAATGACTCTTCAGTGGGAATTCCCAAGCTAAAAAGTAGAGAAAAAATAACAGTGAAGAAGCAAAAGAGAATATGGAAAAGCCATGGAATAATGGAAAATATTATACCATATGTTTAATTGTAATCTCAGGAGAGAAAAAGTGAGAAAAGAAATATTTGAAAAATAATATGTGGGAATTTCCTAAAATTGATGTTGATGTCTCCTGCTCCTGCCCAAAACATTACAGGTAAATTCTTCTGACCTGACTATAGGGATTTAGGAAGGTGTCACACAGCTGGCAAGAGGGAGAAGGTTGTCAATCCCACATCAGATTTACAGAATAAAATGAGCAGCATAGTCTCTAAAAGGAAATGCAACCACGAACTCAGGTGTCCCAACTAGCAATGTTCTTGTGCGTATCTGTGTCACTAACCTATGTGCCTCACTTTTGGAAATTTCCTTATGTGTGAAAAATTGAAAACATTTTCTCCACTGTGATTCAGAATATAGTACTTTTACAAACCCAGTCAAGCTTCTTCTTCCTCTTCTTGGGTGCTGAGTTTACAAATTTGCAGAAGCCTTTCTTTCAGGGCTCCTTCAACACTACATAAATTTGGGGTCTATGCTATTCCTTGGCTTTCAACTTGTAGACAGTTACATTGGAGAAAATGGAATAGGGCCGAGTCAACACTTTCTCAGCTCTCTTTTGCAGTAAGTGGTTAAAGGCTTACATTATTTACACTTTGTGCTGTTGTT
Organism: Chinchilla lanigera; assembly: GCF_000276665.1. Taxonomy (NCBI): domain Eukaryota; kingdom Metazoa; phylum Chordata; class Mammalia; order Rodentia; family Chinchillidae; genus Chinchilla; species Chinchilla lanigera. Next base: position 9,487,503 of record NW_004955435.1, on the reverse strand, counting down.
TTAATTAACGAATTTGATACATGACATCTTATTTCTCCTCAGTCAGCAAAGCTCCACAAAAATAACCATAAACAGTATTTCAAGAAGATTCAAGAACACCAAGAAGAAAAATTTACAAAGAAGCGAATGAACAGTATTTCCAAAACCAGACATATGACATTAAAACTTCTAAATACAAAAAAGAGAAAATAATCTTTAAGGCAATAAGAACAAAGGAAATGTTACAGAGAAGAATGAAGACAAGAAATATTACAGATGTCTCTTCAGAATCCGTGCAAGCTACACAACAAAAGATCTACATCTTAAATGTTTTAAATACACATTAAAAATGTGCACTTGCAATTGTATAGCCAGTGAAACAAGCAGAAAGAAGAAAGATATTTTCCAACAAAAACTAAGAACTATTCCAGTAGATGTGTATATATTATGTGTTAAATGAAACACTTCTAGTACAGGGAATGTAGTGCGAGTCTGAAACTCAACTCTAAATTTAAAAAAATGTTTTGTTAGAAATGAACTGGAAAGAGGTAAAATTAAATTTAATTTTCTAATTTTAGCTATTCTGAATGTAAACTCTGTAAATCAATGTGCTAGGCAGTATAGCAGGAGTAAAACTGGAAGACAGACTGATAACACAAAGTAATGGTGAGGAAATAGGAAAAAATGTAAAGCCGTTGGACTCTACATGAGATAACATCACTTGAATTAGGACATTAGTCACTTATAGATGTACACTTTAAATGCTGGAAAATCACCAAAGAACTTCTTCAAAGAGATATATCTAAAAATCAATACAAAGCATAAAAGGGAATTAGGATAAGTCTTTAATAACCACAATAGAAGAAAAATTTAGAATAAATAGAAAATATCTGAAAATAATAGTTTCCAATCTAAATTTGTAAATAATCAATTTAAGTGTAAATGGTTTATATAAATGGCAAATTCTCATAGAGTGCAAAAGAAAGATGTGAATACATGCTTTGGATAGAAATATAGTGTAAGCTATCTCAAGAAATCAGTAGTAAAGTAAGGCTCAAGTACTTGTATCTATATCTGACAAGAAGACTTTCATACAAGAACTATACCAGGTAAAAAGAAGGAGAGTATTATGCAAACATGTATATGCCACATTAGTTACACTAAAGCATTACATTTATATAAATATATATGACTTTACTATAAGTAATGAAATTGTATCAACATTCTATGACATAACAATCTAATGTATGTTATTAACAGATTCAAATTATAAAAAAGAGATTTTTAAATGTGTCAATAATTATATTTGAAACATGGAGATAATGCATGAAGAAATGGACAGAAAACTAAGTATGTAAATTGTCAGCAATTACACATAATCGACATTTATAGAACAATATAGATGATACTATGCAAGCACATGTACATCTCCAAAAGTGACAATATTTTTGGCATTTGACACAGCATAATATTTAAAAGAAAAGAGATAGCAAAACTATGCTCTCAGATCATAAGAGAATTAGTCTAGACATAGATAGGAAATACCTACAAGTCTGCAAGTGCAAAGAATTAAATATTTCATTTCAAAGTACACTGTGGGTCAAAGAAGACTTCTCAAGGAAACCTGAAGTAAAATGTATTGAAATGAATGATAATAAAATATATAATTTAGGGATTCATGGGATGAAGTTAAAGCACTTCTAAAGTGCTTAGAAGAATGATAACAACATCAAATCATTACATTAGCAAAGATAGAACGCTCTGATGCACAAAAGTATGACTTTACACGAGTTGAAAAAAGACTCCATTTTCATGCGGTCATGCTTCTCCTTCAGGTAGCCTTATGTGGCTTTACCTAGAAATTCCCTAAAGCTTCATGTGCTCACAGGTGGGGCTTTTTGAAGGTGGCTGGAGTTAGAAGATATGATGCTGGGATTGATTCATGGTGCAATGCTAGGATTAAGGATGCCTCAAATTGGATGCGCTACCTGTCCTAAGGACACATAGCGTGGATAGAGTACAGGGGCCAGAAAAAGAAAAGAGCTGGTATTGTCACTTGCGTCTTTGCTACTGTGCTGCCTTCTGCCAGCCAGGAACTGTTTCTTTCCTGTGATGGTCCTCTGACATGACACCCTGCCTGGGAGCACAGGATTATGAACTGAAACTTCTACAAAATGGAAGCTACAATAAATCTTTCCTTTTTTAACTTTCGATGTTGGGTATTTTGTATCAGCAAGAAAAACAACCAACACACCTTATCCTTTCCTAAAAGTTCTTATTTCCTTTTCGTTTATGAACAATTAGAAAACTGTGTAGGGGTTCTGCTGTGAGCCATTTTTCTTCTCATATACTTTGTAACCAGGTACACTACTTGAAATACTGCTCATAAGGAGGATTTTTCTTTCAGGAACCTCCTGAGTTGGTTTGTACTATTGATGATACAGATGACTGTTTGCAGATTGAACCATGTGTATAGTTGATGTTTGTGTGCATCTGGCTTTGCATTTTTTATCTTCCATAAATTAGTTTTAAGTGACTCACAATTATGGCAGTAGATAACATCTTAGGAAAAAGTACCCACGCAATATTGAATGAGGATGGGGAAACTTGGGACCTTCCCTTGAAATTCAATTTTCTTTCCTAGACAATTTCTTTTTAATGTTGACTCTTACATTTCATGCATTTTTTTTTTTTTTTTTGGTTTTTCTCTGGTACCGGGAACCGAACTCACGACCTTGCGCTTGCCAGGCAGGCGCTTTTGCCGCTGAGCTAAATCCCCAGCCCCAATTTCATGCATTTCTATCTTCTGGTGGAGTGCTTTGGGACATAGTCAAACTTATTACTTAATAGATTTTATATAACCTTGCTTGTTAAAGGCATATGCATAGTCAGGTGATGGTATTCTTTTAAAATAGTCTGTTATTATCTGTTGCAAAAATCTTGATCTCTCTCCAGAATTTTTGGGTGCTCTATGAATTTCGTATTGGAGTTCACCATCTACTTCATATAACATCTTTTCTCATGAAACATGCATGAACACTGTAGTATGAAATGGTGTTCTTGGCCCATCCAAACTTCACCACCTTCTGTTCTTTGTAGATAAGACTTATTATCATGTCTGACATGATTGATCCGGGACCCAAAGATTCCCAGCAGCGTTGTGTTTCTTTGTAGGCAGTGCAAGTTAAAAGATGTAATAATAAATGCTTTGCAGTTGTCGTTCAAAAATATTGTAGAATAAAACTGAATGTTCAAGTGGTTTTTGCTCTTAATAGAACACCAACATGGGCAGGTGCAAGAGAAGAAGTGCATATTTTCTTATTTCCTTAAGAATGGTAGGGGACTGTAGCCTCCCTTAATAGAAATAGAAACAGTGTATCACCCACTGAAATGCCGTTCTACAACGTCAGATGAATGTCTCACTAAAATCAACTTAGAGATTGAGACTGATGAAACCGCGTCACACCAAGAAGAGGTGAAGATATTTATTACTCATATTATGTGCCTTTCTGAGTGGAATGCTGCTTTTTATTAACTCATCCAAATCTCTTTTTAATAGTGTGCCTTTCCATTAACTCATCCAGATCCCTTTTCTTTTTGTCTTTGGATTTTTACTTATTCTGTCATTATATGTTTCTCCACACTAAAATACATACATACTTAAACTGAGACTTCCACATTAGTTTTTCAAAATAAATATATATAAAATAAATATATAAGATATAATATAATATAATACATAACATAATAAATATATAAATATATAATATTATATTATATATAATATATAAAAATAGATATAATATATTATATATACTATATATAAAATAAACAAATATAATATATATTAAAATAAATATATATATATGGTGATCTACTTTTTAATAAGGTGGTTTAGTCATGACACTACTTGCTATTATTAATGGAAAAGAATTACATGAATATGAGTTGTTTTCCATCATATAGGCATTGTTTCAGGAATATCTAAGTATTTCCATAAAATGATAGTGAGACTACAAATATTTAGATATCAATTTTCACATATGAACTTCTAATTTTCTTACTAAATAAATTATTCCTCAGAAAGAATATACACTCACAACCTTTAATATCTCTCCACATTTATTTTTGTTTCTGTATCTTCTGTCAACTAAGCACATCTATACGTATACAGAATGTCAAGTGATTTTACTTCTAAATTGTGTGTGAAGGGGGCTGGGGATTTAGCTCAGCGGCAAAACGCCTGCCTGGCAAGCGCAAGGTCGTGAGTTCGGTTCCCGGTACCAGAGAAAAACCAAAACCAAAAACAAAAAAAAAAATAAATTGTGTGTGAAAATTACAAAATTTTCTCATGAATTCCCACCAGCAGTGGAGAAGAGATACTTTTTCTCCATAGCCTCACCAGCATTTGTTATTGGTTGATTCCTTAATGCTAGCCATTCTTACTGGGGTAAGGTGGAATCTCAATGCTGTTTTAATTTGCATTTCTTGAATGACTAATGATGTTGAACATTGTCTCATGTATTTATTTGCCATCTGTATTTCCTTGTCTGAGAAGTGTGTATTCATCTCAGCTGCCCATTTTAGGACTGGGTCTTTGATTTGCGGGGGCGGGGGGCTGATATTTTTAAATTCTTTATATGTTCTAGATAGAAGCCTTTTGTCTGAGGGACAGTCAGCTAAAATTTTTTCAAAGTTTGTGTGTTTTCTTTTTACTTTGCTGCTGATTTCTTTAGATGTGCAGAAACTTTTCAGTAGGATGAGATGCCAGTTGTTCATTCTTTGAAGTGTTTCACATGCAGTTGGGGTTTTGTTCATGAACTCTCTGCCTACCCCCATCTTCAAGGTTGTTACCTACTTTCTCTTCCAATAGATTTAGTGTTTCTGGCTTAACATTGAGATCTGTGAACCATTTTGACTTGAGTTTGGTGCATGGTGATAGACTTGGATCTATTTTCACTCTTTGGCTAGTGGCAAACCAGTTTTTCCAGCACCATTTATTAAAGAGGCTAT
>NW_004955435.1:9477184-9481111 GCF_000276665.1 Chinchilla lanigera | reverse complement strand
TTTTTTTTTTTCCTCTGGTATTGGGAACCGAACGCATGACCTTGTGCTTGCCAGGCAGGCGCTTTTGCTGCTGAGCTAAATCCCCAGGCCCAGCAATAACTTTTCTAATGTTGCATATTTTGAACAATGTATTATAGCATATTGCAGTATATCTTCCCTTTCATTATGTCACATGATACTGTATTAATCAGAATTGTACTTGGTTAATGCAGATAGTTATTACAAAATCCTCAGAACTTTCAGGTATATTCTTACTCCAGCAAAATTGTTCCTTCTTTTGATGTTCATTTGTAAACCTTTAAATTTGCATAATTACATATGTTATTTCTATGGATATTATTTTATGTGTCTCCTTGGGAAAATATGCATGAATCTATATAAAGCTTAGACCTAGCAGGGAGCTCTCAGGATGATGGAGTAAAGACAGTTTTGATCACATTTGTACAGTCAAACTGGCTTTTGTTTGATTTGTTTAGGCTTGCTTTGGTTTGCTTTGGTTTGCTTTGGTTTGCTTTGTTTTTTTGAGACAGGGTCTCACCATGTAGTTTAACCTACCTTTAAGACTCACCATGTAGCCCAGGCTGGCCTTTAACTGACAGTGATCCTCCCCCTTCACTCCCAAGTATTGGGATTACAGACATCAAATTGCTTTTTACTGATCTGTGTCAGTGTATACCCACACCAACAGATTGTGTTTATTTCTGCTATGGTTTGTGTGTGGATGCCCCCACGAAAGTCTCATGCAGTCATGGGGTAGGCTTCTACAGTTTATGACTGATTCGTGGTCCAGTGTTGGGACTATGGGTGTGAGTACTACATCCGCCCTGGGGCGGGTAGTTTGCATACAATATGAGGGAGGGAAAGAGGCTGCTTGCCACTGTTCCTCCCCTTGTGCTCTTGCTGCTTTTGCTGTTTTTCTCCTGCCATGAACTGCTGCGTTCTGCCATGTGCCACTGTGCCTTGGAGCCAACTGAGTATGGACTGAAACCTTCACAAACTGTGAGCTAAATAAATCTTTCCTTCCTTAATTGTGGGAATCAGGTATTTTGTCTCAGTAATGAGAGAAAAGTAACCAAGACAGTGTCCAAATATATACATTTTCCTGAAACTTTCTGTTTCTCAGCATTTAGCATTTCATCTAAGAGACTTTCCAAACTTTTAGTAGAATCGACTCTCTTTGATATGTGTACTATCATCCATATATTGTATTGGCCAGCTATAAGTTCTTTTTGTTTTCAGGGTGCTGAAGGATTTGGTGTGATGTATGCTTGTAAATTTTTTTTATTATGACATGAAAATATAGCCATGTATATCATTTAAAGAATCCCTACTCTTACAGAATTTATATTCTGTGCCAACTAATTTATTTTAAAAGAAGACAATATGAGATGTTATAAATATATTCAGCCTGTCGCCCTAACCCTGCCAGCCAGTCCAGGTATCAGTGGCATCTGCAAGGGCGGGCGGTGCCCTTGGCCCTGTGCTGCATGCTGCTGATTCTGACCAGGGTGCCCCAAGCATTAACCCTTTGTGTGGAAGCTTCATGTCCACATTTCCCAATAAGTGTATCTTAGTAAGTATTCTCATATTGCTGGTACACACTACCCAACACCAATTTTATGGAAGGAAAGTTTTATTTAGCTCACCATTTGTGGAGATTTCAGTCCATAATTAGCTGGCTCCAAGGCAGCAAGCTTGGTGAGGGGCAACATTTTAAGCTGACAGAAGAAAACAAAAGCAATCAGAGAAAAAAGGAGAAGGCAAGCCTCTTTTCCTCCCTTGGACTGTGAGCAGGCTCCTGCCCTCAGCTCCAGTGTAGCACTCACACCATCTCCATGCTCTCTCCTTGCACAGTATGAGAATGTTTACAATGCAGACCTGCTCCCTGCTGAAGTGCTTAGTTAAACTACTAAACTTTTTAATTCTCAAGTTGACACTATGTATCAACTATTGCAATCCATCCCTTCCCAACTTGGCAAACATACACATTTCTTTCAACCTTTTCCCAGATACAAAGAGATGCTTATTCTTGTTATTTCACAATTAGAACAGTACAATACAGGTTTAACAATCTGTAAGAAATAGTATTTTCTATCTGTGTTGCAATTGAACCATGTTATGTTAAAACTATGATACTTTGCCTCTGACCACCTGAATACTCATGCACATCCCTTTATATGAAAGGTAGTTAGGCCAACTACAAGAATTGCAAAAGACCTAACAATTTCAGCATTACTGAAAAGTCCAAGTCCCAAGTCTCCTCTGAGATATAAGGAAAACTCTCAGGTACAAGCCCCTAAACAAATGAAAAGCTAAATACTGCCAACGTTCAGGGCACAAAATAAATATTTGCACTCCAAAAGTTACAAACAGGGAAGTACAACGTATTGGGACCAAAGCAAATCCAAAACCTCCAGTAGGAGTTTATTAAGTCTGGTAGTTCCATGTGCATCACCTGATGCACTTGTGGGAAGGTGTGGTCTTAGAAGGGCTTGGACAGCTCCTCCCCTACAGCACCTGTGGTGTGTACAGCTCCCACAGCTTTTCTCTTGGGCCCACTCTTCTCCTTCCTTGCAGATTTGCTTAGATAATCCATGTTCCCAGCTTTTCCAAACTTCTAGGATCTCCACTGAACCTTTGGCTTCACGCTCACAGCTTCACACACTGCTGTATCAGGAGTACACTGCCTGGCCTCCCAGGCCAGCTGAAATCAGAGTGGAAGTCTTCTTAATCCCACAATTCTTACACTGCTTGTACCTAAAACCAGTAACACATGGATGATGCCAAGATGTGCTGCCAGCTGGAGCAGTAGCCAGATTTTTCTTTCTCGTTTCCTCTCTCTTTCCTCTCCTGTCTCACTGTAAAGGTAAGGTGTCTGCACCACTGAGCATTCTGAATCCAACTCTGAGGAACAAATTTTCTATGCTGCTGCCATTCCAGAACATGATGTCGCTGCCAGCATTCTGGAAAATAATGCTCTGCAGCTTTCTTCTCAAAGCAAAGTCTTTCTGTTTGTAGCTTTGAGGCTGCAAAGGGTAGAGATTTGATGCTTCTAATGTTGTCCTCAGGCCGTCTTTTATATCCTCGTGTTCATTTTCAGCAATTGAGATATTCTCTGCTGTATCTTTCCAGTCCACAGCTTTACTGGAGCTGTGGCCAAACTCACATTTTAAATCATCCTGCTGGGCTCTTTGCTCTTGAATCTCAACATAAATCTGGCTAAAAGCCCCCAACAATAACCATGCTACTCTCTCAACATTTGACTGCCTTGAAATTTCTTCTGCCAGTTTAATTAGCCCATTGCCCTTAATCTCAATCTCAGGTAAAGTCTCTGGACACAAGCAAAATGAAGACAAATTTTCTACCAACTCATAACACACATCATTTGGACTATAACAACCAAGGCAGCCCTTTTCAGCAGAAAATACCTGAATATGGTCTTTACTAGAAGGATTTTTATCCTTTGGCCTTCTGGGCTCTGACAAAAATCTCCCATCAAGTACAGCCTGAGGCATTCCAGATCTACTTTTTCAGGCAGTATCTGCAAACCTTTCCAAACTCTTCCACAAGCTATTCCTAAAGAGTCTTGAACAACATGGTCAGTTATAGACATAGCAATGACCCCGCTTCTCTACTACCAAATTCTGTCTTAGTTACTTTTCTTTCATTGTTTAGACAAAATACCCAGTATTCAAAATTAAGCAAGGAAAGCTTTTTTAATCTCACAGTTTGTAGAGATTTCAGTCCATATTCAGCTGGCTTTAAGGCAAAGTGGCATGACACAGGAGGAGCAGTTCAAAGTGGCAGAAAACAGCAAAAGCAGCAAGAGCAAAAAAGAGGGAAAAGCATATCTCTTTTCCTCCCTTATATTGTAAGGCTACTCCCCCTAGGATGTAGCACTCACACCATCTCCATGCTCTCTCCTTG
>NW_004955435.1:9465672-9477084 GCF_000276665.1 Chinchilla lanigera | reverse complement strand
ATACATTAATGCATGAATTGAAGTTTTTTCCTTTCTTTTTTTGACAAGTTGCCTAGGGGTTTAACAATCTTATTTATGATTTCAAAGAACTAACTCTTTGATTCGTTTATTTTTTGTAGTGTTTTCTTCATCTCAATTGCATTAATTTCTGCCCAGATATTAGTAATCTCCTCCCTGCTTTGGGCTTTGGGCTCGAATTGTTCTTCTTTTTCTAAAACTTAGAGATGAATCATTATGCTATTTATTTGTTCTTTTTCTGTTTTCCTTATGTGGAAGTTCACTGCTATAAATTTTCCTCTGAGGACTGCCTTTATTGCATCCTACAGATTCTGGTAAGTTGTATTTACATTTTCATTTCTTTGTAGGTATTTTGTAATTTCCACTTTAATTTCTTCTATGACCCATTGGTTGTTCAGGAGGTTGTTAATTAATGTCCAAGTGTTTCTGGAGTTTTTGGAGTTTCTTTGGTTGTTAAGTTTCAATTTCTTTGCACTGTGGTCAGATAATATGCACTGGATAATTTCAGTTCTTTTGCATTCAGGTATGTATGCTCTGTGGTCTAGAATGTGGTCTATTTTAGAGAAAGACCAATGTGCAGCCGTGAAAAGTGTGTATTCTGATGTTGTGGGATAGAACACTCTGTATACATCTACTAAGTCCAGTTTTTCACAGCTTTGGTTCAAAACCTTTATTTCTTTGGTAATTTTTGTTTAGTTGACCTATGTCTTTGCATCAAAGTGGTGTTGAAGTCCCCTATTGCAATTGTGTTATTACTTACTTGGTCTTTCATGTCTATTAAGATTTGTCTTTTACAGTTTGCTGCTCCAATATTTGGTATATATAGGTTTACGATATCTCTGCTTCTTGCAGTTTTCCCCTAACAAGTATGTAGTGACCTTCTTTATCTTTTTTGAAGGTTTTTGATTTGAAGTTTATGTTGTCTGCAAGCATAATAGCTACACCTGCTTTTTTCTGGGTTCTTGTTGCTTGGAGAATTGTTTTCCATCCTTTGACTTTCAGTCTATGGATTTCCTTTTGAGTAAATTTTGTTTCCTGTATACAGCATATTGTTGGATTTTGTTTTTTAATCCACTCTGCCAGTCTGTTTCTTTTGACTGGTGAATTGAGGCCATTTACATTTATGGTTATAACTGATATGTGTTGGCTTATCATTGTCATGTTATTTAATTGCTGTTGGTTTCCTACTTTTTCTTCCTAATTTCTTGCTCTGCTTGAGGGCCATTTGTCACTTTTTTCTCTGTCTAGAATATCTTGTAGTACTCTTTATAAGACTGATTTGGCACTCACGAAGTTCTTCAGTTGTTCTTTGTTGTGGAAATATTTTATTTCTCCATTAAATTTGATGGATAGTTTTTCAGGAGACATCAATCTTGCTTAGAAGCTGTTTTGTCTCAGGACATGTGATACTCCACTCCAAGCTCTTTGTGATGGGACTGTTTGTGTTGAGAAGTCTGCTGTGATTCTGATGGGCTTTCCTTTATAGATGATCTGTACCTTTACTTTAGCAGCTTTTAATATTCTGTTCTTTCACTGGATATCTGGAATCTTAATTATATTATGTCTGGTTGTAGTTTTATTTTGGTCATGACTAGTTAGAGTTCTATATTCCTCATATAACTGAATCTCAGGTTCTGTTTCCATTCTTGGGAAATTTTCTGCTATTATTTCTGCAAATATTCTTTTTATGTCATTTTGTTGCCTCCTGCTGTTTCATTGACCCCTATTAGTCTTAAATTATTTCTCTTTGCCTCGACTTGTGGCTCCTGAGTTGATTTTTCCTGGTTCTTTGTTGATTTTAAGAGATCCTTTCTTTCAGGATAGCTAGCTGCTATGCTGTCTTCAAGATCTGAAATTCCATCTTTGGCTTCATTCAAGAGGTTTTGCCAGCTTTCAATGGTAGTTTTGATTTCCTGGATATCTCTTTGCAACTGTTTCATGGGTTCTAGTTCATTCCTATATTGTTATTTTAACATTTCCATCAGTTGCCTATGCTTAATCTGAGGTTTTCTGGCAAATGGTGAAGTATACCTTGTTCTCCCAGGTCTCACATGAGAACTGTGATGTCAGCTGATGGCACACCATCTGATGCAGTGTCCCCTTGCAGCTCAGGGTAGGCGTTTGACCCAGAAGCAGGTTACATTGGTGGCACAATCATGGACCAGTGGTCCTGTGTCCCTAGGCAGTTCAGGGTGCAGGCCAAGCCCCGAAAGTAATGGCAGGGTCAAAAGTTCATTGACCACCTGATTCCGTATCTCCATGCAGCTCGGGTGTGCATAGGAGCCAGACATGAGCTGCACTGGTGGTGATCCTGGACCACCTGTTTCTATGACCTCTTGCATGAGATTTGCAAACCCATATTTTCTGAAAAGAGGTGTGGGAGAGAGTTTAGTAGAAAAGCCTTGTTTCTTAGCTTTCACCCTTTAGTTCTGCTTGTGCATTGCTTTAGTTAGTTGGAATAAAATCAGCATTGAATTAAAAATATTTTATACAACTAAAACAAGATATACTAGAATATTTATGAGTTCTAATTATAAAAAGAATTTGTCCAAAAAATTTCCAGAGGCACAACTGCACTAGTTATTCACATAATAAAATAGAGTAAGTAAAATAAGTATAATTTAGAATTTTAAAATAAAGGAGTATGTTACTTGTTCCAAAACAGTTTTATATCATGAAACCATTAAATTTCATAATCCAGTGATAAGAGAATAAGAGTAGTTATTTTACTGTACATAATTATCTTCAAAGTGGTTTCTCAGCATAAAAGGTAAATCAAAACAATTATTACAGAAAAAGGAATTAACAGAGAATAACACAAATCTTCTTTACAAGGAATTAAGAAAAACTGTTATAGCTATTATACATGTAACATCGGGCAAACAATTGTTATTTCTAAAGTGTGTGTGTGTTTCACACTGTAAGTGAAAATTTTTTGATTTGCAAAATATTTATATTTGAAGGAATTCTTCTGGTTTCAGTCAAAAATTGAATTTTTGTTCTGATGAGGTGCTTGATAAATCTATCCAGTATCTATTTATCTAAATCTAATATATACCTGTACATATATAAACACAGAAAATATGAGAACATATATGTACATTTTTAAATTGAGAAAGCACTGAACTCTTCTATTTTCTAGTGTAACCAACTGGGATATATTATTATGAAATGTGCTCTATAATTATGAATAAATTTCATTTGGATAACGGTATTGCAGAATGATATAACAGTTTAAAATTCCTTACAGAAAAATTTATTAAAATAATTATTGATTTGTCTATAATTCTCATTTATTGTACAACACATTGTTCATACTTCCAATCTTAAAAGTGTTTTCCTTTATATAAGCCCACAAAACCAATTTATGTTTTCTTTATTGGAGGAATGCTGGGATTCAAACTCAGGACGTCATGCTTGCCTGGAAGGTGCTACACCACTGAGCAAAACCTCAGATCCCCTATATTTTCTGTTTTTATCTTTACTTGTATTTATTCATTTGAATTATCATACTTAAGGAATATTGTAAGATCAAGCCCATAAGCATATTTTCAAGATCTCCTGAATTTTCAAATAGCTTAATTTTAAATACTCTTTTTTGCTTACATGACATTAAGATGTTTCAATACCATCTTTTACAATTTTCTTCTCTTAACATTAATAATTTACATTAAATGAACCACTATGTAAAATCAAAAGTAAAGAAAAATCATATGAACAGTGGGATATTGCATATTCTCTGATAAAATATAAATTTATATGTTGCCTAAATACTAGTTTTCATTATGTTGTGATTTTTTTAATTGCCCTACTTAAGTATTTTCTTGAGTAATTATTTTGTGAAGATGTATGGATGATGAATTTTTTACTCATAAAATATATTTGTTACTTTTATAATAAACAATAATATGGCTTGGTATGGGATTATAATAGAGTAACTTCAGGATTTATGAAAATTCAAGTTGTGAGCTTTCACAAGTGTACCATATGGGTTGTTGTGTTGGATTATGAAAAAATCTGATCTACAAACTTTCTCCTTCAATGGAATTCATTTGTAAGTGAGAGACTTACTGCATGATAATCTTGTTTTATTCTTATAGTAATCACCTTGTCTTTTGCTGGGCAAATACCAAACACTTGTAACTTAGAGTAGAGATTTAAGGGATTTGGTTCATGATTAGCTGGGTTGAAGGCAGAAATACCATGGTAGGAGGGTGTGGCAGAACTAAACTGCTGTTTTATGCCTCTTAGGAAGCAGAGCAGTGAAACATTGCCAGACATGCAGGGGAAAGGATTTCACATAGACCCCCCTCAACCCATGACCCACCCAGCCACACACAGAAATATGTTCCGCCAATCACCAGGGTGGAACTCAAAGTCTTCCACTTGATAGTAATGGCCACAGTTGTATATTTTGTTGAATATTTTGCTTCCTATGGAATTTTTAGTTTGCATTACAAATGAATATAATCTAACTTTGACTTTGTAAAATTGTACCAAACTTAATTGTTATATACTCTACTAGTTTCAGCTCCTTATAATGATAATGTGAGTTATATATATCTATTTATTTCTCTGGTTCCTTAAGAAGCACTTTGATGAGAAGACTCCAGTTTTTCTTTCAGTTAGTACAGACAGGAGATTCTGAATCAGAAGGCCTACGAACAGCTAACACGGGGTTTCATATTCAGGCCTTTAATGGCTTCAACTTCACTCCTACATAATGCCTTTGTGTAATGTCTGGGAAAATAATCCAATCCCCATATTTCCACAGACATTTCATTTCAGCTCAAATGTCATTTTATATAAAACTTTTGGATTTTTATTAGACTAGATTAATTTCATTATGTGCATTTTTCAGATTCTCATCCTTATACATGCATGGGAGTAAGGGGTTACATCTGTATGTGATTAGATTAAGTCATTATTTTCTTATTCCTATCATACCATAGGTTTTGGGTGAGTCAGATTTTCTCAGGAAGAATCATTGATTCATAATTTATAAAATGGTATATTTTAAAGTACAGCAAATTACTCGATTAAGTGTTTCAATTTGCCTTTATTTAATAGATTTTGAAATTCAACAGACTTCACCAAATTTATTTAAAAACACATTAAATATTAGTCATTAGACAGAATGAATTCAGAGTAAAGATTAAAGATTAAATCATAGTTCCTATGTAAAAATTAAAAATTTACTTTGCAGAAAAATTTTATCTTCATTGTTAAAAAATTTGATAATAGAAAACAGTTTACTTTAGTTGATATTAATATTCTTACCATTTAAACACCATTTCCTTGTTGGTGTGCTCAAGAGGAAGACCACATGCTCTGTATCACTACACCATTTTTTGTTAGAAGTGATAAATTACAAATATGATGAAAACCTAAATTAGAGACTTATTTAATTTCTAACAGAAATGTTCCAATTGCTCTCTCATGTGACATTTACAAACTGGTTTGAGTTTCTCTCCCTCAAATAGGGAAATCTATAATTTTATACCCAGGTAAAAAATCACTCAGCATTAAATACTTAATAAAAAATATATTTACGCAAGCTATTGTTAAGATAATCAACTGTCTGTAAGTAAAGAAATATATCCAAAAGTACTATGGAAAAAGTTTTAGCTTGAATAGCCCTTGCATCTTACAGATTAAAGGAAGTATAGGAAAAATGAAGATTTGCAAAAATAAATAAATAAATAAATAAACAACATTTTTACGTTTCAAGCTGTAAATCTCAAATTTTAGTATGCATCAAAATCACTTTGTTAGAAGATGTCATTTTAATAAAATTTTCTTTATCCAAACCCAGAATTTGAGTTCCATTCTAATGTGTTATAGAAAATCATTAACATTTTCATTTTGTCAATAATGTAAGCATAGTATGAAGACAGTGTTATCATTACTAATATGCCTATTGCAGTTATTCAAATTATATAGCTAAAAATAGAGGTGTGTTTATAACTGTTATAATTATTTGGTTTATGAGGACTTTTCATACAAGGAATGAGAAACAATACTTCTCATGAAAGCATCCATGAAATACTAATTGATATTATTGTAGTCAAAATGGCACCAACTATCTGCTTTGTAGACTTATGTAGCTCCCTAACAGAACAAATATTATGCTTTAGAAGTTATACTTTACTATATTTATTTTTTTTTCTTGTCTACTTCCACAAAATCCACATTCCTCATGCTTTTTCCTCCTTGTGTAGGGAACAGTGAATCTCAGCATATCATTTTAGATAGAATAGTTTTAGTAAAGGTCTAAAATGTGTCCCGGGAAACTTCTTTGGAAACTGTAAAACCTAACTGTGCAGTCAACTTTGCCCAGGAATGTTGCCCCAGATAAGGAACACCCCGGCCTAGATAACCATCTGTGATCCTGCCTGGGTTGTTTCATTCCTTCCCCAGCCCAAGACAAACACTATAACCATAAAGGAAATGTGTGGTTATCAGAAAGGGGGACATATAGAACATAATGGGAGAAACATCTATCATGGCAAGACGTGTGACCAGAACTTAACCCGGGTCCCACAGAATAAGAGGGAAACCATACGACCGCATGAGTCAGCCATGTAACATCCCAACCTGTAACCATGGAAACCCAAAACATATTTAAGAGTGGAACAAAGATTAGCAGAGGGCCCAGGGGTCCCAACTTGTTAGTTGCGGATGCACGGTAGCCAGCCTAAAATTCAGTAAACTCTGTTTGCCCTCAATAGAGTTCTTTGGTCTTCTGTGGAATTCAGTCCGTCTGCCGTTACACTTCAAGTGTTTAAAAGTGTTTAGAAAACAAAATGCAGGAATAGATATATTAAAGTCTGCAATTATAATTTTTCTTCCATAGACTGTTTTTTTGAGACAGGGTCTCGCTATGCAGTTCAGGCTGATCTTGAGCTCACTTTGTAGCCCAGGTTGGTCTCAAACTCACAATGATCCTCCTGCCTCCGCCTCCCAAGTGCTGGGATTATAGGTGTGCACCACCAAGCCCAGATCTTTCTTTCATAGATTGGAGTTAATATATTCAATCTGAATAAAACGTTCACAACACTCATTGTAGTAAAAATCACTGAAGCACAGATATAGTGCATATTGATATAAACGTTATATATATATAATCAATGGAAATTCATAATCAAAAGAAACTAATGTTAAAATTTCTAGTGCTTATTAAAGTTTTAACTTCTGTAGGAGTTTTAAATAAATAACCCAGTTTAATGTTTCTATTAATATGAGATGCTACCATTGTAATTATTTTTATTTAAAATTAGTTATTAAATTATTGAAGAAATTTACTTATGGCTATAATTTGGGTATTTTATTTTCTATGCTTCCTTAAATAATAGAAATTATTTACAGCAAAGTTCAAACCTTATCCAAATGTTATATTTGTTTTATGGAATAATTTTTTGAATTATAAGATGATAAAAATGCTTAAAATAACAAAATAAAATAGGTGTGATAAATGTGTAGCACTGCTAAATATTTGTTTTTCTTTCTTCAAAATCAAATGATAAACATTTTACTTGAAAACATCAAAGTGCTTTAAAGAAAAGGAATGTAAAGTTTCATACGGTGTCTTCTGTGGTTGGTGGTTCACATCTAATTTTAGTCAAGCTAAGCTGCAACACAGAATAGAGACAGAACCTGTGAAGTCCGACCACCTCTTCCTCTGAGGAAAGTTCATAGCTTGCAATACCTTTTGGGTTTGTCTGTAAGTAGAGATATCACATAAAGTTTCAATAGCAATATTTGAGATCAAAATGAAAAGAGAAATAGTTTTGAAATTAACTTTAAAAATAGTTCCTGGTATGAATATTTTATGGAAAGCAGTTCCACCAATTAGCTGGTAGGTGTGCAGAGTCCTGATAGCTGATGCTGCCTGAGGCATATATGACATTAGAAAAATAAATCAGCTCTGGAGAATTTAGAGGACAGGTTGGAACATGAACACAGATTAAGTCGCAAGAAAATGAAAGGACTAAAGTATAAAGTTCTTTAAAATTTTGCAGTAAGATTGAAACTCAATTCTCAGTTGCTCAATCTGTGCAATTGCTTGGATACTCACATACAAGGAGACTTGGAGCAGATGTTGATCTTTTATTTTCACCCTATGGATTCTGTCCTCTCTTTGAATTTATTATTGCTACCTTCAAAGTAAATGTTCCTTGGGATTTAGATTAGAGATGAAAAACTGACATATAATTATGCTTGTGAATCTTCATATCAGAGGAATTACCAAATGACTATTTCCTATTTGAACATTCTTAAAAGTCACTGGCTTTCATTGGCTTTTATAATAAGTAACTAGAGAACTGATTTTAAGTTAACCTACAGAAATACTCTATGATCATGGAAATCTTACAGAAGTTTTATGTAACTTTCATTGTTTTTTGGAGTTTATATGCTTATAGAAGAATGAGCTTGGAATATTTTTCTCCATTGCATTGGGAATTGAAGATTTATTCATTAAATATATTTATGTGTTTTGATCATGAAATTTTTTTATCAGTTAGAATCTCTGTGTTCAAAAAGTATGAAATACATCCAAATTTACAATTATTTTATATTTTTATCTTTTTTATCAATAAAATTAATTAAACATTCTTTGTAGTTTACATATTGCTCATTCAATTTTCCTATCTGGCTGAAGTATCAAGATTGTCACTCATTTATAATTTAATATGAATAGCAATTCCAGTTGAATTCAGAAAAAAATCTTTGTTTTATGGCTACTTTTGAAAAAAGCACTATAATTTAATTGCAAAAAGTATATGAAAGATGCAATTCCATCCCACTGGTAAGATAAACATTATTTGATTCATTTATTTACTTGGCAATAATTTGCAGTACTTTAAAATATACCATTTTATAAATTATGAATCAATGATTCTTCCTGAGAAAATCTGACTCACCCAAAACCTATGGTATGATAGGAATAAGAAAATAATGACTTCGGGCTGGGGATTTAACTCAGTGGCAAAGCACCTGCCTGGCAAGTGCAAGGTCATGAGTTCGGTTCCTGGTACCGGAGAAAAACAAAAAAAAAAGAAAATAATGACTTAATCTAATCACACACAGATGTATCCCCTTATTCCCATGCATGTATAAGGATGAGAATCTGAAAAATGTACATAATAAAATTAATCTAGTCTAATAAAAATCCAAAAGTTTTATATAAAATGACATTTGAGCTGAAATGAAATGTTTGTGGAAATATGGGGATTGGATTGTTTTCCCAGACATTATACAGACGCATTATGTAGGAGTGAAGTTGAAGCCATTAAAGGTAAAGACTTACCTACTTTTTGTAAATGGAGACATCATATTCAATTGTCCTTTACAATGAGGTGATGAGAATAAAGATGTCAAGTCAGTAACATATGATCATTGTTATATTCTTCTTCCGTCTTCGTCTATAATTATACCCAGTAAGTGGTTCTCTTTGACCAACTGGATGTTAATTTTAAGATTGGCTTTGGCAGTGATATGTCATAAATGTTAGACCTCATGATATTTAACTGTAATGCCTTAATATAGATAAACTGAAAATATACATATTTGAGCAAAAATAATGGTGTTTAATTCTCCTCAGTGTACTTTCATAGCATTATATTTTTGTATAAAGCAACCGTCAGGGTGTGAGCATATTTAAAAGGTTTATAATGGCACCAAGTGCTTCCTGTACGCTTCTGATATGACTTTTATTCAGGGATAGTTACATAAAGCACATAACATTTATTCAAGGTATGCATATTAAAATACACTAAGTACAAATTAAAAATTATAATCCCCAATATTACTTTATGGTATATTTTAATTAGGGGATAATATATGTAGGGTTTATTATAATAAGTATCTACTCAATGAATGTAAATATTTCTGAGTTGATAGCAGAGATAGTTATTAGGAAATTTTAATAGCATATAATACTTGTACATGCTCATGTGGTACAGTGTAATATTTCAAAGCATATAAACCACAGATACTGATATAATCAAGATAATTAGGATTTGTGTTTTGAAACTTTAAGCATTTCTCTTCTAAGTCTTCATAGAATATATCCTGTTTATTGGGACCTATAGTTACCTTTATCTACTATAGAATAATTGGATTTATGTCTACTATCTAACAAAGTTGTGATACTTCTTATATGTGTGACTTTTCTTCTCCCCCTCCCCAAGCCATTCCCCAAGCTCCAAGCTATCCTCACATCATCAGTACTCTACTTACAGATTAAAATATTTTAGCTTTCACATATGCAGAGAACATTTTTTTCTCTTGTTGGCTCTAGTTAATTTTACTAAATACATTGTCATCTATTTCCATCCACTTGTTATAAATAACTATATACATATATATATACACTCACACATACATATATCTTACTAAGAGATAATTCGCTGTGAACAAATGGTATTTAACACAGTAGTGCAAGATAAAAGCAACATATATAGATTCATAAACATGATGCAGCACCTCAGAAAATGGATCAAAATCATATGGACAGAGATTATATGCACAATTTGTGCACAAAACATTGAGAAAACTCAGCATCCTTTAATAATAAAAATATATAACAAGGTATATATAAAAGGAACATAACCTAATGTAATAAAGTCTCTATATGAAGAGCCTACAGCTAAAGTCATACACAGTGAGAAAAAATTAAAAGACAAGGACATATATTTTCTAATTTTGATATAGTATTGAGGTTTTAGCCAGAATAAATAAAGACAAACAAATGGGAAGAATTCAAATATTCCCATCTGCTAAAGTTGCAAGTCTGTTTTAGAAACCTAGACTTCACCAAATGATTATTTTACACTCAATAAATTCAGTAAATTTGTAAGATACAAAATGAACATATAACAATTATTATTTTTCCAAAAATATTACTTTGCTGAGAAAGAAAGAATTATTAAATCTGAAATTGCTTAATTGACTTTTTCTCCAATAACTCAACCACTAAAGATTAATTAAAAATGTAAAAGGTCCTACTTGAAGCTAATTGGAAATGTCAACCTCTGTCAGAACATCATCAACTTCTAATAATGCACTTTGTTGTTAACTATAAATATATGTAAATATGAATCAACTTAATTTGCTCTTAGGACTAAAGATATAGAGAAGGGTTTAAAGCATGTTAGTACTACCCAGCACCACACGAGATTTGTTGTCATCCTCAGTCAAAAATAAATTTGTGGGAATTTTGTGATCAAAGTCAAATGTCTAAAATACCAGGGCACTGAAAACTTACAAAAATTGTTGAAGGCAATACAAGCAATCTTACTAGGAAAGCACACAATAATAAATATTTATTTTAAAATAAAAAGCCTAAAAGAATCGATTTTTATAACTCAAGAATGTATAAAAGAAGAAAGC